>NC_137828.1:29789362-30111862 GCF_963921795.1 Nannobrachium achirus | reverse complement strand
ATTCCGCCATCCATTAATATCAAATGGCAGAAGGCTTATATAGTTCTGCCTGCCAACCACAGGTTACACATGCAGACCCCGCATACACAGCTCTCTGTTCTGCATCTCATTGTTGTTCTGATTGATGTGGACAAGCCAAGCAGCTAAATTGAAATGTCAGCCATCATGTTAATTCTCTGGGAAACCAGCCTACCCTCCCCAAACCCCTTACCCCTCCCTCCCCCCAAAAACATTCCTCGCGTTTCCGATTCAACATCCCCCTTCCTCCTCCTCCTCCCCATTTCAATTTTAGCTTTCTTTAACGGCATCTCTAATTAATCCTCGTCGCTGCCGTCCTCGCCACTGCTCGCAGCATTCCGCCTATATCGATCATCAGACACTCACCGCTCTCTGCCTCTCTCTCTCCTTCCCCCTCCCCCTCCTGTCCTCTCTCTCTCTTTCTCTCTCTCTTTCTCTCTCTCTCTCTCTCTCTCTCTCTCTCTCTCTCTCTCCTCCACAGTGAGTTGAAGCAGGAGCTGGCGGAGGAAGGCAGCAGATGTTCCATCCTCGCGCAGCAGCGCCACTTCAACGAGCACTGCTGCATCCGCTGCTGCGCGCCCTTCACCTTCCTGCTCAACCCCAAGCGCCCGTGTCTGGACTGCCACTACAACGTCTGCAAGAGCTGCCGCACCTACAGCAAGCGCGACAAAGCCTGGCTCTGCTCCGCGTGTCAGAAGGGCAGGTCAGTTTGTTCGCACACACAGAGACACACGCGTGCGGACGCCGGTCGGAGAGAGAGAGGGGAACTTGTGATGGGAATGAATGGGAGACTGGTGCGCTGGAATGTGTCTTGTGTGGATGGGGATGAGCAGGAGTGTTAAGGATGGGTGGACTGAGAGGAGAGGAGAGGACAGGAGAGGGGGGTGTTGAAGGAGATCTGTGAGGGCTGGAAGAGACTGGACTGGAGGTCGGGGAGTGGAGAGGGAGGGATGTCACAAAGGAGAGGGGACTAAGGCTGGGCGATATTAGGAAAACCTTCGATATTTTATAACGTTGTTGAATACCTCGATATCGATATTACTCTTGATATTAGTCAAAACAATTGCATTATATAGTTTTTAATGTTTACTGCTTCAGGTCCACTGCCTGCCTAACCCAGATAATGAATAGCATATCCATGCATGCACACTGCACAGTACACATTAGGTAGGTTTTTTTTAAATAACCACACCTGATTACAGATGGATTAATTTTTTGCATGTGCTACGTACATGCATAGTGTGTCTATTAATTAATTGGACACATACACCAATACCTCATTTCAAGCCATCTTTGTCGATATATATACCTTGCATGTTGATACGTATATCAATAACTTTTCGATATTTTGCCCAGCCTTAGTGGGGACCATTTTAACACGGGGATTCTCAAACATTTTCAGCGCCAAGGACTCTTAAATTGATATGTACGCTATGTACAGTATTTGACCACGGATGCTCATTTGAAAGGATTTTGTGCAAGGGAACCCCCCCCCCCCCCCCCCCCATTAGAGAAAATGTGCTTTTTGTAAATCGCATGAAAAATTGAATGGGCTTGAAATGTTTGTGCACTTCCACATTTTGAGGATGTAGTGATTGTACACTCTGTGTGTGTGTGTGTGTGTGTGTGTGTGTGTGTGTGTGCGTGTGTGCGTGTGTGTGTGCGTGCGTGCGTGCGTGCGTGAGAGTTAAGACTGTCTCTATTCTATTCTATTGCCATTACTCAGTATTGGTCCCTGGAACCTAATTAGAGATCCTGCGCTTTTGGAGGGGGGAGCATGTGGAGTGAGAGGAACAGGGACATTTAGGTCACTGGGCTTTGAAGCATTCGTCTTTTTTCAGAAACATAACTTAAATTCATTCTTAATGGCAGGTAACTGTTTGTTTGTTTCCGCCTTATGTGTTTTCCTGATCACACTCCTGATGGAGTGGAATGTCATGTGGACCCTGGAGAGGAGAGGAGAGGAGAGGAGAGGAGAGGGTCATGATAAAGAGAGAGAGAAGGGGATCAATGTTGGGGGAAAGATTGGGGATGGTGGGGTAAGGAGACTGTGTGTGTGTGTGTGTGTGTGTGTGTGTGTGTGTGTGTGTGTGTGTGTGTGTGTGTGTGTGTGTGTGTGTGTGTGTGTGTGTGTGTGTGTGTGTGTGTGTGTGTGTGTGTGTGTGTGTGTGTGTGTTTGCGTTTGCGTTTGCGTGTGTGTATGTTTGTGTAGTTTGATGTAAGATAAAGATGCAAAAACCTGTAGTGGAGAATGAGGACACCTCCGTAAAACGAAAGAGGGAGAAACGGAAAGAGAGATAGAGCATGCAGGAAGGCGAGGCAGATGGAGGGGGAGAGAACGTTGGTTAATCAAGGAGGTCATTTTTCAGCATGTCAGGTTTCTTCCAGCATCGTTTAGCCCTGCCTCTCTCTCCTCTCACTTCTGATGACAGGGCTTGATATTTCTCTCCAGTCGCTCTGCTGTACTTGTGTTGACTTCCTTTACACGTCAGCCCGTAATAGCAGGGAAACCAAGACGGGTCCGATTTGTGCTTGGAAGCTGAAAGTGGAGTGAATGCACGTGGACAGGATGAGAGGAGAGCTGTCCGAACGGTTGTGGTAAAGGGGGCAGACATGATGCTGTGGATGCAGTGTGTTTACGCTGTCTCTGTGTAAAACACAGTCATGTTGCCATTACTCAGTATATGGGTTGAATATTGAGCTCCGGCGTTGTAGGGTGGGGTGCTTGATATCGACGCTGTCGAGCTGAAACCTATGTCCAAAACAAAATGTATAAAATAACCTGTGTTCTCAATATGGTAGTTATTAATTGCTCACCAGCCCTCGAGAGTTTTTATTTGGTTAAATATTATAGAGAGAGACATTACAGACATTATATATCCTAGCATCCCTATCTTGGGTATGATGTTATCACCGAAGATAAAGATCTACATACAAGGTACATAGATTTCACTGCCTTTGTGCAACACTATGTATTCATTTATAAAAGGATGAAATAGAGAGATGCAAGTTTTCTGTACGACGATATACTGTACTGTTGTGCTTGGAGTGTGTGTATGACGATATATCGTTACTGTCGGGAAGAAACTTGTATCTCCGTTAGGGATGGGACGATATGAAAATGTCATATCACGATTATTGTGACAAAAGAAATCGCGATTTACGATATTATCGCGATAATCAAAATCCATTATCCTGGGGCGGAACATTTGCCAAAAAATAGCAGATCTACATAGAGAGTGAAAAAAAAGCCTGTATCAAGTACGTATATTCTAAGTACCTTTTACCAATGCCCGGATATGCAGCTCAGCAAATAAAAGGTGAATTGATCCCAGTGCATGACAGAGGACGATATCACGATAAATGAAATCTCCACGATACGATTATCGTGAGTGTTTTTTATCACGATATATGATAATATCGCATATTGTCCCATCCCTAATCTCCATATTTCAACTTTTTAATGCTTTGGTTTTTTCGTGTATAAATGGTGCATTTTTATAGTGCCTTTATCCAAGGCGCTTTACATAGATTGTGCATTACATTCACCCATTCACACACACATTCAAACACCAATGGTGGAGGAAACCATGCAAGGCACCAACCAACTCACTGGGAGCAACCAGGGGTTCAGAGTCTTCCTCAATGACTCTTCTGCAAGTGGACAGGAGGAGCCGGGATTTGAACCTGCCGACCTTCGGATCATTGGCGATCCTACCTCCTGTGCCACAGCCGCCGACACTCAATACAAGAGTGTCACACAAAAGTAGTGCAAATAGCTGATCTACAAGCTAAACAACGTGTCGCTATATACTCTATGATGTACATAAATGCACGCATGCATCCATGCCTGCCTTGTTCATGCTTCCGGTACACACTGCTCTGTGTCTATCCTCCACATGCAATGTGTAGTGAGCTGCTTCATCTATTGACCCCGGATTCCCCAGAGTCAATGTTAGGGCTCTGTATGTATGTATGTGTACCGAGGCCCAGGGCTGTCAATGCGTCTCACACCTGAGCCTCCTCGACTCTGCAAGGCTGACGTGCTCTTCACACGTCACATGATACTCTCTGTGTGTGTGTGTGTGCGTGTGCGTGTGCGTGTGCGTGTGTGTGTGTGTGTGTGCGTGTGCGTGTGCGTGCGTGCATGCGTGCGTGCGTGCGTGCGTGCGTGCGTGCGTGCCTGTGTGTGTGCGACTGTGCGTGCGTGCGTGTCTGTGTGTGCGTGCGTGCGTGTGTGTGTGTGTGTGTGCACTGTGCATGCACGCATGCAGAGTGGTTGTGGTGTCTCTGAATGTGATGGATGTTGCTGCATGCATGGCGTATTGAGTTAAATGTGCTGCTCCGAGTCCTGATTGATGTGAGGAAGGAGAGAGGAAGAGATGTCTGTCTCTGTCTTTGGCTACAGTACAGACATGCCATTTCAAAACCTCACACGTCCTGCCATTGGCAAGACAGTGGATTTTCAGGAGAACATTGATTTTAAATCTACCTCTGAAGGTGGATTCTGCTTCTCAATGGGAATGTGGGAGTGGCTTCTTGTCATTTGTGGGTTTCTGTAGAGAGGCAAAACAGGGAAATAAACCTATGAATTTTCAGGAAGAGTGGTAAATACTGAAGAGTTGAAACACTGGCACATGTTTCACGCTGGCACATGACATCCGATTCTTTTGGCCAATCCAGAATTGAATCAGATGGACTATCACATCTGAACAACAAAGAAACACACATGGAAGCAGATTTTTTGCTAAGCTGATTTTTATCACATTTTTCTTCATCTCTGACTCTCCATCTCTGTCTCTCCCCGTCTCTCTGCCTCTCTATCTCTCTGTCTCTCTGTCTCTCCACCTCTCTCTCCCCCCGTCTTTGCATCTCTCTCTTTCTCTGGCACTCGGTAATGCTCTCATTAGAGCTTTAGACGGAGTCACAGATGGCTCTGATGTCACAACATTACCATGCACCCGCTACAGCGCCACAAGTACAGCACTTTTCATTAGCGTATTAAAAAGGGGAGCTTTACGCTTTGCTCTTAGCATGCATGACATTCCCCAGGCTGCATCAGGGGAGTCAGTGATTTAAAGCTGCCAACGAGTGACAGCAATTATGGCGGAGGCCGGGTTGAGCTCTGGAAGAGCCTTAACCACTTAAACCTGAGGATTCTACAAATGTCTTCTAAATCGTATAACCGTTTTCTGAAAAAATGTATGTTTCTGTGTCAGTGGTTCTGACACAGTTGGCGAATGGCAGTGGAACCCGGTGTTGTTCCAGGGACCCCCCCAGAAGCAAAGATTTTAGTTAAAAATGTTTGCCTTAAAATAATATATATTCAAAGATTTGCACAAATTTTTATGTTTTTTTTTTTCTAAAATAGTAGTATATGAGCTTGTATATCAGCTGTTTTTGAATAGCCAAAGTATAAAATAATAATGGTTAAAGTGGTTACGTGACAGTCTTAATGGGTTAAACCCCTATGTTGTTGAGCAGAGTCCTTCAGGGCTCTGTACTAGTATTTTCTGTCTTCGCTCGGAAATGTAATATCTTCGCTGAAAATAGCCATTCGACAACGCGCCGCAACGCAGTTGCGTTGGGAGCTTGTCGATCTGCTATTTTCCTGCGAAGGTTTTCCGGGAATACGGATGCCGGTGTTACATGGTTAAAGGGATATTTCACTTTAAAACACTTCTGGGGTAACGTAGCCTATTTGTAAGTTGCTCGCATTCAATAGTTAGGTATTTGATATTAATTTTATCATACATTTTTTCATTATGCATTTTACCCGTCCTGCTTTATATAAACCCATCTTGACTAATTTAAAAACACACGTTCCTGGCCCTGGTGACTGATATGGTGCTTCTAATGTGTGAGGGGGCCGCGGAAGGTAATTGGAAAAACACGGCCCTCCTCGCGCTTCATCAGCTTTTGTTCTGCATGGGATACAGTCTGTGGGTGTGGAGACTGAAAACTATATGAATGATGGTCATACGCTTGTTTAAAGGTTGTCTGTTGTGTGGCGATGACAATATCCTGCCTTTGCCAATCCGTAATCCACACTGTCTGCCACAAACAGAACATGTAAAAGCATTGGCTGGGTGTGTGGGTGTGGACCTGGCTTCATGTCTAAGGCGTTTCCTGGTCCATCTATCCTCAAGTTTATGCACTGCTTGATGGCAGAGCTGCCGCCAGATGGAGCGTTTGAGTGACAGTGTCCTCCAGCTGGGTCGGATTCAGCCTGCATTTCTTCATTGAGGTTTTTAAGTTGGTCATTATATCGCTCCTTCTGGCCCCCTGCTGAGCAGCAGCCAAGGTGTAATTGGCCATATAAAACACTTTGCGTGACAACTGACAAGTGATCTTTTGGC
Organism: Nannobrachium achirus; assembly: GCF_963921795.1. Taxonomy (NCBI): domain Eukaryota; kingdom Metazoa; phylum Chordata; class Actinopteri; order Myctophiformes; family Myctophidae; genus Nannobrachium; species Nannobrachium achirus. The sequence goes on along the minus strand of NC_137828.1, from coordinate 30,105,485 downwards.
ATCCTAATGTCATGGCCGAGCCAGCGCAGCTGGGTGAATGTAGCCTCCATGGAGTTGGTCTTGCAGAGTATTTCATTATGCGGCACTCGGTGGCGCCAGGATATCGTCTCCGTCGGGTGGAAACCTCATACCGGTATTCAAATTCATAAATAACAAAAGAAGCAGAACGACAATTTCGAAATTCTTTCGAGCTTGTAGATCTACCTCAGAACAATCAGATGCTAGTTTGTGACGCTGTTGTATGATCAAGTATGCATGCCTCAGGATGCATTGTAGGCATTTGATGTGAAAGGCCTCAAGCATCCTGGTGGCTGTACAGGGTCCATGTTAAACAACTGTCAACTGTACAGGAGTGTTGTTATGACTACCGCCAGGTCAACAGTTATTTTTGTCTGAAGGTTGAGGTCTTAATTCTGGAAGAAGCTTCAGTCTGCCGAATGAAGCTGATGTCTGTCTTATCCGGTTTTGTGTCTCCCTTTCAATGCTGCAATCTTCATAGAGGAAACTGCAGAGGTTTTGATCGATAGAACAACATTGTTTTCTGACTTTGGTCGTTCCTTGCCACGCTTTCTACATTTCCATGCATCAGAATCAATGGGGGTAAATTTACTGTAATCAAGTTTTTGTCTTAGGAATGCGACAAATACAAAGAAATACTATTGAACTCAAGTCTCCATGGTGTGAACAATTTTTTCCCTTCGGTTTTTGACCGGACAAAGCCAGATGTTGGAGCTATAGCTCTGTTCCAGGAGCACCGCCCTAAAAAAAAAAAAAGCTGTTTTTATTCCCGTTATGTCATCGACGTGTAAGGTGACCTTCTGCGTACCTAGGAAAGAAATTATTTGACAGTTTGCAAAGGTTACAGAGGTACAGTCATACAAAAAGCCCTGAGGGTGTGTTTCCATTATGGTCCTATGTATTCAATTAATCAAGAGCCACTAGGTTCGACTATTGGAAGGGGCTTGTCAGAGATGGTGAAGGTTGGTGGATGAGATGGGGTAGTGGATTCCCACTACTTGGACAGGTCAATGAAAGCCATGAATAGGTCTTGGTGGGCCTGGTGTTGCTCCCTGCACTTCTCCTGGAGTTGCCACCATAGAGTATATATAAAATAGAGAGCGGACCGGCCCCGCCCCCACTATCATTTCAATGCAAGTGCTCAGTGGCGTTTTGAAGCAACGGCTACATGCTAGCATGTAGCTAATCCAGGTGCATTCTGGGGGAAATTGGCCACTACCTAGTGGCCAAAAATGACGTCACGCTGCTCTCCGCTCATAGGAAGGATTTGTCTGGAGTGGAGGGGGCGGGGCCAAAATGCGCGTTTAGGCTGCAGTTCCAACTTTGGCCACCATCGGGGTTGCTTCAAATCTAGCCCTGGGTTCTGGGGGCTTGGTTGCCACGCTGTGAACAGTGAACACCACCATGTCCACGGTGTTCCTGTTCCTCTTCCTTTTGTTCCTGTTCCAACACTGTGACTCTGCGGCGACAGCTTTTCTGTGATGTTTTTCACCAGTCTGTGTAGCATGCTTTGGCCAGTAACAGCCAGTAGTGAAATGCCACGGCTGTTGTCTTTGTAGATGGTTACGCACGCACGCACCCCCCCCCCCCCCCCCCCCCCCACACACCCACACCCACACCCACACACACACACACACACACACACAAGCACGTTTGTATTACTATACTTACGTATTATCAAACATTGTAGGATGGCAATTTTATTCACACACGCACACACGCATACATAATTCACACACAATTGACTAGTGTGTGTGTGTGTGTGTGTGTGTGTGTGTGTGTGTGTGTGTGTGTGTGTGTGTGTGTGTGTGTGTGTGTGTGTGTGTGCGTGCGCGTGTGCGTGCGCGTGTGCGCGCACCTATGACAGTCCCCAGAGGGTTTTAAATCTTTATTAAAGACGTGTTTTCTCTCTGGCTTTCAATTCTAGCTGAGTGTGACACCCTGCTCTTTGAAGTTGTTAGAAGCCCTTTATGTATTTCATTTGTGTAATGCTGTGTTTGTCTTTTCTTATCTATTCTCTGGTTTTTGTTTCGGTTTCATTGACAGTACAGCACTTTGGTTCCACCAGATGTTTTAAACGTGCTTTTCACTATAAATAAAGGTAGATTCTTTTCTAAAATTATTATGTAGAAATACTCTGCAGTCCCGTATTCAATATTTCAAGCTCTTAAAGGACAACTTTGGTTTTTTACAACAAAGGTTCATATTTTAGATTGTAATTAGAGAAAAGAAAAGATGAGTGTTAAAATGTTTTCATTTGCTTCGTTCTATTGTTTTATCACGTTTACCGTGCTAAAATGTGGGGCATGCGTACATGTGGCTAAATATGTGTTTTTAGACACAATAAGCAAGCAGTTTCTTTATTGCTATTTTCAGTAACACTTCTAGCCCCATAAGTCACATCCAACCATGAAAGGTTGCGTTGTATCTTGGGAATGGGCTTATCTGTGTAAAATGACATATTTAGCCACTTGTACGCATGAAAACCACTGAAATAAGAATCTCTAAAACAATTGAAAGAAGTAAATGAAATAATTTTAACACTCATCTTTTATATTCTTTAATTACTAACTAAAATATTAACCCTTGTTGTAAAAAACGAAAGTTGTCCTTTAAGCTTATAGATCGGCAATAAGCTGAAGAATTGGGATGTAGTGGTTAATCTTTTCAATAATAATCTAAATAACTTTTCAAATAATTGTAGTGGGGTAAAAAAAACATTTGCCCCGAGATGTAGTGAGGTAGAAGTAAAAGTACTGTATGCTGTATATAGAATTTGAAATACTCGCAGTAAATTCAAAATACCTAAAAAATACAGTACTTGATTACATGTAGCCTAATTAGTTGCTTTCCACTATTGCATTTCTGTATGTGGCATGATTCAACAATGCTCTCCAATCATATTTCACATTTTGTTTCCAGACCAGATGTGCATGGTTTACTGCATGCCCACAATAATAGCGAGTTGTCAGGCACAAGTGTGTGCGTGTGCGTGCGTGTGCGTGTGTGTGTGTGTGTGTGTGCGTGTGCGTGCGTGTGTGTGTGTGTGTGTGTGTGTGTGTGTGTGTGTACTCAATACATTTCTGAACATTTTTTGACATTCTCCCTGTTGACCTGTGCTGTAAACACCTATGTGACCTATTTTCAGCTCATTATGCATTTCATTACTCCACAATTGGTTTACGATATTATACAACTGATGACATTATTATTCAAATACAGTAGTTGCCTTTTGGCAGTTCAACATAAAGCGATTACATCATCCATGGCAGGGAATACCGGTGAATCTATGTGGTGCTTGGTACAAAATGCAGTAATTTGGAGTGAAGCGTTATTATTGCAGATGCAGAAACAGGTCCGAAAGAGGCTTGGAACTCTAAAAAGACCATAAAGGGTCTCCAAGTACAATGAAATGGCTAATTTCTCTCCATTAAACAGTGTTTTATGTTTTATAGCTTTAATAAGTGATCCAGGTCTCATAAGCAATCTGCTATGGTGTGTGAATGTTTTCCCTACATATACACAGGTATTTTTTGAACGAAGAGGTTTTATCTCTTGACAGCATGTCAACAACTGCAGTCCTGCAATTATAAGCAGTCCATACAGTCCTTTACATATACCTTAAAACAATATTGTGTGCACACCGAAAAACAAGACATCAGGGAACAATATGTGATTTGTCAGTTATTTTCCTGAACCGATGATTTGACAAAATTGGTACATTGAAACATAAACCTGTATTTAAAAATTACATTTCTGTCCTAGCTTTTAGGCGTTGTTATCAAAACTTGGACTGTGCAGTTATGACAAATAACCTGTGTTTTGCAAAGAGCACGCAAAATGGCATTTATATTCAAGTGGAAATAGTTGTGGCCTATTTCATTTGGTGACTGATCCAAGGAATCCAGGGGGAAATCATTTTGATTTAAGAGTTCTAGGCCAAAACGTGAATCGGCCTGTTATTATGCCACCATGAGGCAGATGTGAAACATGTAGGGTGTTATTTCTTCCTTGGCCGAGTGGGAATGTGCACGCGCGGTCGAACGCTGCGTTCATCATTTGTGGCACTTACAGTATATGAAAAATCACACCTAGTGTGAAGTGAGCGGTGCTACTTATGAATTAATTTCATCAAGCGTCCCGCTAGCCAATCACAGCGCGTCCTGGGGAGCTTGGCCAATGGGACTCTGGGCGTACAACAAACTTTGAGCCGTTTGTGCCAAGATGTAGGCCATATGCCAGATGTAGGCCACGCTTCAGTTTAAGCCCTGGTCTTTTTTCAACATGTTTTTCCCATCGTTATTTGACCGGACAAAGCCAGATGTTGGAGCTATAGCTCCTGTTCCAGAAGCACCGCTCAAAAATGGAATTAATTATGAATCAGTACACATTATAGAGATAATGTGTACTGATTCGCTTGAGGTTTGGACAACTTATGTACTGTAGGAGTAAGCTCAAATTGTTCTGCAAAAATCTGTGGTGGCATTATAACAGGCCAATGTGAGAAATGCAGGGCAGAGGTTCTGATCTGCCCTCCAGGGAGTGTGATTGCAAAGTATCACGCCGACTGGTCCAACCACGGTGCCGGGGATTAGCGGTCGGGTTCACAGACGGACTGACACACAAACGCGCGCGCGCGGACAGTCGCCTTCGGCAGTACGGCCTTCGGATGCCCCGGCTGGCGGAGACAATCATTTGATGTATAGATGTAAATATTTTTTTAAATAATTTTCAAGAATAGCAATAATTGCCAATTTGCAATTTCACAAGGCTTTGCATTGCGTTGTGAGCTTGTCGATCTACTATTTCCTTTTTAATAGAGATAACTTTAAAGTTATACCATGTAACTTTTTTTATAAAACAAATCTTAAAATTGTCCTAACTGTTAAATCGCTAAAGTTTTAGAACCCCCACTCCGTTAATTTCAGCTTCTAAAGCCTTCTCTTTATATATTTTCTATGAGCCGTGAGGGGGGGAGAATTTAGACCACTAGTTGAGCAACTTACACAGTATAGCTTTAATGATTTTACAAAATAATTGTGATCAGGTGATAATGTAATAACTGACAGGCCTATAGTTGCATTAAGGATTCAGTGTATGATACTGTATGTGGAGAGGACACTCAAGGTGACTCCGCTAATTCTCTGAGATGCTTTCCAGTCTGTTGTGTCATGACAGCACTGTCAATGCACGTGCACAGCACACACGCATGCACGCATGCACACTCCTATCTTTTGATAGCCATAACATAAAGCTATTACAGCATCCACGGCAGGGCATAGCGTATCAGATCGGTGTTACGGTGTACAAAATGCAGCAATTTGGAGTGAAGCGATATTATTGCAGATACAGAAACACATTTACAGGTCCGAAGGAGGTTCAGACCTCTGTAAAGACCATTTAAGTTAAGGGTCCTCAAGTACAATGAAATGGCTCATTTCTCCCCATTAAACAGTGTTTTATGTTCTGCAGCTTGAATAAGCGAGCCGGGTCCTGTAGCCGTCTACTCTACGATGGTGCCTGTGCACTGTGCACGTGTCCACATGTAGACCACAGGAGGTTTTCCTGCTTTGTTTAAAAGAAAATACATGTACAGATGAAAGACATGCAGTACGCATACAGTTACACACAAACACATGCACATTGTTACATGTTATAGTTGCCCATACTGTACACGCACAAACACGCACACGCACACGCACACGCGCACACACACACACACACACACACACACACACACACACACACACACACACACACACACACTAGCCAGGCCTGTCAACCTGAGTGAATGGTATATATGGTGATATTAAATGCAAGGTCCATAATGTACAGTATACTCAGCAAACACATGTACACACTATGTAAAGAAACATAATTTTTTCCAGTAGAAATATGACTTTCTAGACAGACACAGATATTTAGTTGCAGAAGGTCGAGTGAAAGGGAAGAGATACAGTAGAGAGAGAGAGAGAGAGAGAGAGAGAGAGAGAGAGAGAGAGAGAGAGAGAGAGAGAGAGAGAGAGAGAGAGAGATCCACAACCATCTACAGTATATATCTTTGAACACATCAACACTGTTGCTGGAAATGCTAATAAGGCGGAAAACTAGTAATTATGTTATGATTTCACATTCATAAACAATACATATTTTATTATAATATTCTTTGGAAATCTGTGTTTGAGCATCTGAATCCGCCCTGCCCCCAACAATCAGAGAACATGAATCTGTGATCAGGAGTGGAAGAAGTCCACGCTGGTAAACTCACCCAAATTCCAAATACAAGCATATTTTAAATGATCAATATATATTTAATTTCATATTTAACCAGAGGTGCAATGAGGATTTCTTTTAACCGGGGGAACCCTATTTTAACATGCTGCACGTTTGCAATCAGTTGCGTTGAATTAATACCTGGTTTACTAAGGTACTGTAGCAGTTATTTATGCAATCAGTGCATGGGACTGCTTTTCAGACGCATTTAGCATTTGAAGCAGAACTTTAATGGCACAGTGGAATGGTGGAATCCTTCACCCATGCAGCTCAAGAATAAAAAAGATGAGCTAAATTCAGCGATTCTGAAATTGATGAATTAACTGAACACTGAAACATTTTAAAGAGAGGGAATGCAACTCTAGATGGGAGCAATAGAACTGGGCGACTTATTTTACTATTGTTTAATAAATTCAACCAAAACAGATGTAAGGACAAGTGTAGCATTTGACACCCTAAACTTTGATTGTTACAAATTACAGTGTTGTGCAATTGAATGCTGTATATACTCTGAGCTATAACATCTGGATTAACCAGATGCCTTCTTGTAGGCTATAGAGCTGCAAGACGCTTGACTATATTGTCGGGTGGGAAGTGGGAACATTGTGTGGGAGATTGTCTTTTGTTTAGAATTATTATAGCGTGACTGCTTAATCTATCTGTCTCCTCACTGCATCTCTGTTATCTCCACCACACTTCCTGTGCTAATGTGGGCCTACTGTTTAACAATAGCCTGTCATCCGTTGCACCTGCTGTTTAGTGGCAGAGAACAAAACGGGCCCTCATGCATTGCGTGACCATTTGTAAATCCAGCAGGATACGTTATAAATCTTAAATGGTGCATTTTATACAGCGCCTTTTATCCAAAGCTCTTTACAATGTGCCTTATTCACCCATTCACACATACAGAAGGAAACACTTCGACAAGGAAGGAGGAATCGGGGGCTGCCTGAGGCACTTGACTACCACCACACTAATTTCCCCTCTTTATTTGCAAGATCCTCTCTTAATGCATAAAGCAGAGAGACAAGCAAGGTACTCTAAAAAAGAATTGACTCTAATGTTCTGATCAGATTTGAAATTCATACTTGCAACTTATACAACTGGTAGTTTCGACAAAGCAATCTGATTGGTTGAAATAATCACTTGATCTTGATGATAACTAGCATTATGTAACGCTCTCATCAAGCAAAGAAATCAGCTGTGTGCTGGTCATAAAAGAGCTGAAGTGCTCCCCTCTCCCCACACTATATGCTAGCGGTTAGGCTAGCAGTTTTCATGTGAAGTTAAGGGACATAGTAGCTAAATGTGGCATTAAATTATTATAAATTCCTATTGAATACCTTAATTACAATGAAATGAAGTTGACATGTTTTTTTTAAGGGCAACAGTTGTATAATCGCAATATGACACCTGAGGGTGTGCAATATGCCAATATAATCACTTCTGTGATATGACACCTGAGGGTGTGCAATATGCCAATATAATCACTTCTGTGATATGACACCTGAGGGTGTGCAATATGTCAATATAATCACTTCTGCGATATGACACCTGAGGGTGTGCAATATGTCAATATAATCACTTCTGCGATATGACACCTGAGGGTGTGCAATATGCCAATATAATCACTTCTGTGATATGACACCTGAGGGTGTGCAATATGCCAATATAATCACTTCTGTGATATGACACCTGAGGGTGTGCAATATGCCAATATAATCACTTCTGAGATATGACACCTGAGGGTGTGCAATATGCCAATATAATCACTTCTGCGATATGACACCTGAGGGTGTGCAATATGCCAATATAATCACTTCTGCGATATGACACCTGAGGGTGTGCAATATGCCAATATAATCACTTCTGTGATATGACACCTGAGGGTGGGCAATATGCCAATATAATCACTTCTGCCCTGCCACCTGAACTTGCCCTTCAAGCCCGTTCCTGAGGCAACGCAGGCGTGATTATATTGACGATATTGCACACCCTTTCATGTCATATTGTTTAATTAAAACACGGTGGCCATTAGCAATTGATAAAAGGCCGTATTGTGCCATAAACTGACACTATTTTCAGCAACGAGATCTGGTGTTGAGGGAAAGCACTCACCAACTAAAGAGGGTTTACTTTAAGTGGTTGTCATCCATCCCTCCTCTTATGATTGTGAAGCCAATTGAAGAGAAAGTACAGTGTGTTGGTGGAGTACCGCTGACAGAGGATGTTCACCAGTTCAAAGAAGCCCACAGTCATTATACACATCTTATTATCTGCAGCTCTGCTGTCAGCCTGCCTCATTCTAAAGGCCAGGTGGAAACCGAGAAGGTCTGGCTTCAGGGCCTAAACACATGCATGCACACACACACACACACACACACACACACACACACACACACACACACACACACACACACACACACACACACACACACACACACACACACACACACACACACACACACACACACAAGGAGAATCAGATGAAAAGTCACTTAATCATCCCCAACACTTTCACACACAGTTGCATCACACACACACACACACACACACACACACACACACACACACACACACACACACACACACACACACACACACACACACACACACACACACACACACAGGGAGAGAGAGAGATTGCCTCTAGGCTGAACTATGCAGTAATTAGTTTTAGGGAAGCTCCTACATGAATTGCATTAGCAAGAAGTAAAGAAGCGTAGTTTCAATTCATCTTGGTCAACGGTGGTGCAGCTGGTACACTGTGTGCTCCAGTCACCAAGGAACAGCTAATATAAGTCCAGTACCACCTGAACTGCTACTGGATGGGTGTAGCAACGTCTGCAACTCAATGCAGTCACGGTGCGTGTTAGAGGTGCAACAATACTGAACCGAACCGGTATACCGAACCCAATGGCCCTGTCCTGAACCGAACAGCCCATACCGAATGAACCGAATTTCTTTTTTTTTAGGGTGTGACCACATAAAAACATCATTTTAACTCTTTCTGTACACTTTTTGGGGGAAAATCTTCCTCCTAGTATAATCATAAAACCTGATAATTATGTTTTAGGGGGGAAACAAATGATGACACCCCATCTTTAAAATATACTGAACATTTTGGATATTTTTTCAGAATCGTGGGCTAACTGAACCGTTGCACCCCTAGTGCATGTGCGTGCATGCGCGTTTGCGTGTGAGTGAGCGCAAAAGGTGTGTTAACAGTAGAGCAGACAATGAAGGTGCGACAGTGGTGGTGGAGAACATGGTGAGAGGGATGTTAAGGGTGAGAGAAACAGCAAGGAAAGGAAGGTGGGATGGATATTTATACAGTAAATAGTAATACTGTATAGAGAGAGGGAGGGGAGAGAGAGGGGGCCAGGGGGGAGAGATAGAAGGTGATTATTTGTTCATCTCTGTGTCTGTTCTCTCTCTAACTCATGTGGAGCAGCTGCTGCAGGTACTCTACTTGTTCAGCTATACTCCTTGACTCCAAACAAACCTTTTCAATTGACTTTGGAGGAATATAGAGTGAGTTTTCAAAGACACTCCACTGCTCACTGATCCCATCTTCTTGGCAGAGGAGAACTATTGGCAATGCAGTACAGACACAAACACACTACAGTGTTAGTGCAGTGGTTCTCAAACTTTTCCCAATTAATATGTATTTGCCCCCAGGAACCCCATCTTTTATGTTTAAAAAAAAATGGATCGCAATGTGCTTCTGGATATTTGGAATTGACCGATATCATACAATTATTCAATTATCCAATTATTCCATCGGTTCTAACCAAAACAGATGTTCTCTCAAGTCTACTAGCCATCAGGATACAAGTCCAAAGACAATGAATATTTTAAGATATTGATCTTTTTGAATGTTGTGGCCGCCATCATCTTAAAATAATAGGGCCTATCATACTGTTATGTTAAATTATATTCATATGCACCTTTATCTATATGCTAGAGTAAAGAATATATATTGTGTAATTTAAGGGTGCAGTGGATGAAAGAAATCTGCCCTGTGAGCCCAAACTGTTTGAGATTGTTAGATTTGGGGATAGTAATTTCGTGCCTTTTCAGATGCAGTGTAGCGGTAGCAATGTTCCCCAATTACAGTACACCCATCATCTCACCTTAAAATAGATTTCCCAAAGTCCAACCCTCCCTTTTTAGGTCTGATTATTGCCTCCCGCCCATATTTGCTCTATCTATCACCTCCAAATCTGCCAAGTACACAGTACAGTGCAGCAGAGCATCACAGGGAGGAGTGGTAGTGGATGGAGTGGTCCTTTGAAGGGAAGATTTCTGTGACAACCAACCCAGCACAGGTAGAGCATCCAGGGGCAGATGTAGATCTGCTAGTTTAGAAAAGTTGTGAAAATGTGTGCAAATCTTCGAATGTATGTATTTTTTAAGCAACATTAGTAACTCAAATTTTCGCTTCTGGGGGGTCCGTGGAACTGAATATTTTTTGTAATGGAGGGTCTGTGGCCAAATACATATCATTTTGGGGGTCCTTCACATGAAAAGGTTTGAGCACCACTGACATGGACATTTTTCAAAAAACCTTAGAAGGATTTGAAATATTCAAAGACTTGCACACATTTTTATGATAAAAATAAATAAATAGCAGATCTACAAGCTCGCAGCACGGCACTCTGTGCTGCAATGTGAACTTGTATATCTACTATTTTTCAATAGTTAAAGCACAATTGTGAGTGAATCTTTGTAGCCAGGGCCCAGAATTTGGTGTGACATCCCTGACAGCATCCATATGGCTCGATTGGTCCTACGCGGTGGTTCTTTGGTGGGTTTTGAGGATATTGCAAGTGGGTCACTAAATGATTGGCAAAACACTAAGATATTATTAATATTGAGAAATTGGTTTTCATTGTGATACAAATAAATACTAATAGGAACTCAAAGTAGTCTAGAGTTCTAGACTATACCAGCTGTTCTCAAAGTGGGGTACGGGGACACCCAGTGGTCCTTGAGGGAGTTCCAGGGGTCCCCAGCTAAATGATAGATAGTTAGGAACCAAATGGACCCTTATGGGTCTGTAACTTAAAGAGTTTACAAATGGAACCAAATGGACCCATTTGGTTCCATTTGTGAGTTAAATTAACATTGATTTTACAATTAAATGGCGGTCCGTGGCCTAATGCATGTCAAACTGGAGGTCCTTGAAATTAAGATGGTTGAAAATCACAGCTAGAGCCGTAAAAATCTTTTCTTATGGGGGTCTTTGGTGGCATATCTTTTCAAATGGGGTTCCCCTATACCAGGGGTAGGCAGCCTTAGGCACGGGTGCCAACATTGGCACAGGGGAGGACGATCACTGGCACACTGGCAGAAGTGTGAGAGAGAGGATGTTTTATTTTAAAATCAAATATTGTTTTGGTCAATTAAATTAAGTCACGTAATTTGCAGCAAATGACATCCTGGGTTATTGCTAATGATCATTATAACATGTGTCCTGAAAATCAAAATACGTATGATATGAATTCTTGAGGGTGTGTCATAAAAAATTATGTTGACCATGACATGGCACACTGCTATCTAGAAAATTAAATCTTGGCACTTCATTTCAAAAAGGTTGCTGACCCCTGCCCTATACTATGTTAGTTCCATTGATCCAAGTTGGAACACAATCGATTGATTGACGATTGAATAAAGACGCTCTGAAATTGCAGACGGCCCACTCATTGGACTGCCGTGTTAAATGATCTCAGATTAGTGTACAACCTAGTGTACCTCCACCAGGATGACGAGAGAATATCACACTTCTTTTCTAGTTTCTTTTTCCATCTCTTTGCATCCAGTGTTTTGTGCTTTGACATTAATGTCTTATGCAAACACTCACACACAAAAGCATGTGTGTGCGTGCACACACACACACACACACACACACGCACACGCACACACTCACACTCACACACACACACACACACACACACACACAACACACACACACACACACACACACACACACACACACACACCACACACAATTCAATTTCTATTCAAAGGCCTTTATTGGCATGAGAAAACATACGTTTACATTGCCAAAGCAGTACACAATACATGTACAATACAATACAATCGGAACAAAATATGTACAAGTGAAAGGAGTGTAACAGTTTTCATGCATCAAGGTTACATGCAGGCAGAGCAGGTATATATACTGTATATACAATGGTCTTTAAGGTGGTTGGGTTCCATTTGATATCCTTCTCCTATAACGGCAGCTCACAAATCTTGCGGCTGTGTTTGCACATTGTTTTACTTCACCCAGCAGATGTGGGATTTGGGTTGCTTCTCTCCAATGTGGGGTCTCAGTTTGGTGTTTAGTTTGTCCCATTTTCCAAGGTCTTGGTTTGCGGATGGTCCCCAGATCTCGCAACCAGCGTCCAGTATTTTTAGCCAGGTTTTTATAGGGATTTCTATTTTGATGTTTCTTTTGATGGCATAGAAAGCCCTTCTTGCCTTGTCTCTCAGGTCTTGGTTGAAATTTCCTGTGCTGCTGATGTTAGGACAAGGTAGCTGTAGTTTTTTGTTTGTTCTAATGGGATTGTATTTTGAAAGAATTGCTGGTTTTGGCGGCTGGATTGCTTTTGAAATATCATGATTTTAGTCTTTGTTAGGTTCACTGTAAGGGCCCGCGTCTGGGAGAATTTGTGCAGGAGATCAAGTTGCTGCTGCAGTCCTTCTTTGGTTGAAGACAGCAGCAGGTCATCTGCAAAAAGTAAGCATTTGACTTCTGTTTTGACTAGGGTGATGCCTGGTGCTGCAGACTGTTCTAAAGTTTTTGTCGACTCGTTTATTCATATATATATATATATATATATATATATATTAAAGAGAGTTGGACTCAGGCTGCATCCATGTCTACTCCCCGGCTTTGGGGAAGAAGTCTGTGTCCCCCCCCCCCCCCCCCCCCCGGCCGGTTGGTCCTGTAACTGCTCGAAACATGCACAAATCCAAAATATAAGGAGCTTCCCTTCTTGGTCCAAGTGTTCTCTAACTATTCTCAACCTCCTCTGGTTTTGTCACTCCATATTTTGTGTGTTTTACTCCAGCTTGTCTCGGAATCGCAATGCATTTCCTCGTTTCCCCTGTTTCCCGCTGTTGCGCAGTAGTGCTCATTTGGGACCAATTAGTTACATGACCAAATGGCCTCACAAACAGGCCTCCCCTCTCGCCGTTATAACTCTTGTAGAGAGAAAAGGTATTCAAAATAAGTGTTCTACAGGAGTTATAATTTATGGCTACATTGGAATTATAGGAACACAGGTCCTGTTTTTCTACCTCATGAAAAGGAATGGGTTTTGGACATTAAACGGTTTCCACCCCACAGCGGTCTGATGCAAATTCCCGGGCTGAAAATGAGTCCCAATCCGACCATACACTACTGTTATTGCAACAGATACAGTTTGAAGAAATATTTGCAAAAGCTTTCTGATTCATGTCTGCTGATACATGAGAAGGTGATGGAAAGTAATGATGTTACAAGTCAAAATAACAGGCAATTAGTTTATCTGTGACTGAATGTACATTTGTGTGCACAGCACACACGCACGCACGCACACGCACGCACGCACGCACGCACGCACGCACGCACGCACGCACGCACGCACGCACGCACGCACACACACACACACACACACACACACACACACACACACACACACACACACACACACACACACACACACACACACACACACACACCAATATTCATACACATAAATGTAGCCATCTAGTACACAAACTACAAACAATTGTCTGACAAGGCAGACAAGGCAAGCATATTTGTATTTATTTACTCATAGCTCATTTCAACTTCGAGGCAATTCAAAGTAAAAAAAAACACTACTCAGAATATGCGCACTCACGCACGCACACATGCACGTTTCTGTGATTGCTGTGATATTATATGTCATTCAATCGTTTGTGTGTCTGATTACCGATGTGCAGATATTATATTGCAGATATTAGTCATACCATTATAGACCATACTCACCATTTTGCATTGAAAAACGGGGTGGCAACAGGCATTTCATTAACTTAATTGCAAGATGGCCGCAGTGTGAATATGCTTTATTGTGTGTGTAGTGACGATCTAATTCTGTGTGGGCTAGAGCAATGGTTCTCAACCTTTTCTGGCCGGGACCCGCTAAAGAATCATATTTTAACTGGTGGACCCCCCACCCTGACCAGTACTAAGAGTTGGGGCATTACATTTTTTATAGCATGGTCCTATTGTGAAAATAACAGATCTACATGCTCACAGTGCCTCACCCACCCTGACCAGTACTAAGAGTTGTGGCATTACATTTTGTATAGCATGGTTCTATTGTGAAAATAACAGATCTACATGCTCACAATGCCTCACGTTGCGAGGAGTTGTGAGCATGTAGACCGGCTATTTTCAGAAATGTGCAGATACCCTCTATGCACTTATACTATGTTGGTTTGTTTACTGTTGAGAGAGAAAACAATGTTAACATTTAGCTAAACATCTGGGCCCCCCCCCTCAATGAATTTGGGGACCCCGACCCACAGGTTGAGAACCATTAGAGGTGGGTGCCAACAATTCTGAGATAAGAAAAAAGAATTATAACAAAAAAACCTCATTGCAGAACTGGTGTGAAGGATGGAGGGTGGTCCCTCCTAATAAGCATTCAGTTGGTGTGGTAAAGGTAATAAAGGCGTGTCCTTAAAAAAAACAGCGGGCATAGCTTGATTGATACGATAGGCAGAGGTAGGCAGACATCCAATCGCCAGGCTATGCGAGACTGTGTGTGTGTGCGTGTGTGCGTGTGTGCATGTGCGTGCGAGAGAGTAGAGATGGAGCACAATTTTGGCTCCTACTTTGAATCCATCTTCAGCAGTGTGAGTTAGGAAGCGTGGCAGTCTCCAGTGAGCCAGCTCTACACAATATGTGAAGTGGTGCGCTGCACTGTTGTGTTTCCCCAGGTAATTTCAGTCCCATTAGTTCTGCTCTGTGATGAAGGAAAGTGCTCATAGTGCATGTCTGTCTGCCCACAGCCTATTGCAAATCTCACGCTTCCTAAATCGCGTTATGCAGGGCAGGCTATGGGATCAGAGCTGTGGTAAAAGCTGTTGGTGGGATTTGTGGATGGTAAGGACAGAATTTACATAGGTATGGTAGTTGCCCAGAATTATCTGACTGAGGGTAGGTGGCAATTGCCGTATGATAATTTATCACATATCCATAGCCTTGAGAGTATGTCTGCAATACACATTTAGCCCATACATTTTGTATTGTGCCATTCATCAGGTATCGTAAGGCACACAAGAATAGAACTTAGCACAACAAGACACAGTTAAAAGATGAATATATTCACTCACTGCACTGGCTTGCAGTTCCCTAAAGCCCAATTAGGGCGTTTGTGTTGTTGTATCCTTTTTGGCCGGTATCTACTCATTGTCGACCTACAGGTCAAGTAGTATAAATGTTTGTGGTTTAGCCCATTACAGTGCCAGATGGAAAGGTTCCTCGGACAGGACTGCACAATGGCTGCCAGAATGGTTAGGCAATCACTGGACGGTATTTAAACAACATTAATAACTGGATAACCGCCTATATCCGACCGACCCGACACGGGGCAGTTTTCGAGATACGTGACCTACAGTATAGACACACTGACACACAGACAGAGATTTTGCACATTTATAGTAGGTTTGCTTTGAAATAGGACAGCAGAGAATTTGATCAGTGATTGAACTGGCCATATAGCAGTAATTACGTTTTTCCGTTCTCATTGGCAGGGCCCCTGAGACGCATACGACACATGTGTGACATGTCGCTCAAATGAAAGAGCTTGACTCAATTACCTTTCAGCCATGTCATTTCACAAAATCCATACACAAGCATTCACAAAGGAAAACCCCTTCCACCGAAAACCACCAACACATTGATTTAATCAAGTATTTACAGTTCACTCATTGAATTTACTTACTGAATTTCTACATCATATTTACTTAAAGCAAGTGAAGTAGTTATTCTGACAAACTGATAGTGCGCTGTATTCATCATCCCTGCTGCTCTAGGCAAGCAGAGGCTATTATGCAGATGTCATCTATCATAATATCCCTGGCAAAACAACTCATGTCTTTGCTGCCGGGTGGAAGCCATTATATGTCCAAAACCGTTACTTTTCTAAATGGAACAACATCTTGCAGAAATGGTGATGTGCGTCGCGTGACGCATCACCATTTCTACAAACGTTTTCACTACTTTAGCTTGGCACTCTTCTATGACAAAGTAGTGCATTAAACGACGAAAAACCATAACAAGGTGAAGTTTGAGACGATATCCTTATTTGCCAGCTGCGGTGGGCATGCAGGGGAGGGGGGCGTGATCAATGGCCCCGATCTCTGTTTACTGGTTTAAAAAGAAAGTTTGTGTCGTGTTAGGAATACAAATCCGTCTCCAGGGGCGTCACAAGGGGAGGGGGGGGGGGGGTGTTGTGGGACTGAGTTACTAGGGCCCAAGGTAGATGGGCCTGGAATTATTTTATACTTTAGCTATTGAAAAATAGCAGCTGAATAGCAGCTTGGGGCTTGTAAATCTGCTATTTTTGTTGTGAAAATGTGTGCAAATCTTTGAATATAGGTATTTTTCAAGCGAACATTTTGCTTCTGGGGGGTCCCTGGAACTAAATATTTTGAGATGGGGATCCGTGGCCAAATACATGTCATTTTGGGGGTCCTTCACATGAAAAGGTTTGAGCACCACTGACATAGAAACATAGTTTTTTTTTTTTTTTTTTTTTAACTTAGAAGGATTTGTAATATTCAAAGACTTGCACAAATGTTCACGATTTTTCAAAAATAGCAGATCTACAAGCTCGCTGCGCGGCTTTGAGCTTGTATATCTGCTATTCTTCAATAGTTAAAGCACAAAATGTGAGTGAATCCTTGGACCCAGGGCCCAGAATTTGGTGCGACACCCCTGTCCGTCCCTCTCTCTCCTGGCTTTACCTCTCACTTATGTTCTCTAGCTCCCGTCCTCCTCCTCCCCGGGGCACGCTGCCATCTGATCCGCTGCCCAGTCAGTGTCCTCCCCAGAGCAGCAGCCAAATGAGATATTGATACCTGCAGCGGTCCTATTATTCGCTGCATGTTCCTCACCTCTCCACCCTCTGGATGAAACAGACATAAATCAAGGAGGAACTTTTGGGGGTGGAAAAAAGGGGGGTGATTTGGGGCATTTTTCATACCCAACCCTAAAATGCTCGAGTCTTTTTTAGGGCTCGAGCTCGAACATTATATTCTCATGCATAGTTAAGATTATACGTTATTTTTTGTTTAACCTTTTTAAGCAGGCTGGTCGGTTGCAAATTCGGACTCGCAGGAATGCGCCAAGCGGCCCTTAGGAGGATTCAGTGGGTGCAGAGTAAAAATAGCAGTATAACATTTTATTTTAGTGGGTTAGGGTTAGGGTTAGGGTTATTATTCATTTTACTGTATATTTCTGCAGATCGTGTAAATTGTACCTCATATTATTTTATGAGTCTTGTCTTTTTCTTATCCTTGTTTGCATACTTTTTCTTTAATTGGTGCTTCTTGTTTAGTTTTATATCGACTTTGTTGTATATGTTTTTATTCCACTAAAACATTGCAGATCTGATGCCTGTGCATGGCACAAAAATACCCCAGATTATTTTGTGGTTTGGGAGACGGCACCCGTGCTCCTATCAGAAAGTGCGAGCGCCGAGCAGCGTATCAACTCAACTACAGTATGCTACGGATCAAAAAATCTAAAAAAGGATACTAGAGAAGGCTGTATAAGAGTTATTCATGAACCTCACCAGCACAGTTAGTGAGATGTTGGGGGCTTAAGTTTTGTTCCAGATTGTCAGCTTGTCTTACCATTCCGTCTAGCTCAGTGGTTCTAAAACTTTTTTTAAAAGAGTCCTTTTACATACATACTTATATTACATACTTTTACATACAGGACTCGCATAACTCTGAGAGTGTACAAATGGAACCAAATGAACCCTTACGTTCCCTGGACCCCACCCCACTTTGGGGACCACTGGTCTAGTTACTGGGTGGGGTCTACAGTAATAGTCCTACATACAGTATGCATGACGGTTTGGGGTAGATCGTTATGCTTTATTGATCCCTCCCCTCTGGGAAATTTATTTTCGGTTTCACCCAGTTGATGGCTGCTCAGATGGCCATGTTGAGTGCACGAGGGGGGGTTAGGGGTGATGTGTCTTGCACTTTTGCTCAGGGACACGTAGCGCAACACATAAACTGGGCCTTCCGATTCCCAGACAGCATCTCTGCACACTACGGCAGCCCCTAACTTCTCATACACAAAATAAATAGACCGACTGGATTACAGTGAAATCTACAAATATACTCTAGCTCTCATTTTCTCTGTCTCAAACACTTCCACAGCATGCATGAAGAGACCTACAGATCTATATGTGGAACTTGTGCTCATGGAAAAGTGAGCCATCGTTTGTGAATAACAATTAGTAGAATATATGCAAATGACGGCCCCCCACTGTCCCAGTGTTGCGCTTGAGTTCCGAGGGGTTTCAAATAATGTGTATATGCCTGCCCCCTTATTCCACTCCCCCCTCTCTCTCTCTCTACCCGTTTCTCTCTCTCCCTTAACTATCTGTGCTGCATATCAATGAATCGCTCCAGGTCTCCGTCTCTTTGCGTCTGCTCTCTCATTTCTCAAAGCTTTAAATGAGGTGTACCCAGTGCAGCGCTGCGGAACCATCCCTACTCCGCACACCTCGTGTAGTTGTAAATTTCCCAACATAGCAAGGAGAATGATGTTTGATTTGTTTGCGACTGTGTGATGCGTGTTAGGTTTTTTAAGGGATCAGAGAATCTGGGGTGTTATTCTATTACCTGCCTAACACTAGAATACAAAGGCTTTTAAAAGACTAAAGTCTGACACTCCCACATCTACCGTACACTATAAAACTGTGCAAAGACTTTGAAAACACTAGCCTGACACCCTCTGCCAACTACTGTAGTGTTCAGTACAGGACTGTAAAAATAACTTTAGAAGATCCAGGCAATGGGCCCTATTTAGACAAGTCTATGGTGCAAGGTAGTGCATGGTCTAAAAAGAAACCGCATGATGTGCAGTGTACTGTACATGGGTGGGAAGAGGGCACTAAACCCCCATGTCCTCCTGCTGATCTACTCAATGGCCAACAGTAGAACTGTGGTTGAACTGGTCAGTTCCCAGTGGCAAACGGTAGGAGATTGTACTGTAGTTGTACTGGGACGCTCCCAGAGGCCAGTATAAATAAGTGTTTCTCAAACGTTGACATTTTAACTCTCTAAATTCCCGCGTGGGGCAGAAAACTCTTTGATGTCGCTGGAGGCCCACGACGCGTTTGACACGTTTACTGTATTTACAGTAACAATTAAATCTTACCGTAAGGTCGGGGTTACACGTGGATATTGCCCAATCACCGCGGGTTGTTTCCATTAGACGCTGAGAGCATCGCACCGCCATTTTTCTCCATATAATCCAATGCATTTCTCAAACTTTAAAGCCCTTTATCTCTTATGTATTTTTTATGGCTAAAACTGTGGGCATGGCTGGCAAAATGACCAAATTATGATCGGCAAACAACAGCTATATGCTACACTAGCCCATACAGGGTGATTCACAACAACATCCTGACTACGGTCATGTGACCAAGTGATGTCATCACGCATGCACTGACGCAACAGGGCCTTGTATTTTACAATGGAGGTGGATGTGAGAAATTTGGGCAGCTAGAGGGGATGACTCTGGCGCCACCTGGGGCATTTAAGGACCCCCAGTTTGGTGCATTGCTCCACAGTCCCCATAACTCTGACATAGAAGAAGGATCTATTTGGTATCAATACTTTTGTTGGGGACCCCCCTGGAACACCCTCAAAGCCCCATGGGGATCCCCAAGACCCATTTTGAGAACAGTTTATACACGTGTTTAAATACAGACAAAACAGTTTACATTTTGGCCAACACTGGAGTTTGGTATCAAAAGAGACTACAGTACACATGAGGGGAATGGCAATTACTCAAAATCAGAGTTGTTTGAACTCTTTAATTCTAATTCACCTGTGACTAAACATTTCTAGTATTTGTGTATGCCTGTTTTGCCATTATCCATCAATTCCACTTCAATACAACGCTATTGTCAACCAAAGGTGGGAAATTGCCTTTGGCTTCACTTGGCAGACACGTAAGGCAAGGCAAATGAATTTGTATTGCACACTCCTCAACAACATGGCAATTCAGTGTGTTTTACACAAAACACCAAGCAAAGAAAACAGGGACATTTGAAATAGACATATACGTACATGTATCAGCATTAAAAAAGACGCTACATTAAAAGAACATTGATGGTTGAAACTGTGCAAGAAAATGCATGGGAAATCATTTCTCAGTTGGCAGTAGCACCCAGTGTAGAGTGTAGCCTCCCAAGCTGGGGAGCTATGTCTATTTTTATAACGTAAAGACTGTCACTTTTTGTCAGCATGTCACTTTTTTGTCAGCATGACATACTGAGATAACTTGGAAAAGAGAAAGGGAGCACTCGTCCTTGTAGGCTAGGCTAGTTCTTTTAACTGGCGCACGAACAGAATCCAGTAGGCAAAAATCACCGGCATTCACACTGTGGTTGAATTTCATTATCACGCCGAAGAAGGCTCTGGCCAAAATGTCCGCATTGCTGCTGCTGGATCATGAAATAACCAAGAGATTCTAAAAGGACTTTCAAGTGACTGCTGGCGGATTTTTGTCTACTGGACGTTCTGGACCCATACTGAGACGCAAATGCACTCTCTGCTGTTTAAATGGTAAAAATGATAAAACATTAATACCAAACCCGCAGCAGGTATATAGAAACTGGTACTGCTGCTTTTAGGTGCAATACAGGTACCGTACATTAGTAGCCAACACAAAATAGATACTGTTGTGATGTTTTCAATTTCCGAAACACTTACAGTACATCATTGCAGCAAAGCAAGTAGAAATAAATGTCTGTGAGGGTTGTATGGTAAAGTTAAATGCCTCATTATGAGATTGTATAATTTATAAACGTTTGTAAAATAACATGTTTCATGCAGGGCTGACTACGTTTTTTCCCCAGCAGAAGTTGTGTTGTGTTGTGGTAACCCTTTACTTGAGGGGGCAAATTCATACGAGGAATCGACGCTTAATTAATGATGAGCTCATAATTAATTAATTCATTATGAATTCATCATGAATTCCTGATCCTCACAATTAACTGGTGAAGTCCAAGTGTAATATAGCATTAGTTAAGGACGTTATTTCACACTACACAGCTCCACTTCTATGCCCAGGATGAGTGCTCATTCAGTAGGTGGGTAGGAGTAGCGAGAAGAGGACTCTGAAGGGACAAACAGGCAAACGTTGATCAAAATAACAATTCTTCTGCATTCTCTAATTGTGTAGACTTCTTGTAAATGAAGTAATGCAGATGGGTTAACAATAATTTAACTCCTGAGAACGTAAAATATTTATACATTTATTTGCCATTTTTCCAGAGACCGACGGCGACCCTCCTCGCTACTGCTATCTTGGGCACAGTGGAACTGTGGAATAAAGTCGTCAACTAATGAATTGATGGTGAATTAATGCATGAGTTTGATTAATTCATCATCCATTAACTGTCAATTACGTGTATGGATTTTCCCCTCAAGTAGAGTGTTGTGTTGTGTCTGAGGTCGACATGTCCTCACAACAGAACAATAGAACTTGTAATGTCAAAGTGTCAAAGTAATTGCATTCCTAAGCCAATCATTTGAGTCTGTGGTTGGAGACTCAAATGTGTGTGTGTGTGTGTGTGTGTGTGTGTGTGTGTGTGTGTGTGTGTGTGTGTGTGTGTGTGTGTGTGTGTGTGTGTGTGTGTGTGTGTGTGTGTGTGTGTGTGTGTGTGTGTGTGTGTGTGTGTGTGTGTGTGCGTGTGTATGTGCGCGTGCAATAGAGATAGTGAGTCAGCATGTGTTTGTGTGAAAGAGAAAGAGAGTCAATGTGTGTTGCAGAAGCTGATGCCCCTGATGCTTGCAATGGAAACCCTTTAGGCTCTGTAGTGACTGCCTGCCAATGGATCCATGCATTTTGTATGAGAGCCTCTCACTATAAATCAGTCTCGGTTTCTCTATTACTCCGTTTCTTTTTGCTCTCTCTGCACGTGGTCACTCCGTCTGCCCTCCCTGCTCTCTCTCTCTCTCTCTCTCCCGCCTTTTCATCCCCTGCCTCTCCCTCTCTCAACCTCCCCCTGTTTTTCTCACTTCCAGGCATTTGTTCTGCTCAGCTCTTTCCGTGAATATTTCTTGCACCATCATTCACCCAGCCTTGGGGCCCTCCATCCATCCCCAGCCCTCTACTGTTTCCCTTTATCTCATCAACTCCCGAAACATCGGAAACTTCAGAGGGTTTGTGGTTTTTGCGAGCGATCGGGTGTGTGCATTATCTTCTTTGGTTGCTGCTTTCCCTGTGGTGTTAATGCTCTGTTGGATAAATAAGGGGTTTCCACATCTACCTGCAAAGGAGAAGGACTATCTGCTGCCCGGTGTTTAATGACTTAAACCCCTGTCAATCTGCAAACCCGATCTGTAAAAAAAAAAAGGTCTCCTGAGAGATTGAACAACTCCTGCAGGCACACATCATTAAATCTCTGTCAAAGCGCGTGCAATAATGCGCATGCACGTAATACACACAGATGAAGGGACTCCTGTAATACACACCTCTATTAGCTGCACTCACAGGAACAAATATAGACATAATAGTGCCTACACAGATGTACTGTTTGGTGGGTCTCCATCACTGTGTGTAGCCTAGCCTGAGCCTGAAGCTAAAAGTGTAATATCTCCCCCATGGCCAGGGGGGGATTCCCTCTCTCTGTAAGCAGTTTGGATCTAACCTTAGCCCCACGTGGGAACTCCGGGTTGGAGTCCCGGTTGTTACACAAGCACAAAGAACACACAAACAAACAAATTATTTTAGCATTTAATCACACAGGGAAATTTGGGATGCCACTCTAAGTGTTAAAGACAGTTAAATCTTCCCACTCCAATAGGCCTACATTTACAATTTACTTTGCAGATGCTGTTGTTAATGTTATCAAGAGCGATTTTTACACATACTGCTTAATTTAAAGGCCAGAGTTAGACTATATTTATACATTTGTACGCCATACACATTTTTAGTACCTTCAATGTTGAAATGAACCTACTACTTATAAGGGAGCCCAAGGGGGGTTTTGCTTTATCAATACATAATATCAATAGAAGGGATTACATTTCTTCAATCAATACTACTGGTGTGTGTGTGTGTGTGTGTGTGTGTGTGTGTGTGTGTGTGTGTGTGTGTGTGTGTGTGTGTGTGTGTGTGTGTGTGTGTGTGTGTGTGTGTGTGTGTGTGTGTGTGTGTGTGTGTGTGTGTGTGTGTGTGTGTGTGTGTGTGTTGTTGGTGCAACCCTGTGTTGTAAAAGACATATGTACATACATGCCACAGTGTCACTATACAGTATATTCTGTACATATTCACATTTCGTGACATTCTCTGTGTGCCTAACTAACTGCACACTACCCATTACTTGAGTACTGTGTTTAAGTAAACATATTTCTTTTCAAACTTGGGACCTTTTACTCCACTACATTCATTTACAGATACAGCACCACACAGACTGAATAATGCCTATACCACATTGCAGAGTGGTTCTACAAGTCAGTGCAGTGCATTCATTTATAAGGTTCTGAAAATGCATTACGTAAACCATACAGAAGTGTGGCAAATTAAAAAAAGGAAAAGGAGGGAAAGAAGTACTCCAGTACTCATTTCTAGTTGAGTAATATTTGACCAGGAGTATCTATACTTTGACTCAAGTACTGGCGGTGCGTACTTGCACAAATGCACTGGTAATGTCCAGGGACGTGCTGGGCCCCTGATTCAGCCCGGGAAAAAGAGTTGGAGAGGCCCTCATTGCGCTCTATGGAGAGAGATCTCTCTTTATAGCGCTGCTGCTACTCAAAGATTTGTGACAAAGTGACAAGCCAGTGGGTCAATTACATGAGTTATATTTCGTCGTTGTCGGGTGGAAACCTTGTATGTCCAAAACCGTTTGTTTTGTATTTATCATTTAAAAAATTATTTAAACTAGTGAAAACAGCCGATCTACAAGCACACAACGCCTTGTGTGCTTGTAGATCTGCTGTTTTCACTACTTTTGTGCAACGGCCTTGTATGATGAAGCAGGGCTTTGCTTTGCGAAAAAAAATATAAATTTGAAACTTGGAGATACGAGGTTTCTGCCCGACAGTGACGATTTACTTT
The DNA here is from genome assembly GCF_963921795.1 of Nannobrachium achirus. NCBI lineage: Eukaryota > Metazoa > Chordata > Actinopteri > Myctophiformes > Myctophidae > Nannobrachium > Nannobrachium achirus. The sequence continues at coordinate 30,080,830 of NC_137828.1, read as the reverse complement.
GGCCACCCAGCCCCCAATGAATGAACCGGCCGTTCGGGAGTTGTCCCGATTTTCCCAATGGCCAGCACGTCCCTGGTAATGTCTGTTGGATGGGTTCCATATCTACCAGTGAAAGCAGTTCCTATGGTCCTTTCCCTCTGATGGTGTGGATCACCTTGGCACCTCCTGTGATCATATTCAGAGGTTACTGATAATGATCATTATGATTGAGCAGGACATACAGGACATCTTTCTCCCTAAGGCCTCAATTATTACTCAGCATGCATGGTGACATTGATATGAATAATGCAGTGGTCTTTTGCCACGATTTAAGATATGATGTGGGCCTGTGTATGGTCAGTTCTGTTTGGAATGTGACTGATGCCAGATGTTTGGGTCCTACTATCGTATGTATGGGTTCTACTATCGATTGAATATGTTTCTTCCAATATTTTGTAAAGAGAAAGACCTTGAACTCTAAAAAAAAAAAAAAAGTTTCTAAAGTTAAAGTTTCTATTTGAGAACAATTACCTTGCAATAAACAATAAATAATAAATAATGTGAATGAAATTAAGGCTTCTTATCTGGAATCGGCCAAACTGTCCAGTTGACATGAAAGAGCCTCCCTCTTTCTAGGATGGCTCTTGCCAATCATCAAAGGCTTGCTGGTGAAAGTATCGCATGCTCAAAGATTATACTGCAGTGGGCTATGCAGCACTGGTCATCCAAATCTGCTAGTTATTGAATTTCTGCTTTTATGCCAACTTAAAAGCCCAGTCATTCTGCATCTGCAATGTATCTGTCAGCGTTGCTGTTTCTCCATGGTGTTTTCTTGCCTGGGGTTTTAACATTCTGGCCTGTGCCATTCTCTCTCACAAGTTTGAGGGGTCGTTTTGTTGTAGCCTACTGAGACCAGCATTTCAATGGCTTATTGAAAAGCTCTGCGCATCATACGCCATGGCAAAGGAATCCCAATTCCGCCTTGCGGGCAAGGCTACGTACACTCACACTGCAGGGAATTCGACCCGCCGTGTTGTTAGCGCGCCACGAGGGGATGAAGCTGTCATTACGGGCCATCACTTGATGGATGGCCCTGGCTGTGGTGAGACTACGTACGGTGGTTTTCATCTGTTGTGGCCACTCCTATCTTCACATCATCGCCTGCTTCACATGTGCTCCTCCCTCCAACGTGATCTCCTTCCAGATTATGCGGCAGCCATCTGTGCATAACCAATGTGCCGCTGTACGGTTATTGCACCTCCAGTCCTCCACTGTGTTTGGCATCCTTGTCCGCCGTAACACCGTCCTTAGTTTAAACCACACTGCCAAGGGAAGTCCAATTTAGGTCTTTCACAGAGCTTGTTTGTTTTTAATTAGAAGAATCACAAGCGTAGCAAATTCATATGTGTTATTACCCCAACAGCCATAAAGCCCAAAGGTCAAACATTTCAGAAATGCTTACATTGTTTTCCACAACTCTCACAATTTTCTTTTTCCTTTTTTTTAAGTAAAATTCTTTTAGCAGTGCAGTAGAATAACACCCTTCGTTCCTGACACATTTTCCCACTCCCTATGCTAATTTATATAGTTCTGTTTTGCTAATCTGTCATGCTTTCTAAATGGTTTAAGGAATGTTTATTTATTTGATATTTCACGAGGATTGGGACTAAAATGTATAGGAGGAACCAGGAACGTGCAGAGAATGTTAGAGAGGAAGGGCCTGACATTTTTAAAAGGGCCTTTTAGTGGAAATATCGAAAATAGCAGACCTCCAAGCTCACAACGCGTTGCGTGCTGCAACGCTCTGTAAGCTTGGAGGTCGGCTATTTTCGGTGCTTGAACTTCATCAAGTGAATTCTGGAGATGTGGTGTAACAGCATGGATTTCTACACAAAGAGGGCAATTCTTTCAACATAAGCTGCTGTATTCAAGTTTAGGAGAGTTTGGACATGGCAGTTCTCTTGAATGCTGCCCTCAGGTATGGCATGGAAAGAGGACATTTGCATTTCTTTCACCATAGTAAAAACTGCATTCATGATTTGGAGAGGGCACCTTTTACAGACAGATAAAAGGGCAGGGGCTCAAGCCCCCTTTGATGTCTATGTGTGCACGTGTCTGGGAGGAACTGGATGATCACTCTTGTAAGGTTAGTCAGAGAGAGAGCGACAGAGAGAGACGGAGAGAGATGGCGAGAGAATACGGTTGGAGACGGAGATGCAAAGAGCAGGACAGTCATTGAGACTAAGTAGTGTCACAGGGAGTGTTATTCCATCCAGACACCAGTAATGGAGTGCGAGGCAGACCATTCTTTCTCCTCTGTTGGTGTTCCATGGCTGTCCTAATGCTGCTATCTGTCTCTGTCTCCACTACATGGGCGATGGCACACACAATATCATAGTAAATGATGGTGGAATGTGAAATATATATTATGTACTGTATGTATGTATGTACACTGTGTGTGTGTGTGTGTGTGTGTGTGTGTGTGTGTGTGTGTGTGTGTGTGTGTGTGTGTGTGTGTGTGTGTGTGTGTGTGTGTGTGTGTGTGTGTGTGTGTGTGTGTGTGTGTGTGTGTGTGTGTGTGTGTGTGTGTGTGTGTGTGTGCGCGTGCGTGCTTGTATTTACTATACTTGTGAGGGCTAAATGTGAGGACAGTTTTCCAGGGAAATTGTTGTTTTATTGCGACCGTAGGTCGCATTTACTATCAAAACCTCCACCGGCTGTCCGTCCGTCTGTCCGTCTGTCCGTCTGTCACACGTCACACGTCACACTTTTGCCCTGCTCATATTTCCACAACCGTTGCCCCCATCCATGCCAAATTTTGCACACACACTCCTTACCTGCCAAACTACAACCTCCAAGGACCCCCGGAGCTCCAGGGACCCCCAGGTCCCTGGGGGACCCCCAGGTGTAAAAAATGAACAAATGTGCAAAAATTACCAAATGACCACCCCAACGGGGCTGCTCACGGGGAATTCCTGGGGACCACCCACTCCTGGTGCTCCAGAACGGATGCAAAAGTGGTGGCGCCCCCAGTGTAGGACCCCCTCCACTGCAGCTCACATAAAATGCCGTAACTCGGGCTGGGAGCGTCCGGGAGAGCCGGGGCCGGTACCTATTCGTCCGCCAAGGCAACGCGGAGACCCCACCCCTCATTTCTCACATGGCCCTCTTCTAGCGCCACCTTCAGGCCGATTTTTAAAACACATTTTTGGACACTGCTCGTACAGTTTTTGCCCTAAAATCATGCAAATCGCTACACAGTATGTCTACACTCATCCCATCAACATGAATCTGTCCCATATAGCGCCACCTTCAGGCCGATTTTTAAAACACATTTTTGGACACTGCTCCTACAGATTTTGCCCTAAAATCACGAAAATCACTACACAGTATGTCTACACTCATGTCATCAACATGGATCAGGAAGATTTTGGAAAAACACATTTTTGCCCTATTTGTGGAGATAAGCGACCTACGGTCGCTTATCTCCCGATTAGGGAGTCTTACTGGTGGTGACAAAAATATATATATATTTGGAATATATTTGCAATTAGGAAAAGCTTCAAGTTAGGCTTGGAATTGTGCCTGGTTTATACTTACAGTAAATGTCGATCTATTATAGTAATTCAAATGTGCGTACGTGCATGTGTGCGCGTGTGTGTTTTATATATTTGTGTTTTTGCGTACTTGCCAGGCATTAGTTCTTTCGGTCTCGGCTCTCTCCTCCATTCTGTCAGTTCTCCAGATGGAGAACTGCAAGTCTCTAAGAACCAAGAACAGCATACCAGCAGCCCATACACACACGTACTGTTCCCCTGGTAATTTACGGCAGAGTGTGTGTGTTGTGAAGACAGCTCTGGCCTGCAGACTGTCATGCCGCCGGGATGGGTGTCACTGTCTGTGACTGGAAGCTGCCTCACGGAAGAACAGGTGCGAAAGGAAAGTGGAATGCACTTGTCATCTGTCGCCATACTTTCTGAGGATCCCAACTATCAGTATTTCTACAGTATTTCTACTGAACAGTTTTGCCTTTAAAGGGAAACAAGGCAAGTATGTGTGTATACAAACACACTCCCCCTCCCCTCTCTGACAGGCATCAAACAGGTGGCTGTCTTTGATGCTTTAATTGATTAGGGAGATCACTAACGAGCACAGAACGGGCCCAATCAATCTATGGCCCAATCAATCAACTCCGTGCACAATACCTTTGAAGTTCAAAGGGAGACATTAAGGCCCCATTTACACTGGGAGCCAACTCCAGCCTGAATCAGATTTGTGCCTGGCCGGGTGTTGCTCTCCATTCCGACATGTCGCCACTCCAAAATGTACTTCTTATTGTCGACACTTCCATAGGGGTTAAGTTTAGGGTAAGGGTTAGAGATAGGGTTAGTGTCGGAATGGAGACGTGTCGGAAAGGAGACATGTCGGAGTGGCGGGGGGTAACCCCCCTGGCCAGCCGCCTGATGGAGGGGAAAGGAACTGGTTGGAATAACGTGTTCCTTCCACGCGCTACGTCCAAGGAAGGGAAGCTCCCTCCTGTCAGGTTATAAGAAGTGACCTGCAGACTCCTCATGCACTGAAGGAAGCATGAGCTCAGTTCGGGGCCCTCCCCAGTTTGGCAGAGAGAGAACAGTGCCCAGGATTACAGCTTAGGCAATTGACACTGGGTGAAAAATGGGTTCAAAAGCGTGGGATAAAAAAAGAAAAGGTTGAAATATGGAGAAATACAAGGTTTCTGTCCGACAGTGACAATATGCAGGAGAGATGCCTTCACACTGAGGGGGAGAGAGAGAGAGAGAGAGAAAGAGAGAGAGAGAGAGAGAGAGAGAGAGAGAGAGAGAGAGAGAGAGAGAGAGGAAGAGCTGGAGACATTAGAAGTGGCATTCGGAGAGAACAAAGGAGCATGCTGCAGAGCATGTACTGTAGATGGAAGACCGTTGAGAAGATGAGAACATTGCTGCGAGGGGATGCTATACTGTCCCAGCGGTGACTTTAGTCTCTTGGTCAGCCTTGTGTGACTAACTTGATGGGAATTGTACCCAGGATAAGGATAGCCAGAGGCCACTTTGGGAAGCAGGCCATTCATTGGTTTGTTAATTGGTGGGAGTGCGGCGAGATGACTACAGCTATTGGCTGGTCTTTTGGCTGCCTTGCCTTAAATGAAATGCTCTTTAGAGACGAGCGAACGTGCCCCCTAGGATGGCAGCTATGGAGGGGACATTCTGCTAGGAAATAAACACATGCACGTAGAAAGAAAATAAAAAATGGTAGCTTGTGTGTAAGGGGGCTATTAAAATGTCTTCTGCGCGGGCTGGAGAATATTTTAGTAAATATTATTTACAACGCGTATACTGTACAACGACACAGGCAGAATTGCGGCAGCTTTTTGAGACACATGGATAAATATGGATTGTGTATTTGCGTGTATTTCAAAGTAATTAACTTCAAGTGCCATGAAGTGTTAATTTGGAAATGCAGCTGTCAAGCGCTTGGGTGTGTTTGTGTTTTAAGTCTTTGACAAGCAACAACTTGCGGTTAAGAGGGTGCTGCTAATCCCCATTCACTCTTAAATCTTTTTAAGAGCCAAGGACATATATAGGCTATACTGCTCTCACTCTGACACGGTAGCAATCTAAAGCCTTCCCTTTTCCATCATGCTCCTGGGGTATGAGAATGCAGGTTCCATTAATTGGCAAAAGACGAAAATTGTATTGATAATATAACATTTAAAAAAATGTCATTGTATTTTTCTTTAAAACCTTGAAAACATAGTTTTCATTGTGATACCCATAAATACAAAGTTTAAATATACCATGTTGGTTCCATTAATCTAAGCTGGAACAGATGGGAATGAATCAGATGGCGAATGATCATTAAAATAAATAATGCTCTGAAAATGACCCGACCAGGCGACCACTTAACACGTCGTGTTAAGTGGTCAGATGCGGCTGTGCTGCGAACACTTTCAAGAGGTTAAACTGATTTCAGAAAAGGTTGAGAACCACTAAGGCATTCATTCCTGCTTCGTCCGCCCTCCGAGGATGCGGTATAGGTCATTTAGCCTACACTGTGAGAATTAAACACAGGCTCAATCTGTAATGAATGCATCTGTGACAGGGTTTTTTTAAGAGCGGCGACCTCCTTTGAAATATTCCCTGTGCAGGACAATCTCGTTTGGAGCTTCAGGTTTTATCGGTTATGGCTTGCTCCTCATGGGTGGGGTGGGTAGAGAGGGATAGAGAGAGAGAGTGAGGGATGTGCAGAGATTGTTAGAGAGGCAGGGGCTGACATTTCTAAAAGGGCCTTTTGGAGAAAATATTGCAAATAGCAGACCTCCAAGCTCATAACGTGTCACGCTGAGCTTGTGAGCTTGGAGGTCGGCTATTTTCGATACTTGATACCACACTAAAACTATGAACATGGAGTTCTACACAGAGAGGGCAATTCTTTCAACATAAGGCTAGGGCTCCACCAAAATGACGGGGGGTAAGATGTTGCATTCAAGTTCAGGACAGTTTGGACGAGACAATTATCTTGAACGCTGCCTTCAGGTATGGCAGGGAAAGAGGGGCATTCGCATTTCTTTCACCATAGTAACATGGTCTGGTTAGAGGGCACTTTTTTACAGGCGGATAAAAGGGCAGGGGCTCAAGCCCCCTTTGATGTCTATGTGTGCTGTGTGTGCACGTGCCTGGTGGAGAGAGGGAGAGAGAAAGAGAGAGAGAGAGAGAGCGAGCCTGTGAAGTAATGGCTGAAGGCTGAGATGAAAGACGGGTTAGTTGCGCCCCTAGCTCTTTCTCATCCGTTGAAGATCGATCCTCATGGATTACAGTAGGCTGAGGAGAGCTTCTAGAAATAGATTCTGGGGAACAAAATGGCCTGTTCGCCTGGGGGGTCCGTAATACTGCCGGAAAAATATGACCTTTTTTTTTAATCCCCTCAACATCTGAAATAGTCTGGCTGACCTTTTCCATGTCCGCCCCTCTAGACGAGCATCTATAACGTGAAGGTGTGTTTGTACACATGCTGGAAATGTCAGACAAAAGCCCTGCATGCTCCTGACACATGGGAACATTGGTTCTGTGCACCAGTCCACCCATTGTCCTCCTGTTTATCCTCTTTATTGAAAAAGCCTTTTAGACACACGCGCACACACGAACACACACACACACACACACACACACACACACACACACACACACACACACACACACACACACACACACACACACACACACACACTTGTACCAGTAAGGCGCCTAAGGGCAAAAAGCCTAAGGGCGACCTTGCCCTTGGCAATCTGGTCAGTGATCTATATCGGACCAGTTACTCATATATGGAGACCCCTGGTACCCATATATGGAGATCCATCACAGATATGGACTTAATATTGAACATCTGGGATCTCCATTTATGGGCATAAAAGGGATTTAGTTCCCCTGGCATCACAGGGATCTCCATATATGGGCATAAAAGGGATTTGGTTCCCCTGGCATCACAGGGATCTCCATATATGGGCATAAAGGGGATTTGGTTCCCCTGACATCACAGTGATGTCAGAGCGTGACGTCAGAGCGTGAGAGTCAATCAACAAAAAAGACAAGCGTTAACCATACATACGGATACGGTCAAGATGTGACGGTTCTGATACTAAACTGTTTTACTGTTTTAACAATTACTGTGTTTGTGAGGACATCAACATTTTATGAAACCCATTTTGCATTTCTTTTGCCATTCTTAACCCTAAGCCTTAAACTGTAAATAACCGACAAGCTCACAACGCGTCGTATAATAGAAAAGAGTTTACCCCGCACGCCTCGCCTCACTCCCTTTCATGCCATGTCCGCGTCCCACAGACCACACACACACAGACCACACACACACAAGCCCGAGCACAGCAGTCTTTGACAGTGGGATTACCATTTATTCTTAAAGTAGGCTAGCAGCATACATGAACCACACCAGTCACATCGCCATGAATGGAATACGTGATTATTAATTCAACCCATTATCAGTGACATGCACAGTACGCGTTTGAGTTGTTACACAAGCTATCATGTATTCCCCATGAGGCATGAGCCATGGGCTGTATACATTCAAGTTGTCCACGAAAATATTACTGCTGCGCCGCGCCGGTCCTGACTCCCGAAAATGCTCTCGCATAAGCACTCGTATATCCTTGTTCTGAGCCAGATCGGCACCGAATGACTGTTAAAGCACTTGTTAAATTGCCTCCAAATCGCCAGATTTGAATTGCTTGTCATAGTAACTTGGAAATAAAATCGGCATGCATGTCCATGATGTATGCTTTTATAAAATGTTAGATATTTTTCAGGGATTATTTATTACGCCAAAGTCAAAGTCACGATGCAATGATAAATGCAGACAATTGCGGGAATCTCGGCATATGCAAAAAAATTGATCTGCACCATGTTGATAAATGAGGGCCAATGTGTCCCGTGTTTGAGTGCAGTTAGTTAATGACCTTCATGAGTGGTGGAAAATAGCTACGTATGTACATTTCAAGTGCTCAAGTACTGTACTGTAGTATAATTCTGAGGTGCATTTGGTTTTAAAAAATTGCTGATCTTAACACTCTTTTACCTTTACCTTTGGTACTGCAAGTATATTTTGATGCCAGTACTTTTCTGATTTTATTCAAGAAACATTGCGAATGCAGGACTTTTACATGTGACAGAGTGTTTCTACATTGTGGTATGGTATTTGAGTAGGGGAAAGCCGCCTCGATTGCAACACGTCATAATTGTAACAAGCACGTTATCTCTTGATTGGTCAATGCCATCATGACGTCATCGCATCCAGTGCCATAATGAATGTGTCCAGGAAGGAAGTAAGAATTACTTTTATCCAGCCTAGACAGAGTTATTGCAAAAAAAAAAAAAAAGAAAAAAAAAAAGCTTTTTCTCAAAATACGTAAACAAAATCACCTTCAGTATCTTTGGTCTACAATTCTTTTCTTTTATGGTGATGAGCTAAAATCCACATGGTTGTCTGAATGTCTCTGTTCTTCATTAGTTTACATCGTTTTAACACGCTATGCACGTTAGTTCTGTTCTGTAGGCAACGCCAAAGCAGGGGTGCGCAAATCGGTCCAATTGTAACACAATTTTACATGCATAACATGATATGAAGGTTATATAACATGTTGTACACTAACCTTTTAGGTGTAATCAATGTATTTTCCCATGGAATTCACTCAAACGCATACATTCTGTAATATTTAATAATTTCCTTGTGTTTCATACATTTTCACATCTTTCGTTTGAAAATAATGTAAAACAGTTGCTTGAATGAAATATCTTTGATTCAAGCTGAAAAATATATGTTTAATGCCGTTATTTAGCAGTGTTACATTTGTAAATCATGCTGCTACAATTAATCCCCTGTGGGCTTAAAATGTATAATCGGAACAGCGTCCGCTTTTGGTTTAATAACTCACGAGTCACAACCTGTTTTGTCAATTGAAAAAAGTGGTTTATGATAGCTAGAGCTGTCACGATATGACATTTTACATGACGATTAATTGTCACTCAAATAATTGGCGATTAACGATTTAATTGTGTATTTGTCGTTGATAATTACATTTCTGTTTGGCTTTTAGGCTTTGAAGTTGCATATGGTAGATATGACACATAACCTAAATATACAAATACATTACTGACATATTTGAAATAACATTGATAGTGGAAATAGCCGATCTACAAGCTCACAACGCGTCGCGACGCGTATTTCCACTATTTCTGACATTTTTCAACATTCACGATTATGACGATTATGACAAAATAATTGCGATAATGTCAAATAATCATGATTAGACGATTATGTAATAATTGTGACAGCCCTAATGATAGCAGACATGTGTAGGTCCTTTGCATGAAAATATTACATATGAAGGCAAAAAGATCAGTGAGTAAATTAATGAAAAGAGAAAAACTTTTGAGGCGGCTCTCCCCTACTTCCAGTTCTTGGCCCTCATTCTCTGGTTTATGCCGTCATTCTCGACTGACTTTATCCCACAGAAGTGCTGGAGGATTTCTTTTACAGTTGGCTGGGTAATCTCTGAAATCCTATTCTTTCACTGGATTTTCATTGAGGACAGTTAGATGATAAAGTACAGGGTTCTCACCCCAGCAGTAAAGTCTACAAATATTTTTAATCTGAGACAGTAAAAAAAACTGTACAGCATTATATTAGAGACTACCATGGACTGCCGCTTATGCACACCCTTCCGGTTCAAATTGATTTGGTCGGTCTGCAGCCATCGCTAACTGGCACTGCCCTGATATACTGTGTGTGTGTGTGTGTGTGTGTGTGTGCGTGCAGTATATATACTGTATATACTGTATATATATATATATATATATATATATATATATATATATATATATATATATATATATATATATATATATAATGCTCTACTGTACATATGCTGCTGCAGGCTGCTTTGAGGGTACAGGTTTAGGTTATGCTGACTTGTTATTTCATGGACAGCATGCCAAGAACTGTGTCAGAATTTAAATGTAGCGTTGATGAATAATTGAGGCTCTGCTGAAACATATGCAGTGAGGCTCCATGCATTAAGGGCTGTCTGTATGTCTAACTCCACTGGCAGGCATATACAGATGCTCTGACTGTCAAAGGCTGTGGCACACCTGCCCAGCCAGCACGCCCACATGGGTCCCGCATGGGTACGAGTTGGGCTACTTGGGTACCACGTGGGCATGGGCTTGATGTGGGCAAATTACATGGGTCCCATGTGGGATACATGTGGGATACCTGGGCATGGTTTGGAAGTGGGCTTTCCCACATGGTTCCCACATGGGCTACATGTGGGCTAACTGGGCATGGGATTGAAGTGGGCTGGCCCAAGTGGTTCCCACGTGGGCTACATGTGGGATAACTGGGCATGGGATGGAGGTGGGCTGGCCCAAGTGGTTCCCACATGGGCTACATGTGGGCTAACTGGGCATGGGATGGAAGTGGGTTGGCCCACGTGGTTCCCGCATGGGCTACATGTGGGCTAACTGGGCATGGGATGGAGGTGGGCTGGCCCACGTGGTTCCCGCATGGGCTACATGTGGGCTAAGTGGGCATGGGATGGAAGTGGGCTGGCCCAGGTGGTTCCCGCGTGGGCTACATGTGGGCTAACTGGGCATGGGATGGAGGTGGGCTGGCCCACGTGGTTCCCGCATGGGCTACATGTGGGCTAAGTGGGCATGGGATGGAAGTGGGCTGGCCCAGGTGGTTCCCGCGTGGGCTACATGTGGGCTAACTGGGCATGGGATGGAGGTGGGCTGGCCCACGTGGTTCCCGCGTGGGCTACATGTGGGCTAACTGGGCATGGGATGGAAGTGGGCTGGGGCACGAGGTTCCTGCATGGGCTACATGTGGGCTAACTGGGCATGGGATGGAAGTGGGCTGGCCCAGGTGGTTCCCACGTGGGCTACATGTGGGCTAACTGGGCATGGGATGGAAGTGGGTTGGCCCAGGTGGTTCCCGCATGGGCTACATGTGTGCTAACTGGGCATGGGATGGACATGGGCTGGCCCACGTGGTTCCCGCATGGGCTACATGTGGGCTAACTGGGCATGGGTTGGAAGTGGGCAGGCCCACATGGTTCCCACATTGGTCTACATAGATTTTTCAACTTCAAGCGTCAATCACTGGTTCCCACATCGGCCTATTTTTAAATGTATTCTTTATTTTATTTCAGTTATTTTTTGGCTGTGAATTGGCCTAGGCAATGAGTGGGGAAAACTATTTCCTTTGAATGTTTCCATATGGACTTACGAGGTCTAGCCTAGTTATTAACAACAGCTTGACCAACATATCTATTCAGGGGGTTATGTATAAAGAAGAAAAATAATAATAAAGAAAAACATCCATGACTTTAATGCTATATCAATTCCATGTTGTCCCGGTACCAGTAGGAGAGATAACAGGCAAAATGTTGACCAAAATAACACTTCTACTTTCTCTAATTGTGTAGACTTGTTGTAAATTAAGTAATGCAGATGTTTAACAATAATTTAGTGTAAAATGAAACTGTAGATCTATGAGGGTCCATTTGGTCACCAACTCGCCATCATTTAGCTAGGGACCACCTGGAACGCTCCCAAAAACCACTGGTGGTGTGTGTGCGTGTGCGTGCGTGCGTGCGTGCGTGCGTGTGTGTGTGCGCGGGTGCGTGTTGTGACATGTCTGTGTGTTGTGACCTGTCTGCTTTATGTCCTGATAGGTACTTTTACAATATAATAATACATAATACACATTATTTAAAAGTCAGTAGCTGATTATACTTGATGCATTTTGGACAGACAGGCACATTGCACGCATGCACGCACGCACGCACGCACACACGCACGCACGCACACGCACACGCACACGCACACACACACACACACACAGAGAGAAAGAGAGAGAGAGAGAGAGAGAGGGCAGACAGACCAACCAGGGACAGAATCTCATTACCATTTGAATACAGGGTGAGTTCACACGTCACTGTGAAGTCCATCTAACCAATCACTTTCCTTCTCAGTTTTTGAAAAAGTAACTGATAGAATTAGGAACACATTTTCCACTATGCTACTGTACTGTACTGTCTTGCGATTTGGCTTAACCTACGGATGGACCTTAAAACATCTAAAAGTATGGTAAGTAGCCTCATTGTCTACTCTATATTCTAAAATGTTCTCAAACTAGCCCAGAGACAGGCTGGTTTTAACTCAAGGTTTGTTGTTTTTGTCAGCTTAACCAAGGACATTATCTTAAACAAGTTGCATGTTTTAGCTCTAGATTTAATTTTGTTATCACATTGTAACCAATTATTTCAATCATTATTATTATTTAATTATTTAGTACAGCCAGATGCTTAAAGGTGGGCCAGAACATAACTTTTTCCCTCCACAAAGATGTGTAGGCCTACATTGACATTTACATTGCTTTAACTTTTGATGGGGTCCTCAGAGTCACTAAAGGGGGTCCTCCAAATCTTTGTGTGATAGAAACCTTATTTTCTCATTTTTTATATTAACCACTTGAACCCTAGCGTCCATATTCTGAGAACTTGAGCCAAAAATAGCAGATCTACAAGCTCACAACGCCTTGCACTGCGAGGCGTTGTGAGCTTGTAGATCAGACATTTGGGCAAAGAGGTTTTGTAGAGAGGGAAAAGAGCAGACCAAGTAGTGAGTGAAATGTCAACTGTATTAAGTATTGACTGTTCAAGTGGTTAAATATCTGAAACACAAATCGACATGGATCCAAAATACAATGATGATTTTCCTGTCATGATGAAACTATATGGAATCTATGTAAAGGTTTTGGTGGTCCCTGCTTCATCTTTCTCAACTAAGGGGTCCGTGGCCTGAAAACATTGAGCATTCAAAACCAGTTTGTCCACAGTCAGCAGGCACGTAGACAGTAGGCAGCTGATAGCATAGGCCTACTCAACTTGCTTATAGAGATGCAAATTTTTGCTATTGTGGGGGTTAACTTTGGGTCATCGTCACCTGGCTTTACAAAGAATCAAATGTGCACACGCTTGCCAAATGGTCTGTCTCCTGTGTACTACAATATTGGACTTTAGTTACTAGTTACTTATTTAGAATATTATTAGGCTATAAAACATAGGCCTACATTAAACTCTTCAGCCCTATACATTTTGTCTATTTGAAAATAGCCGATCTACAAGCTCACAATGCGTTCATGCACTTCACTGGCATTTTGCCTACTAAAATCTCATTCCTGGTGACGCCAGTGTAAGTGTGTTTAAAGATAGAATGACTACTTTACATTCATATCTTGTGGCTAATCCTTTCTTTGACTTTTGCCATAAACTCAGGAATTGCCATGTCGGAGATATCTAAGGTTAAGGCTTCCTGGGTGAAGGCAAGATGGACAGACCAGTGGAAGGCAGCAGAACCGTCCAGGCTTCACCAATTCATCAAGGATCTCACATAAGGAGTGGACAACCCTCAATCACCTGAGGACAGGTGTGGGACGTTTCAGTGCAGCACAGGATCCATCACAGACTGTGTAGCATGTGATGACCAGCTGCCCTATATACCAGCCACTGAATGGTGATGGCCGAGAATGATCATGACCTAGACAATGACACACTCGACTGGATTGCTGCAACGGAGTGTAAGGACATACAACAAAAAAAATAACTGGATGATGTGCCACCCCAATGGACAAACTCTCTCTCTCTCTCCCCTGTGGTTGGCTAAAAAAAAAACACCCACAAGCACAGCGGACCCAGATTGATGAATGCAACATGAATGAACACTGGATTCCAGAAAACCTATGCCCTAAAACAGTTTTGTTACAAAATTCAAGATTTTGATGCACCTCTTACACAATTTATGTTTCTGGACATTTTTTATCCTTTATTTTGTTCTGTTAGCAGTCTGTGGAGCATTATGGGAATATCTCTTTTTGCATTTCAAGTGTTTGCCAGACCCATGAAATGGGTAGGCCTACATAAGCAAATGTCTGTCGGTCCGGGTTTTCTATATAAAGGGTATATATGATGATGACATGATGATGACATGCCTACAAAAGGCATGATGTCATAAATGATGATGACAGACAGGGGGTCTGGCACAACCAGGTTGACCTGGTCTAGTTTTTTTAAATGTACTGTATGTACACTTGCACATTTGATCTGTTTGCCTTCATGCTGCTGCTATCTTTATTGCCAGACCCATGAAATGGGTAGGCCTACATAAGCAAATGTCGGTCTGTCCGGGTTTTCTATATAAAGGGTATATATGATGATGACATGATGATGACATGCCTACAAAAGGCATGATGTCATAAATGATGATGACAGACAGGGGGTCTGGCACAACCAGGTTGACCTGGTCTAGTTTATATTGTATTTTATTATCTTGTTTATTTTTGTAATAAACATTGTCAAATATACAGTATATTGTCTATTTCATCCAAAATGTATTTTAGGTGTTTCAATAATTAACACAGTTCATGTCAAACACTGTTTTAGTCTACCATTAAAATCTTCCTAGGAGCAAGGTTGAGCCCACTTGGATCCCACGTTTATCCCCTATGGTTCCCGCATAGAATTGCCTAGGTGGGGCCCAACCAGGGCCCATGTAGAACCCACCTAGAGCCCACACAGGCTAGCCCAAGCGGCTCCCACCTGGGTCCCATATACATTTGCCGAGGTGGGGCCCACCCAGGACCCATGCAGAACCCACGTTGATCCCACGTGGGCTAGCCCAAGTGGTTCCCACTTGGGTCCCATATAAATTTGCCGAGGTGGGGCCCACCCAGGACCCATGTAGAACCCACGTTGAGCCCACGTGGGCTAGCCCAAGTGGTTCCCACCTGGGTCCCATATAAATTAGCCGAGGTGGGGCCCACCCAGAGCCCACATAGAACCCACACAGAGCCCACGTGGGATAACCCACGAGGGACCCTTGTGGAAACCGCGGACATTCCCACATAGAACCCACGTGGGCTAGCCCAGGCGGTTCCCACATGGGTCCCATATAAATTTGCCGAGGTGGGGCCCACCCAGCGCCCATGTAGAACCCACGTTGAGCCCACGTGGGCTAGCCCAAGTGGTTCCCACCTGGGTCCCATATAAATTAGCCGAGGTGGGGCCGACCCAGGGCCCATGTAGAACCCACACAGAGCCCACGTGGGCTAACCCACGAGGGACCCTTGTGGAAACCGCGGACATTCCCACATGGGGCCCATGTAGGGAAGCCCACCCTGTACCCATGCGGGACCCATGTGGGCGTGCTGGCTGGGTGGCAGCTCCTGGGCTGACAAACGGAATAGAAGCAGTGCGCTATGGTGATGAGGTCACATTGTAGAGTAGTAGCTTATAGTTGCTAAGAAATAGATCCACTATTCTAGGCTGCCTGGAAGTTCATATTTGGACTTTGTGTTGTACAGTATCTGTGTTACGTCACAACCAAATGCTTATCGTGAGGACCCAGACATATAGGCAGGACCCAGACAGTGTAGGTAGAACAGGTCAATGACAATACATGTACTGTTAGAGCACTAATAGGAAGCTATTTCATGCAGAATACAGTGCAATGGACAAGAAGGAAATTGGAAAATGCAATACTCCTGTGGAGAAAATGAATAGTCAATTGCGTACAGTCACATGTGAGATAATAACTAAGGACACGATTATACAACAGAAGGAAATTGGAAGATGCAATACTCCTGTAGAGAACCTGGATAGTCAATTGCGTACAGCCACACGTGAGATAAGAACTAAGGACATGATTATACAACAGCAAGAGTGCAAACTAAAGGTAAAGGACGAGACCCTTCTACAAATCCAAAAGCTGTTGAAGGAGAAAGATGACGAAATCACCGCCCTCAAAGAGAGTGTCTTCTACCAGACAGACCTCCAGTTGAAGTTGGAGGCTTACAAGAAGAAAGAAAAGGTCTATAAACAGGCGAAAATAATGAAACAGGTGTATAAGGAGGAGCACATGAAGATGATAAGTGATAACAGACAACTGCATTTCAAGCTGGATCAAATGCAGGAACAACTGAGAACCAAAGACATTGTGTTTAATGAAATTGCAAAGACGATGAGCCTCCAGGCTCGGGAACTGCAGCGCAATATTGCCACCAAGGATGGTCAGATCAAGCAAATTCAGGAGAAATGGGCTGCTGAGACACAGGGACTGGCTAGAGAAGAGGAAGAGTTGGCGAAGAAGAATGAGCAACTCCAAGCCCAAATGGAACTCATTCAGGAAGAAGCTGGAGAAAAGGAGGCTGTCCTTAGGCAAAGCCTCATCCAACTCCAGAACCAACTGGACCTCATCCACGAAGAACTGAAAGTGAAAGATGCGGCTTGGTGTGTGGAGAAGGAGAAATGGAAGGAGGAGAGACGGAGACTAGTGAGAGAAAAGGAAGTGACTGCTAAGAAGAATGGACAACTCCAGCACCAACTGAAGCTCATCCAGGAAGAACTGAGAAAGAAAGATACTGATGGGTGTATGAAGGAAAAATGGAAGGAGGAGAGACGGGGACTAACTAGAGAAAAGGAGTCTTTGGCTGAGAAGAATGGGCAACTCCAGAAACAACTGGACCTCCTGAAAGACAAACTGAAAACCAAAGAGAGTCTTTGGTGCAAGGAAAAGGAGAAATGGGGGCAGAGGCAGGTAGAAGCTGAAGGAAAGGAGGCTATGCTTAGGCAAAACCTCCTCCAAGTCCAGAACCAACTGGGCCTCATCCAGGAAGAACTGAAACATAGAGAAGAAGAAATTGGAGGAGGAGAGGATAGATAGATAGATAGATAGATAGATAGATAGATAGATAGATTCCCCACTCCACCTCGCACCTCATTCCACTTCGCACAGTCTCCACTTCGCACAGTCCCTCACTACTTAATGCTTTGGCTGAGAGGAATGGGCAATCAACCACCAAAATTACGCTTTCCAAAATGTAATACTATGTTTTTGAGCAGTGCTAACCGTAACAATATGTGATTTTGTGTGTAGGTCCATGTATGTTTCCAAGGGTTTTCCCTTGGTATCAAATACTGATGACGTATGTCCCTATCATGTGATGTCATGTGGATGATGGATCTATCATCATTATTCATACTTTTAACTAGAAACTCTGTTCCAACTCTACAATGTTTGGCCTACTTAGGATTATACCATACCATTTGAAATGTGGAAATAATTAGTACTTTTAGAGATATTTCACTTTTAATTGCTAAAAGATAATCATCATCAGCACCGCTCACTTCACACGTGTGTGATTTTTCTTTAAAGCCACGGAGTACCGAGACAAATCCTCAAGCATTGTTACCTTATAGTTTTGCATTCTGCCCAGTTTACAAAAGCTTTGTTAGTAATGATATCTCTATTTACTGTAGGTCCCAAAATCCCATATTACTTGTCTTAAAATTTGTCCACTTCAAATGTATCTTTTCATTTATTAAAAGCAAAAAATGTTCCAAAAGGTAAAAAATGAATTACTAAAACGGTAAGAAAAGTTGGATGAGTTTTTCCTCAAAAAATGTCCTTCCACCTCTTATTTTCGCTGATTACAATACTTTTATATATGCATACTGCACACCTGTTTCCAATTTGAACACCTACAGTAATTCCAGTCCTCTAATCACTGCAGAGCGCAGATAAATTATAGCCAGCCTCATACTGTGCATTCACTCACTCGTTCCTTCCCACAATATGAGTCTGAACTTTGGCCTATAGGCAGCTTGAAAAGTAGGCGGGAGACAGACTCCTCTAACCAATCAGCATAGCAAAACATCTGATGTCATCACAGTGCAAGCTCTTTCCAAGGCCAGTCGGAAGGACGGAAAACACATCTTTTCAGCCGATGAACTCCGCTAGCGCATACTCCTGTTCCTTTTTAATTGTTGTAATTGATTGATGAAATAACTTCACTTATTGCTTGTTTCAGCGTTAACTGTTACACTTGTTGCATCAAGGGCAGCCATTGTTGTTTTGAAAATGCCGCAGCAAGCGGCAGCATGTATTCTACGTCACCATCTACTGTACACATGGACCAATCAGGGGAAACTTTTCACTTGTTGTGCGGACAGCAGTTGAAACGCAGTCACTGATTGGCCCCGATCGTTTTCTGATTTCTCATACTCGCTGCCTATAGGCCGAAGTCCAGACCTGATACTGGGGAAGGAATTTATGTTTGCCAGGCTAGATAAAATGTATCTAGCCTGGCAAGCCAGCCCTGATACTGTACTATAATTTGTACAATACTGTACAATAATTTAATTATTGACAGTTCACACACTGTATAAAATGGTTAAAGGAGAATTACGGACAAAATTGCTTTCTTACCTTTTATTGTTGTTATTTTACCTCCAAAAAACTCGTCCAGGTGTGATTTTATCAAAATAGGCAATATTGTCCATTTTGGCCGACCCCACCACAGCCCACAACGGGAGCACCGGGGCTTATGCAATTATACGCTTATTCCATCGCTCCAAAATCCATTTTTTTCTGTACTTCTCTGCTGTGTATGAACACAGTGATGAGCTAACATGCAGAAGGTTATGTCATTGTTGAGATTCTGCCATAAAACGGTTCAACTCGCGTTCGAAATCTCTTCTCACGAGACGTCCGGATCCTATTGAATTAAATATAGGATTCATAGGATTTGGAAGTCTCGTGAGACGAGATTTCGAGTGAACAATAAAAGGTAAGAAAACGATTTAGTCTGTATAATTATTTTTAAAACCAACACTGAAAGTACAAATATCTAAGATCTTAATCACAAAACAAAATGACAAAATAATCACTCTCTATGCAGTTATGATAACATTAAACCAAACTTCTATATGCCAGTGGTTCTCAAACCTCAGACCCCATAACCTACAGACCTGTAATGGTCCATTTGGAACCCCCTTGAGTAACCCTGAGGGTCCCTGGACCGCACTTTGAGAACTACTGCTACTGTATATGGAATTATGATATTGTTCAACCGTATATCTATAATTGTGCAACAATGATGACGTTCAACCTTATTCTTTACAATTTACAATTTGGGCATTTAGGAGACGCTCTTATCCAGAGCCTCTTACAATAAGCCAGGTAGTCATACATACATAGAATGCAGAGACACTGCAGTGCCTGAATAAACTAGGATACTGGGTAAACCATGAACCGCAGTCTAAACAATATAATATGATATATGTTGAAATAACAATCTGTACATTGAAATGATAGAATACCAGGTGGACAATGATCCTAGCATCCGTTTCATCTCCATCTATTATGTAATAATAATAAATAAAACTTTATTTGTATAGAACCTTTTAATGACATGAAATGCAGCTCAAAGCGCTTTACAGAGCAGAACATGAAGCACAAGTGCTTAACAGAAAAGATACACATGATTACAATAAAGCATAAAAAAATAAAACATTGAAGAACATTTAAAACAAGTAAGGACTCTACCATAAAAAAAAACATTTTCAGAACAGTGCAGACTTCAATACAGGCATTGACACTAAGGCTTGCCCACCTGCCCCCGGCAAGTAAATAAAACTCTCGGTCAGGTGAAGTTTGCTTTAAGTGCTCATTTGAGAGGAGACGCAACAACTGTCTATAAACACAAAACCAGATATCTGTCTAAACACCTTAACGTGGACAGAGCTGTCTTCTGGTCAGTGGAATGTAAAATAAGAACACTGTTTACCTGTAATGTGCCGTTTTCACTGTTCCTACACTTAAAAATATAAAATAACAAGTGTGAACCCATACCGATTTTTAATGTGTTAAATTGAACATTAATTAACTTTTTACTTTTACATTTTATAATGGACAAGTTTGGGCAAGTGGGCATGATCTTTGGGCAAGTAGAACATGACCTGTACTTGCCCAACGGGCAAGTGCCAATGAGACCTTAGTGTCAACCCCTGCAATAGCAGCACAGGGATTTAAAGATTCTGCTAAAAGCAAGAGTAAAGAAATAGGTAATGAGCTGTGCTTTAAAGCTATCCACAGAGGCTGCCTGTCTTAGGTGTAGTGGGAGTTTATTCCAAGCTGTCGGCCCGTAGAAGCAGAAAGCTGCTTCACCATATTTTTTATATGTCATTTTAGGCACATTGAGCAGGTCTGCAATAGAAGACCTGAGTGGGCGGTTAGGAACGTATCTAGGCAGGCAGTCATAGAGGTACGAAGGTGCCAGACCATTTAGAGTAAACAAGTAAAATAATTTTAAAATCAATCCTAAAAACAACTGGGAGCCAGTGTAGCTCTTTCTTTCTTTGGCAGACCAGAGGGAAGTGCGTTGCAGTAATCAAGCCGAGAGAAAACAAAAGCGTGGATTAGCATTTTTGCATCGTCCAACGACAGATAAGCTCTAATTTGTGCAATATTTCTAAGGTGAAAGAAGGCAATCTTCGTGACATGATTAAGTGTATTCAAATTCAATTCAGCATCAATGATCATGGTTCTTTACAGATCTGTTACTTTCTTTAGCCAGGTTACCAAGTCTACAAGTAATGATGATCATGTTAAACCTTATCTCTATATGCAGTGGTGATGAATTTCAACCTTACCTCTATAATGCAGTGGTGATAACGATCAACCTAATCTCTATCTATATGCAGTGGTGATAACGTTCAACCTCATCTCTATCTACAGTATTAGGTAATTGTTTGGTCTCCCATGTGGCAGGATCCCATGTGGCCATTGCCAGAAGAGGACATAAAATCTATGGATTTATACTCAGAGGATCACGGTGGGAATAAGCTTCTTTGTGTTTTATCCTTTGGATGGATATGTACAAATATACTGTATGTTTATGTATTTGCATTTGTGTCATATAAAACATCAATCGATCAATCAGTTTGATCGATTGCATCTTTAAAAGTGAAATGGTCTGTTGGATTAGAGTGGATCATTATAGATACTAGAAGCTGGGCGCCCAGCGTCTAGTCGGCGACCTGGCCAACTCGGAACAATGTAAATAGGGAATGAATGCCCCGCCCTTTAATGCAAACCCCATTATACCTGTTTTCATAGGACCCGTTTTGACCATTTGTCTGCCTGTGTCCATTTATGCCCATATATGGAGATATCTGTATCTGTCTGTCTGTCGGTGTCCATTTTATGTCCATATATGGAGATCACTGCAGTTATAGTTCTGGGTCCATTTTATGCCCATATATGCCCATATATGGAGATATCTGTCTATCTGCGTCCATTTTATGCCCATATATGGAGATCTCTGTATCTGTCTGTCTGTGTCCCTTTTATGCCCGTATATGGAGATCTTTGTGATTCTGCATCCATTGTATGCCCATATATGCCATATAAGGAGATATCTGTTTATCTGCGTCCATTTTATGCCCATATATGAGATTTCTGTCGCTTTTTCAAACAGATGGTCAAAACGGGTCCTATGACAACAGGTATAATGGGGTTTGCATTAAAGGGGGAACCGGCACTGTGTCTGCAACACAGTCGGTGGC
Organism: Nannobrachium achirus; assembly: GCF_963921795.1. Classification (NCBI taxonomy): domain Eukaryota; kingdom Metazoa; phylum Chordata; class Actinopteri; order Myctophiformes; family Myctophidae; genus Nannobrachium; species Nannobrachium achirus. The sequence continues at coordinate 30,058,857 of NC_137828.1, read as the reverse complement.
ACAGACAGATACAGAGATCTCCATAATGGGAATAAAGGGACACAGACAAACAGATGGAGGAGGAGACAAACTTAATGCAAACCCCATTATACCTGTTGTCATAGGACCTGTTTTGACCATCTGTTTGCCTGTGTCCATTTATGCCCATATATGGAGATATCTGTATCTGTCTGTCTGCGTCCACTTTATGCCCATATATGGAGATCTTTGACCATCTGTTTGCCTGTGTCCATTTATGCCCATATATGGAGATATCTGTATTTATTTTATGCCCATATATGGAGATCTATGCAGACACAGTGCCAGTTCCGGAAAATCCTGATGTCAGACATCAGAATCCGAACCTTTCGTGCTGGTTCCAGAAAATCGTGTATCGGGTCGGGTCGGGTCGAGGCCGAGCACTGCACTACCTGCTGCGGTGGGGAACGCACGTGCCGAATTTGAAATAGGGAATGAATGCCCCACCCTTTATATGGAGATATCTGTATCTGTCTGTCTGTCGGTGTCCATTTTATGTCCATATATGGAGATCACTGCAGTTATAGTTCTGGGTCCATTTTATGCCCATATATGCCCATATATGGAGATATCTGTCTATCTGCGTCCATTTTATGCCCATATATGGAGATCTCTGTATCTGTCTGTCTGTGTCCCTTTTATGCCCGTATATGGAGATCTTTGTGATTCTGCATCCATTGTATGCCCATATATGCCATATATGGAGATATCTGTTTATCTGCGTCCATTTTATGCCCATATATGAGATTTCTGTCGCTTTTTCAAACAGATGGTCAAAACGGGTCCTATGACAACAGGTATAATGGGGTTTGCATTAAAGGGGGAACCGGCACTGTGTCTGCAACACAGTCGGTGGCACAGACAGATACAGAGATCTCCATAATGGGAATAAAGGGACACAGACAAACAGATGGAGGAGGAGACAAACTTAATGCAAACCCCATTATACCTGTTGTCATAGGACCCGTTTTGACCATCTGTTTGCCTGTGTCCATTTATGCCCATATATGGAGATATCTGTATCTGTCTGTCTGCGTCCACTTTATGCCCATATATGGAGATCTTTGACCATCTGTTTGCCCGTGTCCATTTATGCCCATATATGGAGATATCTGTATTTGTCTGTCTGCATCCATTTTATGCCCATATATGGAGATCTATGCAGACACAGTGCCAGTTCCGGAAAATCCTGATGTCAGACATCAGAATCCGAACCTTTCGTGCTGGTTCCAGAAAATCGTGTATCGGGTCGGGTCGGGTCGAGGCCGAGCACTGCACTACCTGCTGCGGTGGGGAACGCACGTGCCGAATTTGAAATAGGGAATGAATGCCCCACCCTTTAATGCAAACCCCATGAATGCCCCACCCTTTAATGCAAACCCCAATATACCTGTTGTCATAGGACCCGTTTTGACCATCTGTTTGTCTTTGTCCACTTATGCCCATATATGAAGATCTCTGCACACACAGTACCGGTTGCGGAAAACTCTGATGTCAGACTTTATGCCCATATCTGGAGAACGCGCGTGCCGGTGGGAAGAAGGGTTCTCGAGATACGCGGATTACATACATACATACACATTCACAGAGATTTTGTGTTGACTCATGTGGCGTACGTGATGTCAGAGCCTTTTATGAAGTGATGTCACAATGACTCAGCGCTTGCGCCGATTTCCTCCGGAACAGCCTGATGTCAACAATCAGCTCCGCATAAGGAGATTCCTAACGTTTCGCGCCGGTTTCGGAAAACCGCGAGTCGGGTCGGGTCGAGGCCCGGCACTGCACTCCGCGCGGCGGCGGGGAACGCACGTGCCGAGTCTGAAGCCGGTGGGACGAACGGTTCTCGAGATACGCGGATTACAAACAAACAAACAGACAGACAGACAGAGATTTGTCGCATTTATAGATAGATAATGGCACACAATGGAGCAAATAGTGATCAGTTATTTTGTAAAGCCAGGAAATCAACTGGACTGTGTATGCATACAGTACAGTAGCTTAATTGACATGTTTCTGAGGAAAAGTGTTGTTTCTCTCTCCAGTCAGCCTCCAAGAGTTTGCCCTGAACAAACTGTCCCCCCATCTTCCGTGCTACACCAAATGACATGATCATCTATAAATGTCCTGGGCTGGGTGAGAGAGAGACAGATAGACACAGACATAGAGACAGACATACAGAGAGCACGAGAGAGAGAAGGAGAGAGAGAGGTAGTGGACACTGGACAGGTAATCAAGGTCATATACTGTACTGTAGTTCCTAAGCAACTTCTGTGTTGTTCACATTCATCACTATGGTACTAAAAGTGTTCTGTATATAAGACTGTGTATATACTCTCATTAAATGTGATCTTCCGTAAATATTCTGCTTTATTTATTATCAGATTACATGTCATTTTCTAGTTGAATGCAATATGTTAGTACGTGATTGAGCTTGATTGAGCTCACAGAGAGAGCGAGAGAACCCAGGGACACAAGAACAATTGGATGGAGAAAGTAGGAATAGACAGAGAGAGAAGATGTTTCATGGAAAGTGAGAGAATAGGTGAGATCATGGGTGAGATAAATGCCCAGCAGTGCTCAAAAATGTACCTAAATGTAGATGCTTTTTAAAGATATGAGTAAGCTAAACGGAATTAAAGAATGAATGGATGGATGGATGGATGGACGAATCTGTTGTGAGAAAAGCTGCTGTTTTGGGTGTCTGCTTGAATGCATGCGTTTGTGCCCAACAGATGCCCGCATACGCACACGCGCGCGCACACACACACACACACACACACACACACACGCACACACAAACAAACAAGTCCTCGAACAAGAGAAAGAGCAAAAAAAGCAAGTGGGAGTTCATCTCCTGCCTGTGGATTATGCAAGGTGAGCCGTTTTTAATTCCCTGACAGCCTGTCTGAATGGCAATCACAAAGACCCAGGCAGCTGGTCGATACGCCTCGGCTCGCTTAGCAGGGTTCTTTACAGGGCCTGTGCCTAGCCTTCTGTAAAACACACTCTGTTCTCAGTCACAAAGACAAGTTAGGAGAGGGGGGAATTAATCTTAGCTTATAGGTTTGCTGAATATTAAAACAGCTGTTTAGCTATTGAACCATTGCCTCTGCCTCTGTAGTATGTGTGTGATATACTAGACTCACAGACACAAACACAGGGCATGGTAAAGGTCCAATATCACACTTCACTTCCCGCTGAAGACATTATTGCGACCGTAGATCGCAAGTTTAATGTCAGAACCGGCACAGCTTGTCCGTATTCGTCCGTACAGGTAACGCCTGACACTGTGGTTACCCTGACAGATCACTGTGACATCATAGGTGACATCACAGTGATGTCAGATACTCAGAGCAGGGATAACGCCTGACACTGTGGCCGATTATCAAATCAAATACTTGGTGACTTGTACTTCCCTCCTTGGGAGTTCAGACTAGCAAGTTATCCTTGGGAGAAGGGACTTCCTAGGACGGGAGGACGGGAGGAGGGTAGTTCTGCTATTGGAATAGCAGCATACTCAATGACGTCACCGTCTCAGCTTGCTTCAGGGCATTCCACTGTTTCTGTAAATAGGCCTATATTCTGGGCAGATCTACAAGTTGGACGCATTCAGCAGTAGATCTGTTCTTTTGTTCCAACAGAGGATAAAATGTGCTCATTCAACAGTCATAATATAATAATATAGCCCACTGTGTGTACAACCCTGGGTGATTATCGTATTATGCCATTCAATCTTACTGCAAGTGGCCAAAAATGTAATAATGAGAAATAAAGTCAGATATAACATCTAAGCTACTCTTCAATAAATGACTTTTCAGGGCTTAGTGTGCATTGACAATAAAACGAAATACTGAAACAGCCTTTCCAATTCATTTGTTCATTAAAGTGTAGCCTATATTAGGTCAATATAATTATAAAATTGATTGATTGAATATAATGAAATGAAATACTGCAGAGTATTTTAAGCATCAAAGCCAACAGTAAAAACAAGTTGTGGGAGATTGCACATACTGTAGTGTAGATGGTGCTGTTTAACAGTTTATTGACAGAGAAGCAAGAGAAGAAGAAATGGTGAAAGGCATTGTGGGTAATTTGCTCTGAGAAGTCTGTGCAGCGTCTGGCGTATGCCCAAGGCTGTCCCTGTTCCGGTCTGGTTCCGGTCTCCCCCAAGCCCCCTGTGATTGGCTGAACCGGACGTAGGGAGCGCTCGGTTGTAGTCACTTGGACCGCGCGAGGTGCACCAAAACCCAATTATCATTGCGTTTATCGTGCACTTGCCCAGGCCTTACGGCCTGGGCATAAATATAACGATTGCATTCACCACGGCTTGGCCCGCTCTTCGCGGCCACTCGCGCCTGCGGTGCTCGGGGGCGAAGAGCAGGACCAAGGTCCGCTGGCCTTCGCGCCGCTTGCAATGTCGTGGACAATAACTTAATGTCGTGGACAATAACTGTGACATCTAACCATAAAACGAGCGCTCCCTTCATAGACACGCTTGGTAATCTGCTGGACGCGTCTGTGCAAGTCTTGTCCAGAGCAGACTTGGTAAAGTGGGAGGATCGGGGCGGATCAAGTCTACATCCTGGTATTTCGTCTCTACTTGCTCAGATGCAGACTTGAGGATTGGAATGGTACTTGGCAGCGACTGATGACGTATCACAAGTTCACAAGGAGGCAAGTAGAGACAAGTAGGGATATTGAGAAAGACCCTGTGGTTCCCCTGTGATGTCACAGTGATGTCAGATACTCTCTTCTCTAAGAGTTGTGCAACAGTTTGAATGAATACATTATTTCCATGTCACTTCTCATGTGTGAAAAAAAGACAGACAGACAGACAGACAGACAGACAGAGATACGCAGACAAGATGTGCCGGTTTTCATAGTATTGTAAACTTGTAACCTATGGTCGCAATGAGTCTAGATCTGTAGACCTTCTATTTCTGCTGCTTTGTGTGAATTTGTCGTACAACAAAGTGTAAGATAGGGCATTAATTCATGAAAAAAAACTAAAAAACATAAAATATGGATTTATGCCCCACAGTGAACTCGGCAAAAAGAGTTGTGAACCAGACGGCTCCATGTGTTGTGTAGCAACTCCTCTGTACAACTGTACTCTTCACACTGTTGTTACACATTGGGGTTTCATATCTGTATCTCGAAGCCCTTTGATCCAACCCCGGAGGGTTGGGAGCTCTGTTCTTATCTCCTTCTCTATTCTCATCTCTAGTCTCTTCGTCTTCAGACGAGAATAGCGTCTATTTGATCTTCTTTTATGAACCCCCTCTTATCCCCTCTTCCCCAACACTACAGTCCCCATGGAACCCCGAGCCGAGTCATTAGTAGGCTCAAATTAAGTTAAACAGTTCCTTGTTTCCCGAGGAAGTCGGGGAACATGACAGAGCCACAGTGTGCCTTCCCGACTGCTTCTTGTACATATTTTATTTAGAGCTCGTTTAGATGTGCAAATTGATACTCTGAGGAAGAGAGGGAATGAGCTATGTTGTGGAGGAGGAGGAGGGCTGAATGAGGGTTGACATGTCCGCTTATTCTAAGCAACTTTTGACTTATTGTTTTCTGTAACGTCGCTTGCAAATGTTGGTAGTTGTTTTTTCTTGCTTTTTCTTGCTTTTTTTTTGAACCGGGGGTGGGGGGGTGTTTCCAAAGTGTAATTTTTATGTGAGAGCTTCTGGAGACTTAGATAGACTAGTGGTTCTTAGATTTTCATGTCCAGAACCCCCAAATGAATATGAATTTGGCCACAGACTCCCCATCTAATATTTTGTCCTGGGGAACCCCATACATCATTCGAGTTGTTAAAAATGTTTCAAAGGTTTTCCAAATAGCTGATCAATTTGCTGTGTGTGTGTGTGTGTGTGTGTGTGTGTGTGTGTGTGTGTGTGTGTGTGTGTGTGTGTGTGTGTGTGTGTGTGTGTGTGTGTGTGTGTGTGTGTGTGTGTGTGTGTGTGTGTGTGTGTGTGTGTGTGTGTCGCTTCTTTTGGGTTGTTTTCATAGACCTGGTTGCTTATTTTTCTCACAAAATCTGGCGGGTGGGTTGAACAGTTTAGGGCAGAAGAAGAGATGGAGAGATGGGTTGGGGGGTGTAGTGGGGGTAGACCCAGGTGTCAAGAGACCAAGCAGTGGAATCCCATCCTTACTTATTCATGTGCTCCCTGAGAGTCAGGGAATCTCCCGGCCTCATTATGAAGAGTCGGCGTGTATTTGTGGAAGCCAGCGTAATGCCCCGGCTCCCACTTGAAAGTCTTTCCTTATCCCGCTACACTCCACTCTCCTCCTTTCCTCCCTGGCGGCCACAGAGAAGTGAAGTCATTCATTCTGACTCATCAAGAACCAACACCCCCCCCCCCCCAAACACACACACACACACACACACACACACACACACACACACACACACACACACACACACACACACGCACACACACACGCACACACACACGCACACACACACACACACCGCATCCTTATTAACTCTTTTTGTGCCTATCCCGAACTAGTTCGGCTTTATTTCGGCCTTTTGATCGGCCGGTGTGCCGATCCCGAACTAGTCCGGCTTTTTATAAAAATAAAAATAAACATCCAGAGGCCTTACCGAAGCATCGGGCTAAATTTTCGAGCCGACCCCCGGCCGCGGTCTGTTTACATCGGCCCGCGAGAGCGTCGCGCCGCCGATATTTGCCGTCCACTCCAATGCAATCCATGATCTTTAGAGCTCATTCTCTCTGTTCCATGCATATCCATGAGGTGCACAAGGTTTAATCACGGCTAAATCGCCGAAAATAGGGCTTCTAAAATGCTTGGTAGCCAATAGCTAACTTCAAGCTAACTTCATCCTGTTCCTGTTCATGACACAAAGGAAAGTGTTCAGGCGTGTCATGGCTGCGCGCGGCTTGTGCATATACAGCATGTCTATGGTGGATTCTCTGGCCATTGGGCGCCCTCATGTGGTGATTCTGGGCACTGTATGAGTTAACACTTCTTTTTCTGGGTTAGGGAACCGCGCTGATTCTGAAATGACAGTGGCATAGTGAAAAGCTGTTAATCAGAGCAGTGCCTGAGCTGAACTGAATACATTCACCACTTCTGTCTGTTTGAGTGTAAACTGGAGTGAATGCAGAGGAGCCAGCGCCCCTGAACCCAGAAGCCATGCAGACAGCATCGGCACATGAGATTCATCCCACGATAATCCTACTATCCTATTATGAAATAGATCTGCCTGTCTGTCCATCCAAGTGGATCCAAGTCCATTGTTGGCCTCTGTGGACAGAATCGATCTGAAATTGCACAAGGATGACATCCATGCCATGGGTCTTCAACAGGGGGTCCGGGACCCCTAGGGCATACATGGGCAACTGGCGGCCCGGGGGCCACATGCGGCCCCCACCTTAGCGGCCCACAGGTTGATACCGGAATACTGATATATTATTCATTTCAGCTGTTACAATTCCAAACATGACCTGCTTTAATTCCGTCAGTCAATATTAGTAGCTTAATGACTAGTATAGTAGTATTAAAATGTATTTTTTTATGTCCAATGTATTCGTATTTAGGTTCATAAAGTTAACATGACTATATAACTAAATGCGTTTGAAATTAAATAAAAATTCCAATTAAAAAATAACAAAAAATAATGCAGGATTCCAATTCAAAAAGCTGCGATGCGTTTTGAGCTTGTAGATCGGCTATTTTTGCTTCTTTTGTATTAGATACTAGAATGACAAAGTAGGACGTATAGCAATATGCAATGTGGCCCTCTGGAGTGAAGGTGGAAATATAGTGGCCCTCACCATCATCAAAGTTGCCCACCCCTGCCCTAGGGGGTCCTCAGAGTTACTACAAGGGGTCCTCCAAATCTTTGAGTGATAGAACCTTTTTTTTCTCCTTTTTTATATTAACCACTTGAACCGTCCATATTCTGAGATCTGTAGTCATGGTTACGGTGCCAAGTCTACCCGTAGTTGATCTGCGTGCAATGCATACCCAGGTATGGACGTACACACATTAGCATAAGGTAATGAAAACCCTAACATACAACAAATGAGGTCTCATTTGCAACTCAACATTCTATGTTAACCTCGGTTCACTTCTCCCTGGGTGTATTTTAAAGTGAACTGCAATCCAACTGGGATAACTTTATCGATGCAGTGCTATGCATTCCTCTGTATAGTTTTTCTTTTTCACCCGACCTTGCAGAGGTCATTGTCACCGTGGTTTGTATTTCTCCCTCGTACAAGGGCCTGCTCGGTGGTGTGTTACTTTTCCGGGACTCATCATATATTCACTATCTTCCTTGGGCCCCGGAGGAGATAAAAAGCACCTCAGCCTTTTCATGAGGACTCGGTGGCGGCCATTAGACCGAGCCAGGTGACCTACGGCATGAATTAAATTGGCCGGGTGCTTTGAGGGGCCCAGCTGATAGAGGCCGAGGATAATAAATCCATTGGGAGAGAGAGAGAGAGAGAGGGAGGGATGTAACAGCCCACAGACCCTCTGGGGCACTCAGCATCTCTTTATTAGCATGGCAGCATGGCTACTCTCCTGCTCTACTCTGTGTAGAGTGGTGGTGGTTCTCAAACATGTCAAGGGCCCCCAAATTGATAAGGTAGATATTTTAATGTGTATTCTGCGGTGGACCCCCATCTGAAAATATTTTGTGCCAGGGACCCCCATACAAGATTTGTGTTGTTAAAATGTAAGAAAATAAATAATAACTAGAAATACTGTTCCTTCGAAACAGTGTGGGCTCGCTTCCAACCCAACAAATAGGATACTTTAAGGTACTGTAAGGTACAGTACCTTACAGTATTGTACTGTACCTTACTATACTGTACTGCACCTTACTGTACTGTACTGTACTGTACTGTACTGTACTGTACTGTAACTTACTGTACTTTACTGTACTCTACTGTACTGTACTTTACTGTATTCTACTGTAACTTACTGTACTTTACTGTACTCTACTGTACCTTACTGTACTGTACTCTACTGTACTGTACCTTACTGTACTATACTATACTGTACTCTACTGTACCGTACTGTACCTTACTGTACTGTACTCTACTGTACCTTACTATACTGTACTTTACTGTACTCTACTGTACTTTACTGTACTCCACTGTACCTTACTGTACTTTATTCTACTTTACTGTACTTTATTGTACTTTACTGTACTCTACTGTACCTTACTGTACTGTATTGTACTTTACTGTACCTTACTGTACTGTACTCTACTGTACCTTTCTGTACTGTACCTTTCTGTACCTTACTGTACTTTACTGTACTCTACTGAACCTTACTGTACTTTTACTGTACTCTACTGAACCTTACTGTACTGTACATATTCTATGTGTTCTAGATCTACATTTTTGATTCTGTGTTTGGGAACCAGCAACTGTCAAATGGACTCCAACTGTAGTGGAGTATATTGAGTGCATATACTGTAGGCTAACAATCCCAGATCACATCTGTCCTCCACTATGTCTATAACCAAGGCGTTCTTCTATGTGGCCACTCCAGACTGAGGAGTGGAGCATGGCTTTTATTGCGTTTGTGGATCTGACTTGGAAATGCATTGGTTTTGATATCTCCCTGACAACCAACAACAACCACTAATATGGCTGACTGTCCCTGCGGGCTCTAGGATATATGGCTATGGGATTTACATCCCATCGCCCGGACTTGATTCTTGATCACAGCTGTGTAATCAGTAGAGTGGAGAGGGACATTTATTTATAGTTTTAACTATAACTATAGTTTTATACATCACACAGCTTAGACATTTGGATCAAATCAGAGAGCAGACCTGTGTGAACGCAATGATATAGATAGCATATCTGAAGTGTGAACACTGCAGCCACAGCGCCTTAACATAAACATGGGTCTATTATCCTTCTCTCCACTCTGTCCCCACTCACTAAACCCATTGGAAATGCATTGGGTGCTTAAAGTTAAACATTTTTATTTTTTTATATTTATACTACAAAACATTTCAAAACCAAAAGTACAAGCACACGTGTCCTCAGTAAGCTGAACACATAAAAATTTGAATGGTGTTGAAAGGTGTAAGCGTTTAAGAGATGAAGCGCGCCAAAGTTTTGAGGAGATACTGACTGATAGATAAACTAGAAAATATTGTTCCTTCGAAACAATTGTGGGCTCGCTTCAAGCCAGAAAACAATGGCTATAAAAGTACAAAATGTCAAGATCGCAGGCAGTGCTTTCTTTGACGTTACTGACGTCAAAGATTGGTCCATTTTGTTCCAAAAATGTGTTGTGCAAAAGTTGACCCGCTGGTGGCGCTATAACAGGCCAATGTAAGAAGGGTGGTATCTGTTCCTTGACCTATTGGGAATGTGCTTGCAAAATTTCACGCACATTGCAGGCTGTGTTCATGATTTGAGGTGTTTTTGGCTTTGGCCACTTTATCGCTGCTTGCAGCTATATTCATTATTTTTTTTTGTGTGTGTGCACTTCATAGGCATATTAGATAAAGGTCCTTAGATTGTGTGTAGAATGTTTCATGCAAATTGCAAAAAAAAAAATCCTAACGGGTTTAAGCGTTTCACAAACTGCTCAAAATGATATAGCGCCCCCCTTTGGCCAATTGGGGTAAGATTGGTTTTAGTGATATTTGGACTAACACTCTACATCTTTGCCAAATGCCATGAACATGTTACTTTGCATGTATGATTTAGAGGCAGAAGAATAATTTGCATAAAACTGCAATATTCATTGAATTTATTTAAAAAAGCATGTTTCAATTTTAAAGAAATCCGATCTGACAGATCTTTAGATATCGGTCCAAAGTTCACGTAAAAAACGTTTTGTGCACGTGGAGCGAAAATTCCAGAATAAAAGCGAGTTTACGCGTTTTACAAACTGCTCAAAATGGCGGAAAATCGAAGGGCGGAGCTTACTTAACAACGACACAGATGTCTTCCGCTTGAGTCAAAGCACGCGTGTAACAAGTTGCATGTCTTCAAACGAAACGAGTCATGTCATATGCCCGTTTGAAGTTTGAATTTTCAAACGCTTCGTATAGCGCCCCCCTTTGGCCGATTGGAATAAAATCGGTTTCAGTGATACTTTGACTAACCCTCCACATCTTTGCCAAATGCCATGAACGTGTAACTTTGCATGTATGATTTAGAGGGCGAAGAATAATTTGCATAAAACCGCAATATTGATTGAATTATTAAAAAATTATATTTCACTTTAAAAGAAATCCGTGAAGACAGTTTGACCGTATTGGTCCAAAGTTCATGTGAAAAAAGTTTCATGCGCGTATCGCAAAAATCCCAGGAGGAGATAGATTTTTACTGTTTTTCATATTATTCCGAATTGTGGGAGACCTAAAGGTCAGAGGTCAAAAGTTAGAGGGTAAAAGTTGTTCGGCATGAGGAGACGCATACGTGTATACAGGTTTCATGGCTGTACCTCAAACACAGCATGACCTATACCTGTTCAAAGATCGCACTTTCGAAGGCTTCCTACAGCGCCACCATTTGGCCGATTGCTATAGAAAATAATAGCACACTTCGCCACTGTAAACTGAACACATTGATGTTTTTATTTTCATTTTCTCACTAAGTATGTAGGAGTAGAACGGAACCGAAGTTTTTGGTCTACTTGATCTAGTATAGAAATAAATAAATAATGACAATAACTAAAGTGTGCTCGCCTTTAGGCGAGCCCACAATAAATAATGAAGATAACATACGTGTGCTCGCCTTCCAGGCGAGCCCACAATAATCTACAAGCTTGTAGATCTCCAATTATCATATTGTATTAAAGTGAATAAACTGAATTTGATGCTATATGAACACATTTGACTGGGGACACCCTGGAACCTCTTCAAGGACCCCTTGCGGTCCCCGGAGAGAGAGAACCTAATCTGAATAATCATTCTCATCTTTATTATACAATTGAGCAAGAGCCGCATCCCACTTCCAAGCCCATTCACGCCCACTTTGCATTCACTTCAACTCAACTTCAACTCAACGGTAGGGAGAAGGACGTAGGGAATAATACCGCCCATAACTCTATCATTGGCCCCCCGTTGCCATGGTGACCGGTGATTGGCTCGTATTCCCAGCTATGGGACCGGCGGATCCAATTTCAACTGAGGGGGGCGTAGCCAGAACACACACACACACACACACACACACAGGACTGATCACGTGGCACACGGAGTTCTTAACCGGAAGTGCGTCCGGCGGTCAAATATGTCCGACCGGAAACGTGCGCTGCGCCACAATAGTTCCGCCACAATAGTTCCGCCACAATAGTTCCCCCCAAATTTTTTTTTTTACCTTTTTTTTTCAAAAAACTTTTTTTTTTTGAAAAAAAAAAGTTTTTTAGTAAAGAAGCGGGCGTGGACTCGCGAACCTCTAGTACAGTACATTCTCTTATTGGATTACCTACCAGAGGGTCCTGGGCAGACGTCTAATCTCTCTTTTGGGTCACAGGCTAAAAGGTTTGGGAACCACTGCTCTAGACAAACCCACACCCTACATCCGCTGTCAGGCACATTGTCTTTTCTTCATGTATCAAGTACACAGCAAACACAGCATAAAGATGGAGTCATTTCTTTGGAGTTTGTCTTTGTAGGGTGTCTGTCTCTCTGTGGATTTCTATACTGCATGGCTCTTCAACGTTTTCAGGCCAAGGACCCCTTAGCTGAGAGAGAGATGAAGCAGGGACCCCCAATACATGTTTTATAAAATTACGTTGCAGATTTTCATCGATTTCATAGATAGATTTGTAGACTTGTTTGACAGCACTGTCATCAGTCTACTGTATGTTGGATTCGTGTTAATGTGTTTTTTTAGACATTTAATCACTTAAATTGTCGATAATTTCACTCGGTATACTTGGTCTTCTCTTTTTTTTCCCTCTACAACAAACACATTGCCGAAAATAGCCGATCTACAAGCTCTCAACGCCTCGAGTTTGTAGATCTGCTATTTTCGGCCAAAGTTCTCCTCAGAATAGGGATGCGAGGGTTAAAGTCGTTCATTTAAAAGAATCATCCTATCACACAGAGGACCCCCGGTAGTAACTCTGAGGACCCCCTAGGGGTCCCGGACCCCCTGTTGAAGACCCCTGCTATACTGGAAGCGTGTTAACATGTGCCATTTTCTTCAGAGCGTTGTGAAAATGAGACGGAGATTCACACATGCAAACTCAAACCAATCTCACGACATGCTGTTGAGACCACACACACTCACGCACGCACACACACACACATTGTGAAAATGGATTTGTGCCATCAGCTCTCTCTTTCATGCCACGGTTGAATACAAACACACAACACGCCTGTGCGTGCGTGCGCGCGCGCACACACACACACACACACACACACACACACACACACACACACACACTCTCAAACTAATCCAAATGGCAGATGACGAGAGAGAAGCTGTTTGATCATATTAAAAAGCCAATTACTCTCAAAGCATGGACTGTAAATGGAGCTGTGTCTGTTTGGTATATAGAGGGACAACGATCATTAATTAAAATAATGTGCTGCTCTGACATGATGACACAAGGCTATATCCCCGCCTTGTTCCCATTTATGATGGAAAAATATTACAATTTATAATTGAGGCATTGAGTCTAGAGTGTACGACGGCGTATTAGGGCCATCTGGATGACGAAAAATAACAAATAATCTCCGCTGGGGGCGGGGCATATTTCTAACTTTTAATTCAGATCTTTCTGACTAAAAACTCATATATTTATAACTTCAAAAACTCACATAATTGCGACATAAATCTCAGATTTGTACAAACTTCTAGATTATTATCTAAATAACATACCATATTATGTTAATAAATCATCTGCAAGAAGATTTGACGAGATTTTGTGTGTGTGTCTTGGATAAATGATAAACCTCCTCTGGCATAAGATACTTAGAGTGTTTTACCCTTGAATACCTGACCTGTATGCTTTGTATGCCTATAGTTCATGAACATATTGTCTCCAAAACTCCACTTTCCGTATTCCACAGTTTCTTCAACACTATTTATGTGTTTACCAATTATGAACCCTACTTCTTGTGTCTTGTTAGTGACGCAGCCGCTGCAATTATGTCCCCCTTTGTCATCTGTAATTAAAGTATGCTGATTTCACAGACCCACGTGCAGGGCTGCTTGTTGTTTAAAAAAAGAGTAAAACTGAATAAACATACTTGAAAGAAGAAGAAAAAATAGGCAAGAGAAAGGGATAGAAGAAAAGAAGAGCGCTAGTCGCCGGGTGAGCTAGACTAGAGTAATGCTATGTAAATGTAACTGGCTTCCCTAACAAATGATTAAAAGTTGTTCTGCAGGCTTTGTTATCTCCACTTTGCTAATAGAAAGTCATTAAATGAAAACAGATTGATAATGGAAGCACATCTTCAGAGTCAGAGCCGAGATACAATTACAATCAAATCTGCCACAAGCCTATTTTTTTCTTCATCCTTAATTGTTTTTTCTCTTTTATATTTTGATGCAATTTAAATGTACTTTGTCTGCCTTCCTTCCTCCTTCCCTTCCCCTCCCCTCCCCTCCCCTCCCTTCCCTTCCCCTCCCCTCCCCTGCAGGATTCTGAGGGTACAGTCTCTGGAATGGTACTACAACAATGTGAAGAGTCGCTTCAAGAGGTTTGGCAGCGCTAAGGTCCTGAAGACTCTGTATCGCAAGCACATCTTAGAGAGAGGAGCCCTCTCTGATCTCCCAGGTAAAGCCTCTGCCTTTCATCACATCAAACACACATCGGCCTCACAGCAGGGTTTCTGTGCTTGAACTGGGCTTGTTTTGTGTGTTCCTTTTATCTTTTGTTTTCAACGCTCAGTCAGTCTTCAGTCTCTCAGTCAGGGACGTGCAGAGAATGTTAGAGAGGTAGGGGCCTCTTTTGTTTCTTGGGCCTTTTATGCCTTTATTTGATCGGACAGTAGACTGACAGGAAATGGGGGGGAGAGATGGGGAGTGACATGCGGCAAAGGTCGCCCGGATCAGGAATCGAACCGGCGACGCCGTCAGGCATCAATGCCTATGTGGCAATGCCTATGTGGTATGCGCCTGGGCCAGTAGGCCAGCGGGCGCCCCGGGGCTGACGTTTCTTAACTTTTTCGCCGCCGTTGACAGTCCTCACCGTCATTGAAAGGGTTAATACCATGGCGCCGTTGACGGTGAGGACTGTGAATCTTACTGTATATACAGTAAAGATATTATTACTTACTTAATGTCGCTCCGGTCCCGCTCGCATCGGTAATGTCGGCGATTTGTTTACAACGCACGTTGGGCGTGCACGCGAAGTGAAGCTCCTCAATGTTAAGTCAATGGAGAGGCCCATAAAGAAACTTCATTTAAACAAAATAGCCATTTTGAGACATTTTGCAGCAGATCTAAATGTAAACAAGGCACAAGGCAGGGCGCAGCCATCTTGCCTCTTCTTGTCCCACACTGTCATGTGACTAGATGACGTAATCGTTGCCGTCAAGTGATAATCCAAAAAAACAAAAACAACCCCCTTCCAGCCCTTCAAAATAATAGCGGCGGCCTATGGAGGAAACCGCGTGGCACCGAGGCACCAAGCAACCTTCAGATTAAGAGGCACTAATTGTGTTAAAAGGGCCTTTTCGTGAAAATGTCGAAAATAGCAGACCTGCAAGCGACCTCCAAGCGACGCGTTGTGAGCTTGGAGGTCGGCTATTTTCGGTGCTAGATACCACCCTGAAGTAAGCATAATCAAGTAAAAACTGGGATTTCTACACAGATATTGCCCTTTGAACATAAGATGCTGCATTCAAGTTCAGGAGAGTTTAGACAAGTCAATTCCCTTGAATGCTGCCTCCAGGTATGGCATGGAAAGAGGGGAATTTGCATTTCTTTCACCATAGTAACAACTGAATTCATGATCTGGAGAGGACACTTTTTACAGACGGGTAAAAGGGCAGGGGCTCTAGCCCCCTTTGATGTCTATGTGTGCACGTGCCTGCTCTCGGTTCTCCTGTTTTGCTGTTGCTCCATATGCTGTATCTTTTGTCTGGGCCTTTACATGTGTGCACAGGTTGTTTTTCCATAGCAGTGTTGTAAAAAGTACTCACATGTTATACTTAAGTAAAAGTATCAATACAGCAATATAGAAATAATCCGTTACAAGTAAAAGTCCAGAATTGAAAATGTACTTGAGTAAAAGTATGAAAGTATTGGCATCCAAATGTACTTAAATTGCCAAAAGTAAAAGTACAAAATGTTTGAAAATAGCAGATCTACAAGCTCACAATGCGTCGCATCGCGACGCGTTGTGAGCTTGTAGATCGGCTATTTTCAAATAGCCAAGGGATCAAATAAGGCTAAAGTGGTTAATATGTTTTTTTTGTATTATAATGTATAACTGCAAAGTAACTAGTAGCTAAGGTTTTCAAAAAATGTAGCGAAGTAAAAGTACAATATTTGGATCCAAGATGTAGTGGAGTAGAAGTAAAAGTATTAGAAATTGGAAATACTCAAGTAAAGTACAGTTTAGGCAGGAACATTCACGTCAAGAATATAACAATTAATAACATAATGAACAGATAGACTCGGCAAGATATTGGCAAGGATATTTAACCATTTATTGCATAAATGGAATACAGTTAAACTTGGCGTTTGAAGGGCTCCGCGATCGGAGATGCTCCCTGAATTTTGTGCATGCATTTCTGAGCATGCTAAGCAAAATCAGGGAACGCAGCAATACCCCCCATAGGGATAGAATAGCAAATAGCAATAACCGTGAAAAACCGTGTAACATAGTCAAATCACAGTATTGAGCTTAACAACATTGACATGAACTTAGACAAAATCACAGTATGAGCTTAACAACATGACATGAAACTTAGACAAGATCACAGTACTTGCTTAACCACATTGACATGTAACTTAATCAGACAATCACAAGTATTTGAGCTTAGCCAGAGTGATCATGCAAAGGTGGAGGCTGGGGTGGAGGAGGAAGCAAGCAGCAAATGATTCCGAAGCTTCGGAACCAAGCATTGGTAGGGAAAGCAAGCTCTATTTAAAGGAGCCTTCCCTACTGATTGAGAGCTCTGATTGGAGTATGGCAGTCATGTGACATAATGACCAGCAGATATGTTAATGAGGTATGAGAACAGAGCTGACTGACAACTGACACTCAGACTGGCGGCGACTTGACTCCCATGCCCTGCATAAACTTACGCTATGCTTTATTTTAGGCAGGAACATTCACGTCAAGAATATAACAATTAATAACATAATGAACAGATAGACTCGGCAAGATATTGGCAAGGATATTTAACCATTTATTGCATAAATGGAATACAGTTAAACTTGGCGTTTGAAGGGCTCCGCGATCGGAGATGCTCCCTGAATTTTGTGCATGCATTTCTGAGCATGCTAAGCAAAATCAGGGAACGCAGCAATACCCCCCAAAACTAATGAGCTTGCTCTCTGTCTTGGCAGGGCTCGGCCAACCAGAGAGCGCTTTAAAACCCCCCAAAACACGGAACCCAACGCCACATAAAACCTGTGTCAGTCAGACTCTGGTTATGTGTAGCAGCAGAGCGCCACTGCAGACTTCTACATGATTAAAAGTAAAAGACTGCAGAGTCTTGAACCATGAGAAGCCATCCTAAGCTTAGCAGTAACTATGTGTAGCAGCAGCTAGCTGCGATCTCTGCGTTGACAAATTTATTTTATGCTAAAAGATACATGCTGCATCTTAAAAGAGAGACCATTCTATGATTAGTGAAATGAAATAGCTAAGAGAGGCAGCGAAGCGACGCTGCCGACCTTTGAAATAATTATTCCGTTAAGAAGCAGTTCTTAAATTAAGAAAAGGCCATCCTACCATTAGTGTATAAAGTGCTGTGCTGTGTGTGCGAGCGGTTCTAACGCAGAACCAAATTGTATTAAGCAGTTGGTCTTAAGCCATCCTACACTGCGAAGAAGAGTGAATCAGCTACGCTTGCCGAGTTGTGCCCCATCCCTTAAAGGGGGAGCGAGCTGTTTGAGGTTACCCACCATGCTAGGTAGACGTGACCCTGCAATTGGAAGTTGATATTAACAGCTGTGATAACCGTGCCAACCACCTTTGAGCAATTAATTAGCCGACCGTCTCCTCACTTAATGCCGCTCATGCTTTTGAGCAACAAGAATGACCTCCTTCCTGGCGAGTAACATTCATAGCTGCTGAGGATCAGCGTCCATAACTTCCGAGTTGGAGCCAGCCCGGTTGTATGCATAGAGAGATGTACAGGTGTGGAGCCATCCCCGATGCTGCAGGAAGCATCTCTGGTAGCCATCCTTCCAAGGTCCGATACAGCTTGCCTCGCCAGAGGACGCCAGGCAGATACCATGACATAGAGGATAGAAAGAAGTATTAGTTTGAGAACGTAGTCTGGATTGCCTTGATGCACCACCCGGCTGAATATTAATGAACTCATACAAGCATAAGGTGCTGCTGAAATATACTTAGAATCATCTTGAGACTTGTTGCAACGATCATCATTATTATAATTATTATTATCATCCACAACCACGCAATCTATATAATACATCTGACTTATCAGCCATATAATTATGCCTTTAGATGAAGATGCAGTTTGATTAACGAATGACCTGCCTTTCATGGCTTCGGGAGGAGGTCCAGGTGAGTATCCTCGATCCAGAATCCTCGATCATCGCGACACATCGATGTCGCTCATGAAACAGGCAGGCAGCCACTCCCCTGTCTGCTGAATCTGTAGCGTGCAAGCAGGCGGGCCAGCAGGCGGGCAGGCGTGCAGCAGGTGGGCAGGCAGGCGTGCAGGCAGGCAGGAGTACAGGCAGGCAGGCTCATGGTTGCAGCAGAAGTAGCGTTAGCTGAAGCTGTAGTAGCAATGCCCTCTGCAGTGCCAACCGACTCCTGACTGGCCTCATGGCATTATACAGTAGTGGACGAAACTATAAAGATAAACATGTTAGCAGAAAACACACAGAAGCTGCAGCACAACGCTGCAATGACATGCTGTAGCAGCAGCCATGCAGCAGCTCCAGCACGACGCTGAAAAGATAAACATGATGTTCGCAGCAGACATGTAGCAGCCTCAGCAAGAAGCTATATAGAAAAACACGATTTAGCGGAACATGAAGCAGCTTTAGCATGAAGCTGCAATGATAAAACCTGATGCCGTAGCAGTGGGCATGCCACAGCTCCGGCATGGAGCTGTAATGATAAACATGATGTTAGCATTAACTAGCAGTAGCATTAGCTGTAATTATTAGCAGTTATGCTAGCAGCAGCAGCAGGTTGAGTGGAGCTAGCAATAGCTGAAATTCTAGGACACATGATAGTATCTGACTGAAGCAGCAGCAACAAGAGCCATTAGCACGATTATGTGATCATTGTAGCATAGCAGCACAACTGATAAAGAAAGAAGCCTGGAAATGAAACATGATGTTAGCAACAGACATGTAGCAGCTTTAGCATGAGCATAAGTTGAGCATACAGCAAAATGGCAGAAGCCTGGAAATGAAACATGATGTTAGCAACAGACATGTAGCAGCTTTAGCATGAGCATAAGTTGAGCATACAGCAAAATGGCAGAAGCCTGGAAATGAAACATGATGTTAGCAACAGACATGTAGCAGCTTTAGCATGAGCATAAGTTGAGCATACAGCAAAATGGCAGAAGCCTGGAAATGAAACATGATGTTAGCAACAAACATGTAGCAGCTTTAGCATGAGCATAAGTTGAGCATACAGCAAAATGGCAGAAGCCTGGAAATTAAACATGATGTTAGCAACAGACATGTAGCAGCTTTAGCATGAGCATAAGTTGAGCATACAGCAAAATGGCAGAATCGAAGCAGCAGCCAGCCTATGCAGTAAATATATATATATATATATATATGTTACAGTATGTTCAAGAAACCAGTAAAAGTTGTCAAGGAGCACTCGTTTTGACGTTCACCACACACTAATCACCACCAGATGGCGACGTCAGCCACTGGATAAGAGAGTTACGTCACGTTTTGAACTCGCCGCAGACCGGAAGTGTTTACTCTTTATTTACTAGCCTAGCCTAGCCTAGCCTAGCCTAGCCTAGCCTAGCCTAGCCATTAGCTCCATTGTAGTCACTTGGACAGGGCGTTTAACGTGCGCTTGCCCAGGCCTTACGGCCTGGGCATAAATATAACGATTGCATTCACCACGGCTTCGCAACTCGCGCGGCGCTCCGCCGGCCGCGCGGCCCTGGCCCGCTCTTCGCGGCCACTCGCGCCTGCGGCGCTCGGGGGCGAAGAGCAGGACCAAGGTCCGCTGGCCTTCGCGCCGCTTGGGGCTTCGTGGACCCAGGGGGGCCTCGTAACTCGTTTGGGCTTCGTGGATACAGGGGGGCTTCGGTAGCCGCTCGCAGTGTCGTGGACAATAGAGCGGCGCACCGCCTGGAATACGTTGTTGTGGCGACCGCTTGCTCCGCCCCGTGCCGCATCACGAGTGCTCCGCGTCTCGAATGTGCTGTTTCTCCAATATACTATGACATATATATATATATTTTTCTTTTTTTTTCTTTTTTTTTCTTTTTCACCGTGTGCAAAATTACAGAACAAGTGTTTAACGCTGTTCCGAACAACGTTCAGCATGTACTGGCTGTGCATAGATACAATAATCAACTCAGTTTATCCATTTCACATGGCCACTTCAGTGTTACCATGCTAGCGTTTGTAGCATAAGACAATGGCACCCCTGAGTGTTACTAGCATTAGCCGCTAACATAAGCATTTAGCAGTGAACAAGCTTTTCACATGGCCATTCCAGTGTTCCCATGATAGCGTTGTAGCATGAGCGCATGACAACCCCCGAGTTACTAACATTAGCCTCTAACATTAGCATTTAGCAGTGAACAAGCCTCTCCCCATGCTGGAATGTATCCTCTTACTCCATACAACTCAAAGGTTCCAAATGCGCTAACATTAGCATTTAGCAGTGAACAAGCCTCTCCCCATGCTGGAATGTATCCTCTTACTCTATACAACTCAAAGGTTCCAAATGCGCTAACATTAGCATTTAGCAGTGAACAAGCCTCTCACCATGCTGGAATATCCCTCACTCAAACCTCTCTCTCAAGGTTCCTGAGTAAATAGGGAGAGCTTCATAGGATCTCCTTTTAGTAGAACTGTACCATCATGCAACTGTACTTTTCCCATGCAACCTTCTAACAAGTCTTCAACTCTCCCCACACTACACACACAGTAGCTGCTTGACCTCATGTGGCTCAAAAAGGGAATTAACCCACTCTGCACACAGACTAGGCTGATTCTAACAGGAAGCATGTTGGAAGGATGTTGAAAGCAAGCCAAATAAGCAACTTTACTTCAGAACAAGCCCGAACAAAACAACCCACAACTAGAAGTTATGGGGAAACAAGACCGAGTTGCTTATAATGGGCAGACCTGGCAACACTGCTAGACTGAGAACAGTGTGAATGTGTATGGTAGCAGTACATAGACTACACTACCCATGATGCATTGCCCATTTAACAACCTCCCTTATCAACTTTCCACCATTCCACCACATAGGACATTAACTACGGTGTTTATAAAGCCAAATAATCACCTGTGCAAGAACCTTCATTTCCATACTTAAGCAAGTGTGAGAGTGAGCGTGTTTGATCCTCGCTTGAATGCCGCAATCTCACCTACTTTACTCCAAGTAGTGGCAGTTAGTTGAATATGGACTAATTCAACTGTAGCACATGACAATCTCTCTCATGGTAACAAGTTCTTACACCCATGAAAGGCATATGTTAACCATTAAACATTTAAACCCCCTCCATAAAACTTCTAACATCTTGAAATGCTGTACCACTGAATTATCTAAGCATCAATATTTGATTCAAGACTCTTACCGAATACTAGCTGAACCACTCCTCAAGGACAGGTCCCCAACAAACACTCGGACTCAGCTTCTGCATGGCCAAACAGGCCCAGACGCAGCCACCTCCCCTTATGCTCTGCCCTTAAAGGGGCAGTGCTTCTCCTGTAAACACTTGACATGATTCCTGAATGAGCAAAGCATTAATCTTAATACACAAATATACTCAGTAGTTCCAACCTGCCTGCAGAGTAAAAGTAGCATTAGTATATGATTAGCAGCAATGTTGGGAAAAGAGGCATATATTAGAAGTGAGCAATAGCATCAGAATATCATCCATGCATGATATCAATAATAGCATAGGCTACACCTGTTTAAGCAGGATGGGAATCCCTGCATGGAGCCATGCATCTGAAGGGAGTATGGCCACACCGGCCAACATGTTGGATTAGCTGCCGAACTAGCTGGTGTTTGCAGAGTGTAGCCCTGCGATTAAAGATTTAAGAAACCCAGTGTGGCATCTGCTGGAGACAAACAGCACTGGAAGCTGGGCAGGAACAACAGTTCACATACTGTTCTAGGCAGCACAAATCACAGCCAATGCCATCATGGTTCGGGGTGCACTGTAGAGCAAAGCATGCTGTTAGCTTATGTTGCTACAAACAATTTGAAGCTTCCACTACTACCACTGTTAGCATATGCTATACTGTTGAAATGTTTTCTCTTCTGAGAAGCAAGCATGCTAGTAATACATTTTAGATGAGACCTTGTTCAAGTTATGAGTAGTAGTAAACACGTAAATGAGAACTAATGAAGTAGTGCATCATGATAGCTGTAGTTAACATTAGGCATAATACTGTTAGCAGTAGCATAGTGATAGCAACAGATATAAAAGCAGGCTAGCATTGCTATTGAAGCAGCACGGCAGTAAGCAGTATCTAAAGCAGAACCATATGGTATCACCAAGCTTTCGAGCAGAACCAGAGAGTAGAGCAGCCGCAGCAGCAAGCAGCAAATGATTCCGAAGCTTCGGAACCAAGCATTGGTAGGGAAAGCAAGCTCTATTTAAAGGAGCCTTCCCTACTGATTGAGAGCTCTGATTGGAGTATGGCAGTCATGTGACATAATGACCAGCAGATATGTTAATGAGGTATGAGAACAGAGCTGACTGACAACTGACACTCAGACTGGCGGCGACTTGACTCCCATGCCCTGCATAAACTTACGCTATGCTTTATATACCTCAAAATTGTACTTAAGTACAGTACTTAAGTAAAAGTACTTAGTTACTTTACACCACTATCCATAGTCAACGATATCCGTTTGGCTCGTTGGCTCGCCCCATAGCCATATTTGAAATGGCAAGTGCGACGTGATATATAATTACTTTTATCATTTCTTGTTGACCATTATTTGGCCTTTTGTGATGACATCGGCATCTGCAGTTACAGAATGAAGCCGATATTTTTGTTTGACACCACACTGATTTCCATTGTTACTATACTTAGGCCTACTACTGTAGTTTGCATCATGTAATTATAGCTGTCAACTGTAACGAGAAACAGCACTTTGAAAATAAAGGGTTGCATTGGCCAGGCAAATGGAGACAAACGCTGATGATTGCTGATTCCTTATTTGTTCGCCACGTTGCATGATTCCCCATTTTCCACGCGTCTCCCTAACTCACTGCTTCACAAAAACGTCTGACTCTCATCTCTGACAGACACAAACATTTGATTTGTGTTATGACTGTGTGTGTGATCCAAACGCACAGCAAGGAGGAGGCAATAAAGGGTTAAAGCCCACCCGGACGAGTTTATTAACTCTTATACCGCTTTGGACGTTCCTGTTCGCCCCAATTCTCAAGAGACATCCGCGCCAATACGGCGCTCGTTCGCGTTCGTTCGTTCGTTCGCTTACCTTGTTGAAGCTGATGAGGGGTCGCGCCGCCGTGTACTGTAAAAACATTTTCCGCGGTGATGGTGTAAAAAATCCATTATGCGTTAACATCAACGGAGACCAATTCACTTCCTTGTTGATTTCTCTGGCTGTGAGGCTCTGTGGCCAGTGACTGGTCTGAATGCACGTAACAGGCAAATCACATTCATTCTCAGCATGACGCCGCCCTCTGCTGCCTGGCAGACCAAAGTGCACTATTGCACAATCAAAAAAATAATAATAATAAAATAAATAAATGTCTATCTATCTACTATAACGTCGCAAAGGTAAGCCGCTTTTTGATGGCACCAGACCCAATAAATAAATAAATAATCTGGCAGTAGGCGAGTTAACAGCAGTCAATCAACGAGGTGGGGGGAAGAGGGGGGGGGGCTCTGCTGTCTGCCCCGACTCAGCTGGGAATCCCGGGTACTCTAGAAGAGAGGAGAAGCTGTATCAGTGACCAGGGGCGTCACACCAAATTCTGGGCCCTGGGTACAAGGATTCACTGCGGGCCCCCCATGAATGTTAACTATTGAAAAATAGCAGATATACAAGCTCACAGCGCGGCACCGAGTGCCGCGCTGCGAGCTTGTATATCTGCTATTTTTGAAAAATCTTGAAAATGTGTGCAAGAAACCTATGTCAAGGACCCCCAAGATGATATGTATTTGGCCACGGACCCCGATCTCAAAATATTTAGTTCCAAGGACCCCCAGAAGCAAAATTTGAGTTAGAAATGTTTGCTTAAAAAATACACATATTCAAAGATTTTCACACATTTTCACAACTTTTCAAAAATAGCAGATCTACAAGCTTGCAGCGCGGCACTCGGTGCCACGCTGTGAGCTTGTATGTCTGCTATTTTTCAATAGATAAAGTTATAAGGGCCCCTCCACCTTGGGCCCCATTAACTCAGTCCCACTTTCCTACCCCTTGTGACGCCCCTGTCAGTGACAAATTGATGCAACAGCAAAAAGGGAGAAAAGTTCATCAAACACAAAGCTCAGCGACTGTGTGAAGTTTAACTGGCTAGCTGTACAACACTGGGAATCTTAGCTGGCTATACTTTCGCAATAATCCATCCACAAGTTTGAGTTGGGGTGGGGGGGGGGGGGGGGGTGGATGAGTAATCCCAGTAGGCCTTTGATATCAGCAGCTGTAGTAAAGACAGCATTTAGACCGAGTGCCTTACAGCTGGGTGTGTAGCACTGCGTGTGTGTATGTGTGTGTGTGTGTGTGTGTGTGTGTGTGTGTGTGTGTGTGTGTGTGTGTGTGTGTGTGTGTGTGTGTGTGTGTGTGTGTGTGTGTGTGTGTGTGTGTGTGTGTGTGTGTGTGTGTGTGTGTGTGTGTGTGTGTGTGCGTGCGTAAAGTGCAAAACTGCTGTCTCTCAATGTTCTGTAAAATCCTTATCCAGCTGAGCTTGTGCAATACAACCAGGCGCGCGGGAACTAATACATCTCAGGGTGGGCTGGGCTGACATGCACGCGCGCGCCGCGCCAAAGGCGCGCGAGAATTTTGCGGTTATTTGGCGGATTTGGGTGATTTCTATCGCGGTTTTGGGGGACTTTTATCACGGTTTCGGTCGGTGATTTAGCAAGGAGCCACAGACAGACAGGCAACACACACACACACACACTACAATGCCCTGTTCTGTTTCACCAACAGTGTGTTTCAAAAATATAAAACCCCCAGCCATGAAGAACAATAAACTACAGCGCAAAGCCCACATCAGAAAAGGGTTAGGGTCTGACTCTGCACGGCGGCAGACAGTTTAAGAGAGAGATAAAGAGAGAGAGAGAGAGAGAGAGCACATTATAAAGTCAATCTTCTTACCTTGTTAAAACCTCACTTTATCCTTGATAGCGAATGAACTGTCCATGATGTCATGCAATAATCCCTTGGTATTAAAGTGATGTGTTGCAAATTAATGAAGCAAAACACACAGTCCACCATAAAGTAATCATGTTTCTGTGTTTACTCCTGCTGCACCGCGCGCGTTGTCATTGAAAGACTGCTTCCGGGTAGGTTTCCCTAGCAACCTAAGCACAACGGCGTAGGGAGCGCTTGGTTGTATCCTCTTGGACCGCGATTTACTATTCTATAACTCGCTAACGGCGCTGAGTCTGCTCATGCGACTGGAGGGGGCTCAGGGGGGGCTGACCAGCTACCAGGGTGGGCTGTAGCCCCCATAGCCCCCCCCCCTTCCCGCGCTACTGAATACAACCAGCAACACTTTCATGACTATAGGCTGCAATGACAGTGTGACTCACATCAAACTGCAGGCCAGTTCAGTTCGTTCAGTTGTTTGAGTGCTGCATACTGTATCGGTGTTGCTGTGTAGATGTGTGTGTTTTTGCTTGGCAGTGTGTCGGCTCACTGGTGTGTGTCTGCTGGAAGATCATGGTGGGTTCATGTCCCAGGTAGCCCGCCTGCCCAGCCACTAATCCCACCTGCAGGCTGGTTCACAGTGATTCATCTGTTTGTACGTGAGTGCGTGGGCAGCATCATTGAAGGAGGTTTGATCCTGCAGCCTCCAGATGCCACACTCCAGATGGACCTGACTGAGTCTGTAGCTACAGGGCTTTATTACAGCTCTGGCAGACTGGATTAAATGGAGACAGTGGGACGTATTGGACAGGATAAATCAGGTTAGGAGCCTCTAGGTAAACAGAGTGAGGTCGCTGCCATGTCAGTTAAATCTTGAGGATTGTTTTTTTTTATGATCAGTGTTTTATTGGGTTTTACTTTAAAGGACAACTTTGTTTTTTTTTTACAACCAGTAAGACTCCCTAATCGGGAGATAAGCGACCGTCAGGTCACAGCGTGATTTTAGGCCAAAATGTGTAGGAGCAGTGTCCAAAAATGTGTTTGAAATAATCTGCCTAATGGTGGCGCTATATGGGACAGATCCATGTTGATGAGATGACTGTAGACATACTGTGTACCGATTTGCGTGATTTTAGGGCAAAATCTGTAGGAGTAGTGTCCAAAAATGTGTTTTAAAAAATCGGCCTGAAGGTGGCGCTAAATGGGACAGATCCATGTTGATGACATGATTGTAAACTAAGTGTGTACCGATTTGCGTGATTTTAGGGCAAAATTTGTAGTAGCAGTGTCCAAAATGTGTTTGAAAAAATCGGCCTGATGGTAGCGCTATATGGGACAAATCCATGTTGATGACATGAGTGTAGACATACTGGGCCTCATTCATCAATCTGGTCGTAAATAGGGTGTATTTTTTTCCTTAAATTTCATCTTAAATTTCAGCAAGTCCAAACGTCAGTCAAATTCATCAAGCAGTGTGTATATCCCATTTTGTGCTTATCCACAGGTGTATGTCATGATGAATTTGGAGGTAAATTTAAGTGCAAAAACAAGGGTAAAAACGAGAGAGCAGCTTCCATAGTACTTATGGCAGGACCATATATGGTAGAGAGAGCATCACTAAGCACTTTCTGCTCTGGGAACCCATTCACACTATAGGCTACT
Organism: Nannobrachium achirus; assembly: GCF_963921795.1. Lineage (NCBI taxonomy): Eukaryota > Metazoa > Chordata > Actinopteri > Myctophiformes > Myctophidae > Nannobrachium > Nannobrachium achirus. Next base: position 30,031,530 of record NC_137828.1, on the reverse strand, counting down.
AGAAATTAATCACAACTTAAACTTGGCTATGCTGTTGAACTTAATTGTGTCTTGTCAAAAAAAAAAAGAGAAAAAAAAAGAATAGGCTGCCTATTTTTTCTTCTCTATAGATCGGCACATTCACAAGGCTACGATTAGTCCTCAATCACAAAATAATAAACATGAGATGGATATTATAATCCTTTTCTACTGAACATTGCCAAAAAGATAATGTTGAAGGAATATACAGTATGAGCTGTGACACGGCTGCTTTCCGATATGGACCAGACCAGGTCAGCGAGCTTTATTGATTATTTATGGGTTAGGGGAAATTCTTTTTTTTTATTAATATTTCAACACTGTCCTGTAAAGCCACATGTATTCTTATCAGACCGAAGGTAAGAGTTATTTTGCTTTTGTGTGTAGCGTTATGTGTTGATGTGATCAATAGGCCTACAGTAGCCTAGTTTATTATAAATTAAAGCCTAATCAGTGGAGGGTCGCGACGCCCCCCACCTTCTCGCCAGCAGAGGAACTTGAACTTGGACTTGCTGCATATAAAAACTTCAACTTGTCTCGTCAAAAAACAAAGGAAAAAAAGGAAAGAAAAACATATCGGCATCACATTGACAACATAGGATATGAATTAAAACTGTTCTGATCCCGCAGATTACAAAATGGATGCTGAACGTAATGCTCTAATGTAGACTATAGAATAAAGTGGTTTACAAGGTTCAATCCATCACGGAATAATACACTAAAAAATGATGTGGAAATATCCACAAAGTGAAACACTGCTATTCTTCATCAGAGGTAAGAATATAGGCTAGTGGCAAATACAGTAGGCCTAGGTAGTGCAGTGGGTCTCAACCAGTGGTCCAGGGACCACAGTGCTGTGCTGGGGGTTACAAGTGGTCTGGTGGTCTCCTGCTAAATGAAGGAGAGTTGGTAACCAAACAGACCCTTGGGCCTTTATAGATCCTTAACTCTTTAAAATGAAACCAAATGGACGAGTGCGGGCAGTCATCATGCGGTGCATGAGTGGTCCCCCATCGGCGGGTCCATTTGGTTACAAACTCAGTGACAGCTAATCCACGACTGAATATGTAATTGTTTGACAATTGACATATTCTTTTATTTTTTAAATACATGTGTTGGCACATGTTGGGCAGAATGGACCAATAAATATTTTATTTGATGTTTGGCACAATTCAAAATTGATTTTGCATGAAGAAAAAAGCATTCTAAATATGCACCGTGGGTTGATGGCTTATTTCCAGACCGAAAAAAAGCATCCTAAATATAAGCAAAGATTTACACCATGGTCGGAGGTGGTGTATTTTCCATCGTATTTCCAGCACAAATCCAAGACCAAAAAACATTGATGAATTTGACCCCGAACTTGAGAATCGTCCTAAATGCCGGTAAGAACAAAATATGATCGTATTTTTGGTCTTAAGTGCTTGATGAATGAGGCCCACTGTGTAGCAATTTGCGTGATTTTAGGGCGAAATCTATAGGAGTAGTGTCCAAAAATGTGTTTTAAAAAATCGGCCTGAAGGTGGCGCTAAATGGGACAGATCCATGTTGATGAGATGATTGTAGACCTACTGTGTACCGATTTGCGTGATTTTAGGGAAAAAATTGTAGGAGCAGTGTTCAAAAATGTGTTTTGCAAGAATCGGCCTCATGGTGGCGCTAGAAGAGGGGCATGTGAGAATTGATCGCGGCAACGGTTGCAGAGATATGAGCAGGACAAAAGTGTGACATGTGACTGACGGACGGACGGACGGACGGACGGACGGACGGACGGACGGACGGACGGACTGCCGGTGGAGGTTTTGATAGTAAATGCGACCTGACGGTCGCAACAAGGGTTCATATTTTAGATTGTAATTAGAGAAAAGAAATAATGAGTGTTAAAATGTTTTCATTTATTGCTTTCTATAGTTTTAGAGATTTTAATAACTTCGATTTCAGTGTTTGCATGCATGCAAGTGGCTAAATATGTCCACACAATAAGCCCATTCCCAAGATGCACCACAATCCTTCATGGGCAGATATGACTTATGGGGGCTACAGTAAATATTAATAAAGAAATCGCCGTCTTATTGTGTTTAAAAATACATATTTAGCCACATGCATGCATGCCCCCAACCAATTAAATCAGTCATTAAAATCGCTAAAACTATAGAAAGCAATAAATGAAAGCATTTTAACGCTCATCTTTTCTTTTCTCTAATTACAATCTAAAATATGAACCCTTGTTGTAAAAAAACAAAAATATCGAAATAAAAGACATGTAGACATACAGATAATGTAAATGTAATTAAGATCTTGAGGAATGTTACGTCCTCACACTCAGACAAAGTGCATCTGTTTTCAGCATTCTGCACAAATGCTGAAGATTGAAAAAGTAAACATTTCAAGGAACTTGGAAAAAACTAAACAATAGGATGAGTTTTTTCCACACTAACATACTGCTATATAATTTAGTATACCAGTAAGACTCCCTAATCGGGAGATAAGCGACCGTTGGTCGCTTATCTCCACAAATATCACAACCTCCACCTCTCACGTCATACGGGCAGCCATAGTTACACCTGGAATGTTGAATCTCCATATATGGAGATAACCTACGCATCACACAAAGTCTGACCTCACCAGCCCATACTTGGGCATGGACGACTTATATCTCCATATACGGAGATGGCCATATATGGAGATACGATGACATCACAGAGTCCACAGCTGATGATGTGGCGTGATGTCATACAATACACATGCCAAACTTTGCACACACACTCCTTGCCTGCCAATCCACAACCTCCACCTCTCACGTCATACGGGCAGCCATAGTTACACCTGGAATGTTGAATCTCCATATATGGAGATAACCTACGCATCACACAAAGTCTGACCTCACCAGCCCATACTTGGGCATGGACGACTTATATCTCCATATACGGAGATGGCCATATATGGAGATACGATGACATCACAGAGTCCACAGCTGATGATGTGGCGTGATGTCATACAATACACAAACAAGCCCTATATAAAGGGGCAATGATGTGGCGTGATGTCGTCCCTGAGTCACACGTCACACTTTTTCCCTGCTCATATCTCCGCATCAGTATGACATCACACTGCTGACATCACTCTGACATCACAGAGTCCACAGCTGATGATGTGGCGTGATGTCATACAATACACAAACAAGCCCTATATAAAGGGGCAATTCTCACCAGGGAAGAGAGCATTCCTCGACTCAGACCTTATCGCCAGGATCAGATGTCAGAGTGATGTCAGCAGTGTGATGTCATACTGATGCGGAGATATGAGCAGGGCAAAAGTGTGACGTGTGACTCAGGGACGGACGGCCAGTGGAGGTTTTGATACTAAACTGCGACCTGACGGTCGCAATTATGGAGCTCCTTTCCCCTCCAAGCTACTCCTCTTCTCTCCTCTCTTCTTACATCACCCAGAGAGGAAATAGGATTCTGTTTCTCTACAGTATAAACCCTGCAGATTATACTCTGTCCAATTCCCCAAACACTATTCTATTATATAGTCTGTACCCACTGACTTTATTGCTTGATTATGACATAGACATTGCTATGTTGCTTGCTAGTGCTACTTGCTAACCAAAGAAACAGGCAGAATAGGAGCGCTACGAACTAGTAATCAAACACAACATAACATGTCTGCTACTGATGTTTCATAGCGAGATCGATACGATCGCATATTACCGCGACGGGCGACGCAATGTTTATGTTTGGGAATGTGTGGTCCGGTCCGGCGGCGGCGCTGGGTTATATGGAATCACACATGAGTTCTGGGAAAACCTCACCCACGCTGCTCACAAGACGTTGATTCACGACCCTGATTCGCCAGACGGATTTCCAAACGAGGAAAACCTCTTCAGTGAGAGCAACACCAGACTCCCTGAATCGCCAAAACAAAATTTTAAAGGGGTGTGGCTAGCGATTCAGGGTCTGAACCAGGCTATAAAATGGGGATAATAAGGGGACTAAACTTTGATGCTATTAACTCATTTGGTTGGGGACTCCCTGGAACCCCTCCAAGGACCCCTGGGGTCCCCGGACCCCAGTTTGACAACCGCTGCGGTAAGAGACAGTATGTGTGTATTACAATGTGTTTTGTAGAATCAAATTGTATATTCATGTGTGAAACAAATGTGTGGGTCGACACCCACCGTTTGCTGTGTGCATCCGTGGGTGAACATGCGTTCATATCATGCATGCACATGTACAGTTCATTTATACCTGATCGTTGTCGCTTGCTTGCATGTACAAGTCAGAGGCTGCTTGATTTATTGACTTGCCAACATCTCCCACCTTGAGTTATGCATAGGTTTTCTTTCCATCCTGACCTCTTTGCTCGTGTGTGTGTGTGTGTGTGTGTGTGTGTGTGTGTGTGTGTGTGTGTGTGTGTGTGTGTGTGTGTGTGTGTGTGTGTGTGTGTGTGTGTGTGTGTGTGTGTGTGTGTGTGTGTGTAATGTATGTGTGCGTGCGTGTGTGTGTGTGTGTGTGTGTGTGTGTGTGAGAGAGGGAGAGAGTTTAAATCCATATATATACAGTATATATATTGTACACCCATTAATGTGCCTGTACCACCCTGGCTCTGTTCCTGCGATCCCTGTGAGTTTATTGCTTTTTTTATCGCTAAGACACTCAAGCACAGACGCGCTCACACACACACACACACGCGCGCGCGCGCATACACTAACGCCAACCCCCAAACCTAACCGCTAAATGTCTAATCCTCACAAGTATAGCAATACAAGCACACTCACGCACACACATGCACGCTCATACACCCCCACACACTCAAACGCTGCCCTCTCTGCCGTACATCAGGTGGAATAGAATAGGTTAAGACTGTAAACATGGCCACAGAACGAGCAAAGACAGGAGCTGTCAGAAAAGGGGATTGGGCTTTTAATTTACTCGAAAGGCCTTCTCTTCGAGAGGACATTTTTCTTTGCGGCGCTTGTGCCCAATTTGTGCAGAAAACGGAATGCAACTATTTGTTTTGCAAAATATACGACGGCGAACAGTTTATCCGTAGGTGCAACTAAAACTTTTATGACCCCAGGAGGTCGACCTGGGCTTTAATGAGATTTCACTTCAGACTCTGAATCACTGCTCCCAACAGTGCTGAGTGTGGTCAGCTCAGCTGCAGTGGTGGAAAATTTGCTTGAGTACTGTACTCAACTACATTTTGGAGAGTCTCTGTACTTTACTTGAGTATTTGTATTTTTGGATACTTACTGTGTGACTTTCACTCCGCTATATCAAAGACGATTTTTGTACTTTTGACACCACTACATTTCTAGGAAGGGGAAAAGTACATTGCGAATTAACCAATTACATTAATCTTAATCTTAGTCTTAAAGGGAGACTTTACTTCAAAAAAGAAAATTTGTAGCGTTCCGGGCACCTAGGCTCGTTGCAGTCTTGACAGCATGTTCCGGGTTCGAGTCTCCCCCCATTTCCTGTATACTATCAATAAAGGCAGAAAATAATCTTTACAAGCATGTAGGCCTGCTTTAACTCAAGTACAAATTTGACTACTTCCACTTGTAGTTGAGTAATATTTGACCCGGAGCATCTATTTACTATAGATTCTATAGTACAGATACTTTGACTCCAGTACTGGAGTTGAGTACTTTGCCCACCACAGCTGAGATTTCATTTCAGGCCCTGAATCAAAACTGCTTCCTGTTGAACTTACTTACTATACAGTGTGTTTTGCTTGGTCAGCTGTAGTGCTTCCTTTAGCTCTGGGAGCAAAGGGTTTCATACATAGACTGTAGAAAAATATGGACGAAGCGAAGCCATTGGTTTCTATGCAGCGCAAATGGCCCTTTCTACCTCTTGGAATGGGTGTCGCCATCATAGAATTGTAAAGGCTGCCAACGGTCACGTGCAACGCAGGGATACATGGGAGAATGTGGTCGGAGCCTCCCGAAATACAGCACACGAAGAAGAACACAGCCGGCTGGTATCAGTTTAGTTGGCCACGCCCCCCCCGCAACTTTATCTTTATTTTAAAATACATTGGACCACATTTCGACCAAACGAATATGATGGTGATTGAAAGGCAATTTTTAACTAGCGATAGGAACCATACAGTATTCATGAAAATGTTAATTAAGGTTAGAAAACGAAAGGGGAAAATGAATGGGATCCAATGGAGGGCAATTCTTTTTGCGATCGGCCGGGGGGGGGGGGGGGGGGGGGGAACAGCGCAACTAGCGGCCAATCATAGGAAGTTTTAGTTCCGTATTGGAGTCATTTTAAATCGGCAGAACTATGCCCCTGGTTTCACATCAACTGCGTCAGGTAATGTTCACAATGCCAGAAATGAAAGACTGGAAGTTGTAGTGCATGCAACCAGCCTCTGGAACGTAAAAACACCCTTGTAAACCCTTCCCCCCTGTTATACCGTCGCTGTCAGGGGCAACCGAAACCGTTACTTTTCAGGAAATGAGGGGGGAAAGGGAATCTGTGTTATTTATTATTTAGTTACAAGCACTTGTTAATATTTTGGATTCCTTAAATATTCATAAACCCCACAGGCTGACTTAAAGGAGTCATTCAGACCAAAACACATATAGGGTTAAATCTGCCTTTTATCATACCCCTTCATACGTGCTTTAGTCGATTTTTTTCATACCTGCCCCTGTTGCTAGATTTCGGATGCCCCTGTTGCTAGATTTCGCGGGCCCGCTCATAACTAACAGAGTAGATAGTCCTTAGGCTAGTGCGGTTATTTCTTTAGCTTCAAAGTTAGTATTTTTTTATTGGATTGTGTTTACACAACGTCCTGAGACCAACCAAACCGCTGTTTTGACCTCTCAGGCACAGAGCAGAGCAGAAGGCGTTTCAGGTCACAGGAACACATTCCAAATGTTTGCACGACCCTATCGTGTGACAAAGTATAAGATATGGCATTTAATTCATGAAAAAAAATAACACAAAAAGATGAAATAGGGAGATACAAGGTTTCTGCCCAACTGTGGCGATGTATGGCGAGCTGTAGGCTCCTTTCATATGTCGTGAAATAGGTTTCATTTATCATCACCGCGGCGTTGCAGTAGCTAGTCAAATCAATTATAGACCAGTGGGAAATCACAGGGCAAGTGACAGTCAGCGAGAGAGATGTGACTCTTTTACTGTACATCTATCATCCCCTGGAGAGAGCATTATGACCTTCACACCTAAGTGGAAGCCAACAGGAAAGATGGAATTTGTGCTTCGTGCTTATACGTCCATCATCTTCACTGAAAGCCCACGTAGAAGGAGCATCTCCACTCAAAGCCCTTTAGAAGCGCCTACCAGTCCACTGTCAGTATGCGTGTCGTGTGTGTAGGAGAGAGAGTCACAGCTGAGCTGAGAGCAGGGGCGTGAATTGCGTTACGCTATTGCGTGGGGGCCGAGAGTTGTTTGGGTCTGCTTTTTTGTTGTCCTCCTACTTTAGCAGGTGAATTAAGTAATTAATATAAATAATGCTGGTTTTGCAGTCAATTAAACTGTGTGCTGTTATTAATGTAGGCCTAGTTGTCTTAATGGATGATATTTATAATGCAAAAAAATCAAGTGGTTGGTTGGGATACATTTTGTCATGAAGACATTAGCTTGTAGATGTCCTCGCATTTTGCTGTCCGTCCATTCTGTTCTGTTTTTTTGGGGGGGGGAATTAGTCGGCAGCGGGGGGGGGGGGGGGTTGTTGAGGGGGGCCTTGGTGAAAATATTGCGTGGGGGCATGGTGGGGGCTTGTTACGCCAGTGGCTGAGAGGCCCTCCTCCGATGGTGGTCTGTACAGGGGACGCGTGGTGATTATGTGGTCATGTGATTATGTGGCAAACTGCTCAGGCTCCCCGCTGCTCGCATGCTCGCTCCGTCTGCCAATTGAATTAACCCCACTTTTTTACAGTCGATGTGAAGCAGCCGACCTCATTACGTACAGTATAGGCGGTTCAGCAGGGTCCATTGCCGGCGTGGTAGATCTTCTCCTTCAAGTCCATCTACCGGGTCCCGGATCCAATGGTGGAGACGTGTAGCCTCGCAAGCCATCCCGAGTTACGTCATCACCAATGTACTTCCTTTCTCGGTCTGGTGTCCCTCCCATCGAGTCTCTTTATTAGAATTTGGTTCTCAATTTCCAATCAAAAGGCTGCATTTCGAGCGAACCCGCCTCACACCGCTCCTGATTGGTCGAGCGGCTGCTACAGCTCTCGCATTTTGACAACAAAAATGGCGGACCCCATGTCCGATGCGAGTTCACAAATCGCAAATAAAAGCTGCATTAAGCGAAGTTTTATCTGAAATCAACGGCATCTCATAACTTAAAAACGAACAACAGTTTGCACCTTTGGAATTTCTGTCTGAAAAAGAAGTATTTGATGTTCTCCCGACGATGTTTTGATGCGCTGATGACTACTGAATGGACCTGTCAGTCAAAGTAAGTAACTACGTCATCGCGTAATGCATTGTCTATGAGGAACTCCCAGACTCTCATTTTGGAGAGTCTGGCTGTTGCGAGGCTAGGAGACGTGTGCCCTCTGCCGACTCCTGATCCTGCTTCCAGGATGTTGTTAGCCATGCGTTTGTGGACTGGTCCTCAGGAATAGAACTGAGCATCTCTCGCACGCACACACACGCGCACTTACACGCACACAAGCACACATACACAGGCACACACAAACTTGTCAAACCGTAAAATGGAAAAAGATAAGGTTTCAAACCACTGATAGGCATCGATGAACGCTGTGACACATTTTACAGTGGAAACCGATAGGACTGAATGAGACGTCGTAACCTAAACGTTTATGGAATGATAACGTTCACTTGTATAACACCACACCCGGTCCTCTGCCATTCATTTATACTGTAGATCTTGTACGGCTGCTTTCTGCGAAGATGTTTAACAATCCTGTATAATTTGCAAAAAAACGCCTATACACAGCATACCCAAAGTAAATTGATTGCTGTTTTTAAACCATTTGGAGTAATGCATTGGGCATGGTCTCATTTTGAAGGAAACATTTTGAAGTTTTCCCCAGAAATAAATAATCACTCTGTGTGCAACTGACATTGATTAATGCAAGTTTTAACTTACTGAAATAGCAGGTTTTTAATCCTCGCCTAAATATTTTCAATAAATAGATGCCTGCATAACACTGTTATTATCATATAGGAGCTGAAAAACACAATGTGGACATATTTTGAAGCCTTACCTAGCCCAATTTCAAAGGACATGATAAAACTACAGAATATGAATATTTTACACATGTTTTAGTAATTGTATGTCTATGCGTTTTCATTTGGAGACATTTGCATATATTATATAAAAAGGTCAAACAAGGGCTAATAGACTGGATTTTAATTATTTTTATTTTGTATTATTTTTATTTATTTATTATTATTATTATTTTATTTATTTATTTTACCGCTTTTTCTAACATTCTTGGTCTGACATTCAGCGTGCTGCTGCGTATTTACGCATGGCCACGTTCCTGTTGCGCATGGGGTTTTGGGTAATGTAGTTGACTTCTACCAAAAAAAAGTAGACATAATTCTATCGAGAATTTCATTGGCTATAAGATGTGCCAATCATCAGAACAACCTGTAGCCATTGGCTGAATCTATAGCCCAGGAAACGTGACTATGCACCTCCTATGAACACAGTCCATTTGGTCGCTATTGGGGGGATGGGACAGGACTAGAAGCTCCAATTGGGTGAAATTAAGTGTCAATCATCATCGTCATAAATTAGTTTGGAACAGACCCGCAGCCATTTTAGAAACCAGGAAATGTTGGTATAATGAAAATGTGGACTGGATTTACAAGGAAGAAAACGTGAAGAATTGTTATTGTCGTCATTACGTTTGTAGCGGTGGCAATGGGAGAACAGTAATGTCATGAAGGAAAACATGGTTTGGACTATTTTCAATCAATGGCTTGGATTATGTTTACTTTCCACGAAATAAGGACATCATTATTGTGGAAATAGATCATGTTGGTGGACTAGAATCCAACTTTGAACGTGAGTAGCTGCAACTTTATGAACATTTCTTTGTTTGTGTATGTCGGACTGCAACGTTGATATTAGCGCAAGATGCTACAAACATTGTACACATCTGTAATCACAAGACCTGTAGCTTTAAATAGATATGTGACTTGCCCGTGTAGGTGAAACACACGCTTGCGTGTACGTGAATGTTTGTCAAAGTGCGGCAGCCGGGCCCGCGGGCGGGCCGAGAACTGTAAAGAGGTTAAAATGCCACTCCCCCCAAAATAATTGTTGTTTTTGAACTTGGGTGTTTATATTAAGCATTAATATGGATGTTTACCGCGCTCTCTGTGAAAGCAGGTGTGGCACCGTGGCACGTTTATATTTCTGGCCAAGTTTGGATGTGTGAACTGCAACTTTAACGTAGAGCGTAAACATAAAAGACACAGAGCCCTGAGCGACTCCACTCAACAACGTACAGTATGGGGTTAAGTGATTAATCCGTTTTTTTTTGCAGCGTACTGTACCACCAACAGCAGAGCAAGCCGTGCAAGGCATCAGGAGCAGCTTGCTCAAGGACGGCTGCTCCTGAGCCAATTACACCACGTTGTAATTTACTGTCCCTGTCTAGGGTTGGATAGGAAGACCACACCTTTATTAGACTATAGCAGGGGTCTTCAACGTGTTCAGGCCAAGGACCCCTTAGTTGAGAGAGAGATGAAGCAGGGACCCCCACAACCTCTTCATAGATTCCATATAGTTTCATCGTTTGACAGCACAATCATCAGTGTATTTTGGATTCATGTCAATTTGTGTTTTCAGATATTTAACCACTTGAGCTGTCATTACCTAATAAACTTGACCTTTAACTCTGTACTTAGTCTGCTCTTTTTCCCCCCTACACCAAACCTCTTTCCCGAAAATTGCCGATCTACAAGCTCACTGCGAGGCATGGTGAGTAGTTGTAGTTCTGGCTACAGTTCTCAGAATATGGACACTAGGGTTCAAGTTGTTAATTTAAAAGGTTTTGGAAGATTTTTAGGACCCCCTGTAGTAACTCTGAGGACCCCCTAGAGGTCCCGGACCCCCTGTTGAAGACCCCTGCTCTATAGGCCCTGGCTATCTTCCACCCGGCGCTAGAAGGTGCTAAGGGGCAGCGCAGTTGTCCCCCAGGGCTCCATTAGAGGGTTCCAGGGGGTGCCCAGCTAAATGAATGATAGATAGCTATGAACCAAACTGACCCTTAAATTGTTATACTGTAACTCTGACAGTGTACAAATGGGACCATGCATTTGGACCCTTATGGGTCAATTTATTACAGAAAGTGTATATGTTTTATGTGGCCCCACCCACCTGTTCATTATGTAAACCTGGTTTTCAGGTAGGTGTTGACCCAGCTGAAGTTAGCCACACCCACAGATGTTGAAGAATGGAAAAAAGGGGAGGGGATGATTTTATGTCATTAAAGCGGTGTATTTCAATTTGGCCTTTTGACTCTGAGGCTTTCAGCTTTCAGGAAGAAACCAATATATATTTGCATATTATAACCACACCTGGGGGTCTATTAGAGTAATGTTAACACCATAGTCATCACATACAAAATGGAAAAAGTACTGTACAAAGCTATGGCAACACCTCTTTAATATATCAGTGTTTTGGAGCATTGTTGTTGTTCTCGGGCGTGGACGTGTGATGACTCAGAGCTCAGTGTGTCTGTGGGGATTGAAGGGCAGAATGTTAAACAGGATCCCAGGGCCACTGCTGTCACTGTAACATACTGTAGGCCCATGGCAGGAGCAGTGGACAGCCACACTGAGAGCTATGTGTTGAGATTAGAGCTGCACAACAACATCGCCATCGCCATATCAACATGCGCAATATACAATACATATCGCAATATACAATACATATCGCAATATACAATACATATCGCAATATACAATACATATCGCAATATACCGTTGTTTCCTGTTGAGATTGGCACATTTCACCCAGGTTTTTTCATCTCACTCACGTCACTTTGTCTGTTGACCTCACTCAGCAACGAAATAAACAGAAAATAAACAAACATAAAAATAAAACAATTCACAGGAGGCAAGCAGTGATCACCCCATGATGTGCACTGCAATGTAGTTTCAAATGCACTACATTGCAGGCGCTTTTTGAGAGTGAAAAAATAAGAAGACACTGTGCCCCAGGAAATGTGCCATGCTCAATAGGGAACAACAGTACATATCACAAAATACATATCGCAAAATACATACTGTATAGCAAAATACAAACAGTAAAGCTGGTTGCACACTGCTGCGTTTTTCGTTGCGAAATGCGTTTTTCAGGGCAAGGAGAGAAAGAGAGATAGAGAGAGCAAGGGGCCGAGTGGTGCGCGAAACGGGCGGCAGTGTGCAAACATGACTGACATAACGTGAGGTTGATTTTTTTATTCACGCGCTCCGAAATTCACCCCGATATTCGGCCCGAAAAACGCAGCAGTGTGCAACCACCTTAAGACTCCCTAATTGGGAGATATGCGACCGTCAGGTCACATACACAATATTTAGAAGGCGGGAATATGGGAAATGGGACAGATCCATGTTGATGACGTGAGTGTAGACATACTGTGTACCGCTTTGCGTGATTTTAGGGCAAAATCTGTAGGAGCAGTGTCCAAAAATGTGTTTAGCAAGAATCGGCCTCATGGTGGCGCTAGAAGAGGGCCATGTGAGAAATTAGGTCTTGATTTGGCAGTGAAGGAGTGTGTGTACAAAGTTTGGCATGGATAGGGGCAACGGAGGCCGAGATATGAGTAGGGCAAAGCGTACGTGCGTGCATACGTGCGTGTGTGTGTGTGTGTGTGTTGATGGAGCAACATGTGACCTTGAGCAGCTGACCATTGAGCCTAGCTGTACTCTCCAGGGTCAGAGCTGTATTGATCTGTCATAATAAACCATCTGATTTAATAACACACGCACACACACACACACACACACACACACACACACACACACACACACACACACACACACACACACACACACACATCCAGCTTTCTCAGAGCGCTGGGTTTATCGCACTCAGCACGATTCAACAGAGATATATCTTGAAATTTGCTGTTTCTCTGTCTGTCTGTCTGTCTGTCTGTCTGTCTGTCTGTGTTTCTCTCTCTCTCATAGTCAACTGCAAAATGTATAGTTTTTTTCTGTGTGTTTCAACGCATATCTATGAAAAAAAATGTGTACAGTTCTATATTTGAGCTGTGTGTGTGTGTGTGTGTGTGTGTGTGTGTGTGTGTGTGTGTGTGTGTGTGTGTGTGTGTGTGTGTGTGTGTGTGTGTGTGTGTGTGTGTGCGCGCGCTCGTGTGTACTTGTATTACTTTACTTGTGAGGACCATATAGTGAGGACAATTTTCCTGGTCCTCACAAGAGACATGCTGGTTTCATGGTTACGTTAGGGGGAGTTACAGGTATGCTGTGTTCACACTGGTAGCCACAAAGATACAGTCTACCTTTCATTTCATGGAAGCCAGCGACATGAAGATACAAAGATGCATCCAACGTTCGGAGCTGCTACAAAAGCTACAAATAAGTTGAGCCGGCTTCAATTTCAGATACAAAGCTACAAAGCGACAGATATGCTCTGTCTTTGTATGTTTGTATCTGCCCGTGTGAATGCATCAATGCAGCTTAACGTTAGGAGGGCAAATCCTCTAATGCAGTGTTTCTCAAACTGGATTCCAGGGACTCTGTGGGTTCCTTTAGGGAGGTATAAATGGACCCATACAAGTCTGTTACTCTGACAGTGTACAAATGGAACCAAATGGACCAAATGGTTCATTTGGTTCCATTTGTACACTGTCAGAGTTAGGGGGAGACCTTGAAATTTGAAAGTTTGAGAAACACTGCTCTAACGCAACGCCTCCCGTCAGATTCCTTTGTGTCCCTGGCGGGGTTGGTGTGATCGAGGCAACCACACTTTCTTGTTCTCTCTCTCTCTCTCTCTCTCTCTCTGTTTCTCTCTCTCTTTTCTCTCTGTCACTATCTCTTTCTCGCGCTCTCATTGCTTGCTCGCATCTTTCACTCTCACACACTCACACAAACATTTACACGTCACTCCCATTTTCCATTTTCCTTCTCTTGCACCCTCTTTCACACCTTTTTTACTCGCTGACTCAATCATATCTACTCACGCACGCATGCACACACGCACACATACACTTTCAGACATACAGTAGGTCGACACAACCGTCACTGTCAACCAGGCTGGTTGCCATGGCAATATGGGGTGATTTTTCCTCCTCATTATTTAACATTGGAGAGTGGTGAGTGTCGTGGACCGGAGGTTGAGACAGCAGGAACATAGTGGTGAGACAGACCTCGTAAGGGACCCATTTCGACACTAAGAGTTATGGGGGAAATGAAATAAATAAAAAGTTTGACAGCCACTGAATAATACCGACTTGCACGCCCTGTGAGATTAAAGCCATAGTATGTAACTTTGCCCTGTGTTTAAGTAACAAACAAACAATAACAAAACAATAAATACTTTTTTACCCATCATTAAGTAATTAGCCACTGGAATGATTAGTAAAATATATATATATATATTGGTGTGTTAAAATTAACACATGGCAAAGTTACATGAATCATGTTGTCGTTCGTTTATTCGGTGCGTTGTCGTTCGGAAATCCAGTGCGCGGCGCACCGGTGTGCTGAGTGCACGCACTGAAAGACCCTACTCAGAAGTTGGGGTTTGGCAGTGTGGTGCGTTGGTGCGGTGTTTTGATTGGTTGGTTTTCATGTCGGTGTCTCGCACTTCTCAGCTGTGAACAATAGCGTAGGAAATGATAACAAAATGCACTATTTGCTGTTTATTGGTCCTTTGGGTTTTATTGTTACACACGCATCAACGTGGAAACTTAACAGCAGGTAGGCCAATATTATGAATTAAATTACCTATCAATAGCAACGTTACGTTAGCAACTGCTGCTTTTAAGAAAGTTTTCCGACTGAAAAAGCACACAGTTGCCTCTTATCTGGTCGTTCGTAAACAAGCCACACTGAATGCACTCTACAACGTCACCGCCCACTGCACTCACTCACTACCTACCTACACTGAGCACACACCCGGTGCGCACTTCCGAACGCACCCTAAATGTCTGGAGACTCTCATCCAGGACAGACTTTAGACACGCCTCATCAGGAGACTTGGCTCAGATCTGAACCCCATTTGATTTGGCGTCAGGAACCCGTTGCGACCTAATGCCCTTACTGACGTCGACCGCAGGCAGGGTTTGAACTCAAGACCATCTGCACGACAGGCGCATGCTCTAACCGCTGCTACACTAGGGCAGCCCCATGAATGGCAAAGTTACATGCGCCTTTAACGTCCTAGGTTGTCCTGCATAAACCGGGTCAGTCTTTGTGATCTCTTTAAGCAGATAGAAACAGGAGATAGTGTTGCACACAAACCTGTTTGTGGACAACAAGCCTTCAGAGTAGAGTGACAATAAATCAAGGATGATTGACATGTAAACAGCAGTAGAGGTTGTTGCAGCATCCTGCTGCCAGTCAGCCAGTCTGTCTACAGTACGTGGACTGCAAGTCCACAGATCTTTCTGCCTGCCTTTGTGTCCGTCTGTCTGTCTGTCTGTCTGTCTGTCTGTCTGTCTGACATTTTGCTTCCCTGTCTGTTCTCAACCTTTTGAATTTCAAGGACCCCCCAGTTGGAAATGCATTAGGCCAGGGTGCTGTGACGCTAGTCCGGGATGCTGAGAATAATTTGATCATATTTGTAATTTACCAATATATCAGTTTGTGTCAAGTATTTTAATTAAAATAAAATACAATCTGATGAAAAAATGGCCGATGGGGTCGGGACAGCCGTTAAAGGGATTTGAGCGGAGTTGATTGATTGGGCCATACAACTGTCAATCTCGTTATGTGCTCGTTAGTGCTCTGTATGAATGCATCAAAGACAGCCATGGGTCTGATGTCTCATATGCCCCAGGCTACACAAGTATGGATCTTTTCCTAAACGCACATTTTCGTGTATCCGTATAGAAAAATATCTAGGTCCACACGAGTCATGTCAATATCTAGGTTTTTCCAGTCCAAACAGATCCACTGAAGCGGATATTTTGGTAAATCTTCACTTATTTATCCATTTACAAAAAGATCCCGTTTAACGGCTGAACACACACACACACACACACACACACACACACACACACACACACACACACACACACACACACACACACACACCAGAAATGTTGCATAGTTGACCTGTATGTAAAATGTTGAATACAGGACTTTTAACAGAGTATTTTTTACTGTCATATGAAAATTGTAAGGCGTGCTAGGCAGTGGCAAAGAAGCAGCGCAGAATAATGATGCGGAGGAGGCAGGAGTAGCAAAACAAACTAAAACTTTACTTAGAGTCAAAAGGCACGGATGGAACATAAAGCGGAGCACTTACAGTAGGAACAAGAGTCGCAAAGCAACAAACGATGTACGCCTCACAGGGCTGAGGAAAGAAAATAACTGAGAGCCTCACAGGGCGGAAAAGGAATAAACTGAGCGCTAGGGTTGCCAACTCCCAGAGTTTCAAATACGGGACACTTTCTAAGGAGACATGCGCCGCCGAAGGCGGTGCCGAAAAATCGGATATCTTCGGTTATAAAGTTGGCTAAAACGGGTATTTTCCTATATTAAATCATATTTTTCCTTTCACAATATTAATTCGGGTGTCTTTGGGCCAGCTAACCTATTACCTTAAAATCATGTAGTGTAGTCCTATATTGTATTTCTCTCAATTTTCCAAAACATATCGCCTAGGTCTACCTGGTCCTAATGTGCCCACTCTCTGGTTACCCAACACTAGTTTAATCATATTGGCATACAGCAATAACCATTAGGTTTTAAAAACAAAATCAACGCATGCTTATTTCACATACCAGCCTGTCTGGGGTCGCTTTAGTTGGCAGACAAGATTACTGTAGTGTTCCCAGGAATACCAATATCCATGGCTTATTTTCTGTTGCTTGCCTGCTTTTTCACCTTTTTGTTTAGCCTATCACCTATCATAGATTCATGTCTAATATGTTTGTACACAATCTTCTGGCACACGTTTTTTTTAAGACATTAAACAATGTTCTGAGCCGAGCACTGTCGTATGGTCGCTCGCACGCACTCGTATCGTCTCTCGCAGGCAACTTGTGGAGTGAACCTTCAGCCCATGCTTGGGAAGGGAGTGTGTAGGGGGCGGAGACTGTGTCTTAGCAACACTGTGTTAATAAGCCAATCAGCTGCTTACAAACAGCGCAGCGCCTCTCACAGCAATGGGATGCAGCACTTGTCGTCTCAGAGGAGAGCAGAGTGGAAGTGGAAGCTCTCTGACAGGCAGAATCGCTGTCATTTCTCAATTAAATCATCCCGTCATTCATATTTATCCCCCAACCTTAAAATACGGGACAAAGAGCGTCCCGTTTCAGTTCAATACGGGACACGTCTTTTAGTTTCCAAAAAAGGGACGATCCCGTATTTTACGGGACGGTTGGTAACCCTACTGAGCGCCTCGCAGGGCAAAATAGACTGGTGGAGCCCAAGGGGCCAGGAAAGCGTTATTTAGAGTCAAAAGTCCAACACAAGAGCACCGGGCAGAGCAACGTCAATACACGGTATGCAAGTGTGCCGAATGAGGCACGCAGGCCCACATAAGTAGAACACCAAACACACAAATTAGCAGCAACGAGGTGCAGCTGAGAGTCAATGAAACCAGAGTCATAGAGCAAAAAGGGTCAGTGGAGGGGAAAAAAGGACAGGGGGCGCTGAGGGACAGTGCAGGCACAACAACATTTTTACTTTAATAAATCACACGCATGAACTGAGGAATGTTCGTTGTGGGCGTACAATTTTTGGTATTGAGTGGATCATCTCCAAAAATTGTTTCACATAAGTCGACCTCCTGGTGGCGCTATAAAAGGCAGATTAGAAAAATACCGGACAGACATTTTACCATGCCCCCTGCATGGAAAGTTTTATGCAGATCGGTGGAGTTATAGTAAAAACACAAATCAGCCTGTTATAGAGCCACCATGAGGCTGATTTGAAAAATGTCAAGTGGCATTTCTTCCTCTGCCTAGTGGAAATGTGCGTGCAAAATTTCACGGAAAACCGCACGCTGTGTTCACTATTTGAGACATTTTGTTCAAAACAGAGCAGTCCTGCAAACTTTGGAAGCCAATCTTAGCCAATCAGGAAGGAATATGAAAAATCTGAAAGACCCATTTTGTTTAATGACTAATAGAGATACTGTGTACCCAGTTGTGTGATGTTTGAACAAAATCTGTATGAGTACTGTCTAAAAATGTGTTTTGCAGAAATCAGCGTCCTGGTGGCGCTATAACAGGCCCATGTGAAACAATTGGGGCGGAGGTGGGCCAGAAATTAGCTGTTCACAGACGGAAGGACAGGCAGATGGACGGACAGACGGACAGATGGACAGACAGACACACAGACACACGGACGGACAGACAGGGTGCAAAAGGTAGTCTCAGCCATAATGCCTTTGAGCCTAGCGGAGACAATAAAGATCTCAGTAGGCCTACACTGGGCTCATTGCAGCTTGGTTAAATCCTATGGCTTTGATCCCACATTGTCCCGGACTCGCAGCAGATAATTCCCTCTGCTGTTGGTGCCTCTCCACAGCCTCCCAAATGATAATGGCGGTCCAACCAGGCGAGAACAGTACAACTCCATTTGACACACAGCGTGATCCCACTTCTGCCTGGTGTAAAAACAGCTCTCACACTGATCCTGGAACGGAGTGTGAATGGGAGGTCAGCCGGTTCAATACGCACGTACCACGTGTACCCCGTCTAGAAGGCGGCCGGGGCTGTGGCGTGACCTGATTGCAATACCCCTGGTTGGATTCTAAACAGCTTGGCGTGCTCAGCATGTTTTATTCCCCTGGTCCTGCTATGGTGAGTTACAATAGGGCCCGAGAGCGGCGGGGGCTACACCGACTCTATAACAGCCAGACACCGCAAACCGCTGAGAAGCTGGGGACTGTCTTTGTGCACTCATCCTGAAAGGGAGAGAGGGAGAGAGATGTGTGTGAGAGAGAGAGAGAGAGAGAGAGAGAGAGAGAGAGAGAGAGATGAGAGAGAGAGAGAGAGAGAGAGAGAGAGAGAGAGAGACTCTAGGCGCAGGGGAATTGGATGTTGTGTCTTGACTTGAGACTACTTCAGGCTGGGTGGGAATGGAGCTTTGTGTGTTGTGTGCCACAGTGAGGCAGAAGTTGGAAGAGGGCTTGGGGAAGGATGTTGGGAACGATTATGTTTTGGCAGAACAGGAAACGGTTATGGGGCAGAGATGCGGACTGCGGTCAGGGTAACGAGAGGGAAACAGAGCCGGATGCCTGGCCTCAGGCTCCAGTGGTAGTCTGTCTGTCTGTCTGTCTGTCTGTCTGTCTGTCTGTCTGTCTGTCAGCTCTATCCTGGTGGTCTGGCAACACCAGCTGCAGCCACCCAGGGGTGCTGTTGCGCAGCCTCCACCGCTCACTTCACATGGTTGTCATTTTTTATGAACTCATCCGTGGTTTCGGTGTAGCGTCTTTGCTCTGACCGTAGGATGACATGAGAAGCACACAATGGATGGAGAAACATGGGACAAGCCTCTGGCAGGATGTAATGCCAGCTAGAGCAGTGGTTCTCACCTTTTTAGGCGGTGACTCCCAAAATAATCATATTTTAACTGGGGACCCCCTCCCACCCTGTCAAGCTCTAAGAGTTGATCATTACATTTTGTATAACACGGTTCTAGTGTGAAAATAGCAGATCTACATGCTCACAACGCCTCACAGAGGCGTTGTGAGCATGTAGATCTGCTATTTTCACAATTTCTGCCTCTAATATTGGACAGTTTGGCCAATGTTTAATTTGTCATTTTAGAGGTATTAAAAACCCCTTAAATTGTGACGTTAGAAATGTGCAGATACCCTCTATACACTTAAACTTTGTTGGTTTGTTTACTGTTGAGAGAGAAAACAATGTTACACATTAAGTTAATCATCTGGGGACCCCCCTGGGGTCCCGACCCACAGGTTGAGAACCAGTGAGCTAGGGCAGTGGTTATCAAAGTGGGGTCCAGGGGGACCCTCAGGGGTCATTGATTGGAATCCAGGTTGAGATGTCCGATAATATCGCCGCCCCGCAAATATCAGTATCGTTGATATCGGATTAAATCGGGACAATATTGGAAAATCGGATGCATCGCAAAAAAAGCCAATATGTATAGATTTAACTACTTTAAATATATACATTCCTAATGCAACATACATTTTTTCAAGATTCTTTTGAAAATAGATCTACAAGCTGTCAACGTGTCGCTTGGTGCCGTGTTGTGCGCTAGTAGATCGTCTGTTTTTAAATGTGGCGAAAATTATTCGGATTCTATATGAATCCATTCAGCTGGGAACCCCCTCAAGCAGAGAACCACTGTTCTATTTCAGCTAAAAGAATATTCAACACCACTAATGCTGCATTCTTTGAAATTATAATTAAATCATTCCCTCTCTCCCTCCCTCCCTCCCCCCCCCCCCCCCCCCCCCCCCTCCCGCCTTCTCTCTTACTCTCTCTCAGAAGGCAGTCTTCACGAAGGCAGTGTTGATAATGATGGCAGCATCTGTGGCAGTGAGGCCGCTTTCTACAGGCAGAGTGAAGGTAAC
This sequence comes from Nannobrachium achirus, assembly GCF_963921795.1. Lineage (NCBI taxonomy): Eukaryota > Metazoa > Chordata > Actinopteri > Myctophiformes > Myctophidae > Nannobrachium > Nannobrachium achirus. The sequence goes on along the minus strand of NC_137828.1, from coordinate 30,010,782 downwards.
ACACATGATGCGAGTTGTGTTGCGTTGCGTTATGTTGTGTTGTTACACTGGCAAGATTGTGAGTCATTACGAGGGGTGTAACGATATAGTAACTGAATCGAAAAATCGATTTTAATTTGCAATGATCTACTATATCATTTGCAAAAGCAAAATATCGTACCGTTTTGGCTTTGTATCGTATCCTATTGTTTTAAAATGCGGTAATCGGTATCGAATTATTTTGCAATACAAATAATTGATTGTATGGAAACTAAGTATTTCTGCCTTGTATTTGGCAATTTTAAGAGGGAAAATGAAAAAGAGGGGTCGAATTACACTTTCCATTCCATATAGCTCTTGGTCTATCGATAAATGTGTGTAATCTCTGTGTTCATGTCAAGGTGGGTTTGTCCATATGTGTTGAAATATAATGTCCATGTATTTGCTAAAGATAATCACAGTGTTTACTTCCGTAATAATAGATTTTTTTACACGTTTTACACAGATTAAAGTTTTCCTAAATAGTTACTATATTGATTTTAAATAATTGAATTGAATCATATCGCCTTGAATGAACCTATATCGTCCATGTATCGTATCGTTTACCATGTATCGTGATGCGTATCGTATTGCTGTTAAAATGTATTGTTACATCCCTAGCAGTCATGCTATGATGATTCTTTTTCATTCTGCTGTCGTGACATTATCTGGGTGTTTGAATCCACGGGATGAGTCACAGTCTTTGGAGACACTGACTCACACTGTGCATTAAAAAAGCCAGATAATCAATTAGCATCAGTGATACTCAAAACTGTGTGTGTGCACTCCACCCCACACACACACACACACACACACACACACACACACACACACACACACACACACACACACACACACACACACACACACACACACGACCTTGCACACTAATTAACATGAATGACGATAATGCGCAATAAGTACAGTTGAAGGACTGAAGTGCCCCCGCCCCACGCAAATAAGCAAAAGTAAAAAAGACAATCCTCTCTCCAGCAACAGAGCTAATTTATTTGCTCATGATTATGAGTTGTTTGTGCAACGATACAGATCTGCCATTTAGATGGTGATGATGTTCCTCAGAGGACTGAATGCAAACACATAGGACGTGTGCCTGATGCCTGATTTGGAATCGCACATGAGTTCTGGGCGGAGCCGTTTGTTTTCACACTCGTCGGCAGGTTAGTTACTCACCAGCGTTAGTTTCAGTGAGGTTAGGGTTAGGGTTAGAGTTAGGCATAGTTTTACTGAGGTTAGGGTTAGGGTTAGGTTTAGGCATACTGTAGTTTTACTGAGGTTAAGGTTAGGGTTAGAGTTAGAGTTAGGGTTAGGGTTAGGTTTAGGTGGTCGCACCTCCGCGCGGTCCAAGCGAACAAAAAGGAGCGCACCCTAGCTCCAGTTCAGCCAATCAAAAGCTTCCATGGGCGGGGTTTGCCCAGAACTCATGTGCGTTTCCAAATAACGCGTCACTGATAGACTAGAGAAAACACACTATTATGGGATGGTGTTAGGATTGGATTTGCAATTAGCATTAGGTTTAGATTAATGAAGTTAAGTTAATTTTGGGCAAGAAGTCTTCAAAAGGAAGTCCGCAGTCAGCACATGTAACTCTGTGTGTGTGCGTGCGTGCGTGCGTACATGCGTACACGCGCGTGTGTGTGTGTGTGTGTGTGTGTAATCTCAGGACACAGCATGGCAGAGACGCTCACAGTTGCACTGCGGGTGGCTGAGGAGGCCATAGAGGAAGCCATCGCCAAAGCGGAGGAGTTCAGTGACAGCTTGGTGAGACAGACTGCATATACTCTACATTGTACGTAGCCTGGGATCGCTTCCAATTTCGGGCTTTTGATCCGGTCGGGAGCGGATGGCGTCCTACGTCTTTTTGTAGTCAAAACGGACTACACTTTGGCCGGAAACACCAAACCGGAATCAGTTTTAACCCAAAACAATTCCCCGCGCTCAATGACATAATTTTAGTACCTACCCAATAAAACCCTTGATGAGGCGTAGTTTTGAAGGACCTTTGCTGAGTCACTCTATGACTCTCTGGGCTCTATTGTTGTCTTAAGTACCAGCTCTTATGCCTTAACTTAAAGGCCTGTCCATACTGTCTCTGACCACCAAACCTTTTGGCGGAAAGGTCTGGTTCAACTACAAAATTACGTAACTCGCATTTTCGGAAAAGCATTACCTCGAATTATTACACGGCCTGGTTGAATGCTTGATTCTGATTGGTCAAGTGCTGAAATCAGCGGTGAATTATAGGCGTATAATGACCGCTGCGCTCTATAACAGACCACTGCCTAATCAAAGGCTCAGAGCACCTGCTGCATTCAGGCTGCGCTGCGTGAATTTAGGGCCGTATCCAACACGACAGCCATGTAAACAAACACACAGCGTAATTTAGCATCTAAACGTTGCTCTCAAGAATGTTTTTAAAAACATTTGAGGCGAGAAATGGACAACGCAGTATCAGAAAATGGATTCTATTTGATCAGCACTTTCCAAGGCGACCCGGCCGTGCTGTGCTGGGGGACGCTCAGTGCAACACTTTCAGCAGTCTGTAAACAAGGAAATACTTTGTTTAGTTTTTAGTTTTGCGCCTCGGGGATTATCAGCCTGTTGTGTCCATATAACCCATAATGACGTTATAAAGACGTTATCGCATACTTAGAGTTCGGAAAGCTGCACGTTGGAAAGTTGGACTCTCCGACGGAAAGTTCGGTGGTCGGAGACAGTATGGACGACAGGCCTTTAAGTTAAGGCATAAGAGCTGGTACTTCAAAAAATCAAAACAGCCCTCTGTCCCTGTTTCCTGTCTTTCCTCACTGTGTACTATCAATAAAGGCAGAAAAGCTCCAAAAATGTCAAGAAAGTAATTGAACTGATAGCCCTTTGTTCCCTTTCCCTCTGTCTGTCCTTCTCCCCCACCATAACCCTCTCTCTCTGTCATCCATGCTTAATTTATGCTCTGTCGTGCGGCAAAAAAACGCAGATACACAAGCCCCACACCGTGCCGTGGAGACGACGGGTTGTGGGCTTATACGTCGGCTGTTTTCATCGTGCGAAAATTGTCGTACGATGAACCATTCGCTGGGCTTAACTTCCTCTCTGTTCTCTGCTCTTTCATGGTTTTCATATCAGTGAGATGCAGCCCTTGGTTTTGTCATTGAAACTCGAGCCAAAAGCCTCTTGGTAATTCGCAGCCACTTTGAGCAAGCTTTAACAAGCAGCCACTTTGAGAAAGCTTTGACGTGTACGTGTGTGTGTGTGTGTGTGTGTGTGTGTGTGTGTGTGTGTGTGTGTGTGTGTGTGTGTGTGTGTGTGTGTGTGTGTGTGTGTGTGTGTGTGTGTGTGTGTGTGTGTGTGTGTGTGTGTGTGTGTGTGTGTGTGTGCGCGTGTGCGTGTGCAGGAGAAGCAGAATGAGGCTCGGTATCTACGGGACCACAAAGAAGAGCTTATAGAGGAACTCGCCACAACCATTGTACAAAAGGTAGGCTGTGTTTCTTTCATTCAGTTCATGTTCACTTGTCACGTTGCATTTCAACATAACAGGAAGAATCCATATAAAATTCACTATCAAAGTGTGTCTGTCTGTCTGCTTGTCTCCACCCTCCTTCCTCTGCGTGTCGCTGTCACACTCTGGATATCAGGGACGTGCAGAGAATGTTAGAGAGGCAGGGGCTGACATTTCTAAAAGGGCCTTTTGGTGAAAATATTGAAAATATTATTATTTTCCGTGCTTGATACCACACTGAACTAAGTATAATCAAGTCAATACTGGAGATGTGGCGTATGGCATGGATTTCTACTCAGAGAGGGCAATTCTTTCAACATAAGATGCTGCATTCAAGTTCAGGAGAGTTTGGACAAGGCAATTCTCTTGAATGCTGCCTTCAGGTATGGCATGGAAAGAGGGCATTTATGGTCTTCTTCTTCTTTCGTGTATCATCATCCTTGATGATTGGTTGACGACATTTTATTTCACAAGATTTCTTGTTACTTAGGGGAGGCCTTGGGGCTGGCTGTCGTCTTCTCCCCCTTGCTGACGTCGGCTTAGGCAGGGTTTGAACCACTCACCTTCCGCATGAAGGGCATATGCACTAACCACTACACCAACGTCGCGCCCCATTTATGGTCTGGAGAGGGCACTTTTTTACAGACAGATAAAAGGGCATGAGGCTCAAGCCCCCTTTGATGTGTGCACGTGCCTGCTGGATGATGCCGTGGCATTATATTAGTCATTGTTCCGAGGTACCAGTCCAACAGAAAATAAGAGAAAAGACTGGTCACAACCTAATGCAGAGTGTCTATAGGGGCGGGACTTCCGTCTTTTTTGACCAGTCACAACACTTGTTTCGTTCACAGAGAATTAAACAGATTTGTAAAGCGTCAACAGGGGTTACTTGGAAAGAGAACATGGAAAATGGAAACATTTATTTTACTCTTATGTTTAATTATAAGACATTATCAAATGTATGTGAACATGCTGCTCAGTATAGCTTTAAACCAAATTAAGTATGAATTTCACTGTTATAGGTCATTTTATTTTCAACATATTGACATAAAAACTGGACTTTTGATGTCAGTATTTTCTAGTCAAAATGTTGTTGTCGATTAACTCATTCCCTGCTAGGCCCGATAGTCCAGAGAATATGCTAATGTCCCTCCCTTCCAGGCCCGATAATCCAGAGAATTTCCCGTTTTTGAAAAAAATTTAGTAGGCACGATAGCAATCGCGAAATTGCATGTTTAACCCCCATAGCAACCCCATCTTTCAAACATGGCAGCCATCTTTGTTTACATTTTAGGAAAACATAATGGCTGCTAGTTCATGAATGCCAACGGATTTCCATTTGGATTTTTTTGTTTGAAGCTGTGAGCAATGTGCAAACACGTGGTGCATGATCTAGGCATGGACATGACATTATCAGTGCACTATGAATTACATGGAAGTCTATGGAGACAGAGGCATATGAAAGTACGAAGGTATTTGCAAATGGCGGGGTATGAGTTTTTAAAGGGGTACTTGGATTCAGCAATCAGGAAAAGGGGGTAGGCTACTGAAGCCCAAAAGGTTTGACAACCACTGCACTTAGGTGCCGGCTACACGGAGCTGGATATTTCTGAAGCTAGACATTTGCTAGACATTTTTTTGTGCGGTTGGGGCTTGCAGTCACACGAAGCTGGATATTTTGGCCGCGAAGCTGGATATTTTTGAAACCGGATAAATAAGTGGAGACATTGAAAAATATCCGATTCACTGGAACCGTGTAGACATGGAACCCGGAAATCTCTGAAGACTTTACTGTGTGTGTGCTTGTCCCCCTAGTGGAGGTCTGGGGACTCAGATTATTTTAGACCTAGATAGCTTTGTCGTGTGGACCGAGATATTTTTCGATGTGGATATCTGAAAAAACGGGATGTATGAAATATCCAGCTCCGTCTGGCCTAGGCCTAAGACAACGCATAACGCAGGTGTCTCCCAGAGCTAGCCAAGGGAGGACAAGCATAGCTAGTTGGTGGGGGCGTGGTTTGCAACATACACAAGGTAATAATAGCAAAATGGCCGCTGTGTGATTATGGATCAATGTCTGTCTTTCAGATCATCCAGAGAAGGAGGCGTTCTGAGATGCAGGCAGACTATGACTTGGTCTGGCCCCAGTCCAATCATCATCCTCTGATTCAAGCTGCCAACCTGCCATCTCCCTCCCAGCCTCACACCTCCTCCTCCCAGGGAGGCCAGGACCAGCTCAAGACCTCCTCCTCCACTCTGTGGGTCAGTCTGTAGACAACTTATTTCTATGCAAACCAGGGGTGTAGTTGTCCCCATTTAAAATGAAGCAAACAAGGAACTCAAAGTTCTTATGATTGGCCGCTTTAGTTGTGCTGTTCTGGCACCAGAAGCAGCATGTTCTCCATAGGATTCCATTCATTGCCCCTGAACTTTTACATTTGATTTTCTTACCTTAATAAACATTGTCATAAATACTTTATGGTTCCTGTTGCTAGTTTAAAGCCTCGTTTCAATCACCATGATATGCGTTTTGTGAAAATATGGTCCAGTTTATGTTATAATTGATGTTAAAGCAGTGTATGCTATAGGAGGGGCTTGTGATCATAGGCTTGTGATGATTCTTCTTCGTGTGCTTTATTTTCGGCAAGCTCAAGACAATGTCCCATGTATCCCTGCGGTTGCGCGTGACCGTTGGCAGCCAATAGCATGCCTTTGGTACCATTAAAACGATGATGCCGGCACCCATACAACGGCCAAAAAAGCTTCATTTGCGCAGCATAGAAACCAATGGCTTTCCACTGTCGATATTTTTTTACAGTCTATGATGCAAACATTGAAACTGCAAGGGCGCTCGGGTAGCGCAGTGGTAAAGTAGCTGCCCACTAAAGCTGGGCGATATTAGGAAAACCTTCGATATTCGATAACGTTGTTGAAAACCTCGATATCGATATTACTCACGACATTAGTAAAAACAATTCCACTATATAGTTTTTAATGTTTTTCTGCTTTAGGTCAACTGCCTGCCTAACACAGATAATGCATAGCATATCCATGCATGCACACTACACAATACACATGCCTCATTTCCCCTCACTTCATTCATTTCACTTCTGCACTGCCAACGGAACTTGCCCTTCGGGCTCGTTCCTGAGGCAACGCAGGTGTGATGATACCTGGCGATATAGCATACCCTCTCGTGTAATATTGCTTAATTACTACAGGCTGGGCTGCACTCCACTGCTGTTTCCCTTTTCATTCTTCTCAGCTCCACCTCACCATATGTACTGTACCTACAGTAGGCCAGGCATTTTCCCTTTAGCTCCTGTTTGGATGACCCAAATCTCAGGACCTACAAACAGCCAACGGCACGCACGCACACACACACACACACACACACACACACACACACACACACACACACACACACACACACACACACACACACACACACACACCAGCTGGTGTAATTGCTTGGCAGAATTTGTGTATATGCGTCAAATGATGCCTGTGTGCTATTTTCCATCAACACACCCGGGAGTGTGAACCCTATTTTGTATATCTATATGAGTTCTTACTGATTATTGTCATTTTGAACCTTGATTGTGACTTTGACCTTTTGCCCCCAAAAGTTAATCATCTCTTCGGTGCAGCCTATAGCAGGGTTCTTCAACGTTTTCAGGCCAAGGACCCCTTAGTTGAGAGAGAGATGAAGCAGGGACCCCCACAACCTTTTCAGAGATTCTATAGTGTCAGTGTTAAACAGCACAATCATCAGTGTATTTTGGATTCATGTCAATTTGTCTTTTCAGATACGTATTTAACCGCTTGATTCCTAAACATAATAACATCAGTAAACTATGCCTAAACGGTTAAATGTAACCTCATTCCTAACCCTAACCTCAGTAAAACAGTGCCAATACCTAACCCTATTCCTAACTCATTCCCTGCTAGGCCCGATAGTCCCGAGAATATGCTAATGTCCCTCCCTGCCAGGCCCGATAATCCCGAGAATTTCCTGTTTTTGAAAAAAAAAAAAAAAAAAAAAAAAAAAAAATATATATATATATATATATATATATATATATATGTATATGTGTGTGTTGAATAGAAACACATATATGAAGCTTATTTTTTATAAAATATTTTCGAAACATTATTTTTATTTTAGCATCCGTTTTTCAAGAAAAAGTTGACTAGCTCCTTTAAGTAAAAGTATCAATACTGCAATGTAGAAATACGTTACACGTAGCTCAAGACAATGTCCCATGTATCCCTGCGGTTGCGCGTGACCGTTGGCAGCCAATAGCATGCCTTTGGTACCATTAAAACGATGATGCCCCTAGGTGGGGTTGGCGATAGGACCTTTCTGTGTGGAGTTTGCATGTTCTCCCCGTGTCTCCTAGGGTTGATACCCTCACAAAAACATGCACGTAATCCTGGTCTCAATAATGCCTCCCCCTGGCCAGCCGGGGCGCCTGATGGAGGGGAAAGGAACTGGTTGGAATAACGTGTTCCTTCCACGCGCTATGTCCAAACCAGGGAAATCTCCACTGTCAGGTGAAAAGAAGCAACTTGGACTCCTCATGCATAGAAGGAAGCATGAGGTCAGTCCGTTGCCTCCCCAGGTTGGCAGAGGGAGAGCAGAGCCCAGGATTACATAGGCAATTGGCACTGGGTGAAAAAATGGGTTACAAAATTGTGGGATAAAAATTATAGAAAAAAAAAAAAAAACGATGATGCCGGCACCCATACAACGGCCAAAAAAGCTTCATTTGCGCAGCATAGAAACCAATGGCTTTCCACTGTCGATATTTTTTTACAGTCTATGATGCAAACATTGAAACTGCAAGGGCGCTCGGGTAGCGCAGTGGTAAAGTAGCTGCCCACTAAAGCTGGGCGATATTAGGAAAACCTTCGATATTCGATAACGTTGTTGAAAACCTCGATATCGATATTACTCACGACATTAGTAAAAACAATTCCACTATATAGTTTTTAATGTTTTTCTGCTTTAGGTCAACTGCCTGCCTAACACAGATAATGCATAGCATATCCATGCATGCACACTACACAATACACATGCCTCATTTCCCCTCACTTCATTCATTTCACTTCTGCACTGCCAACGGAACTTGCCCTTCGGGCTCGTTCCTGAGGCAACGCAGGTGTGATGATACCTGGCGATATAGCATACCCTCTCGTGTAATATTGCTTAATTACTACAGGCTGGGCTGCACTCCACTGCTGTTTCCCTTTTCATTCTTCTCAGCTCCACCTCACCATATGTACTGTACCTACAGTAGGCCAGGCATTTTCCCTTTAGCTCCTGTTTGGATGACCCAAATCTCAGGACCTACAAACAGCCAACGGCACGCACGCACGCACACACACACACACACACACACACACACACACACACACACACACACACACACACACACACACACACACACACACAAAAAATATATATATATATATATATATATATATATATATATATATATGTGTGTGTTGAATAGAAACACATATATGAAGCTTATTTTTTATAAAATATTTTCGAAACATTATTTTTATTTTAGCATCCGTTTTTCAAGAAAAAGTTGACTAGCTCCTTTAAGTAAAAGTATCAATACTGCAATGTAGAAATACGTTACACGTAGCTCAAGACAATGTCCCATGTATCCCTGCGGTTGCGCGTGACCGTTGGCAGCCAATAGCATGCCTTTGGTACCATTAAAACGATGATGCCGGCACCCATACAACGGCCAAAAAAGCTTCATTTGCGCAGCATAGAAACCAATGGCTTTCCACTGTCGATATTTTTTTACAGTCTATGATGCAAACATTGAAACTGCAAGGGCGCTCGGGTAGCGCAGTGGTAAAGTAGCTGCCCACTAAAGCTGGGCGATATTAGGAAAACCTTCGATATTCGATAACGTTGTTGAAAACCTCGATATCGATATTACTCACGACATTAGTAAAAACAACGGCCAAAAAAGCTTCATTTGCGCAGCATAGAAACCAATGGCTTTCCACTGTCGATATTTTTTTACAGTCTATGATGCAAACATTGAAACTGCAAGGGCGCTCGGGTAGCGCAGTGGTAAAGTAGCTGCCCACTAAAGCTGGGCGATATTAGGAAAACCTTCGATATTCGATAACGTTGTTGAAAACCTCGATATCGATATTACTCACGACATTAGTAAAAACATAAAAAATAAGCTTCATATATGTGTTTCTATTCAACACACATATATATATATATATATATATATATATATATATATATTTTTTTTTTTTTTTTTTTTTTTTTTTTTCAAAAACAGGAAATTCTCGGGAAAATTCCGGAATTCAAGTAAAAGTACAAAAGTATTGGTGTCAAAATGTACTTAAAGAACCAAAAGTAGAAAGTGCTCATTATGTAGAATGTCCCTTTTCAATGTATAAACATCTTTTGAAAATAGAATATCTATTGTGAGCTTGTAGATCTGCTATTTTAAAATGGCGAGAATGTATGTATGTCTGAAGTGGGTAATGTATGTTTTGTAATGAAAATCAAAACCTACAAAGTAACTAGTAACTAAAGTTTTCAAATAAAAGTAGTGGAGTAAAAGTACAACATTTGGATCCAAGATGTAGTGGAGTAGAAGTAAAAGTATAACAAATTGAAATACCTCAAAATTCTACTTAACACATCGGACGCCCACGTGGTTTTGATGTCTTAATTTGCTGGTGCCCATGGCAACGCGTCATTTTACCTACCGGCGAGAGTACTGGCGAGAAAAGTAATCCGAGTAAATGTAATCCGAGTGTGTCCTGTTTATTTCGCGAAAATCATTTCTTTCAGTCAGGACCGTTTTTTATCATTTCTAAGCCACAGTGTTTGTGTTACGGCATGTAGAAGAGGCTGCCGTTTTGAGAAAAAAATGAAAAAAGGAAGAGAATCCGGAGAAAACAGCATTTTTGTGCAGCCGCTAAACAGGAAGTCAACGAGACACACAGCACGTCCGGGTGACGTAATTGCGCGCTGCATGTTGGGAAATGGAGTTTGTTTCATCACCGCGGTAGCCAAGTGCAGTAGCTACAGTACAGTATAGTTTACTGTACAACGCGTCAGACGCGTCGTGGGCCTCCAGCGACGTCAAAGAAATTGACTTGTAGACACCACGTGGGCATGTGTTAAGTACAGTACTTGAGTAAATGTACTTAGTTACTTTACACCTCTGCCTATTCCTAATCTTAACCTCAGTAAAACCAATCTGGCTAGCCATCATCTCTTGAGATAAAGTATTTCTAACCTTATCTTCTTCAAATACAAGAGCACAAGATACGCCCACCGAACGATCGGTCTACGCGAGGTCGGCGTAAAATAATTAGGCCCGAGCGTGTTTCAAGGCTGAGCCTTCCGGTTACCATGCTATGCTCTTGGCAGAAATAGCAGCTGGCAGATGTTCACAACGTGGCGCTGTTTAATCAATATGTGCACATGAGATTAAGGTGCTAAGTGTGTCAGCGCATTGTCAGGTTCAATGATTCGTAAAAATCCATTGATATTTTACGCGCACGCACACACACACACACACACACGCAGGGGCGTCACACCAAATTCTGGGCCCTGGGTACAAGGATTCACTGCGGGCCCCCCATGAATGTTAACTATTGAAAAACAGCAGATATACAAGCTCACAGCGCGGCACAGAGTGCCGCGCTGTGAGCTTGTAGATCTGCTATTTTTGAAAAATCGTGAAAATGTGTGCAAGAAACCTATGTCAAGGACCCCCAAGATGATATGTATTTGGCCACGGACCCCGATCTCAAAATATTTAGTTCCAGGGACCCCCAGAAGCAAAATTTGAGTTAGAGATGTTCGCTTAAAAAAATACATTCAAAGACTTTCACACATTTTCACAACTTTTCAAAAATAGCAGATCTACAAGCTTGTATATCTGCTATTTTTCAATAGATAAAGTTATTAGGGCCCCTCCACCTTGGGCCCCAGTAACTCAGTCCCGCTTTCCTACCCCTTGTGACGCCCCTGCACACACACGCACGCACGCACGCACGCACGCACGCACGCACAGGACTCAGGACTCAGGAGTGATTACAATAACATGACGCCTGTGGGCTGTGGGCATGGTAATTAACATTCATAGTACGTGTTATTGTTGCCATTAATAACAGAGCGAACAATTAGCGAGCTGCGTGTTCATAATGGGGCACTTTAAGCTTCAGATTTACACCCAGTGTAAGAGGCATTGTTTAAGGCTGTGGCTTTCTGTCAATATAATATTCTATGATTGGATTTAAGCCTCACAGATTAATGGTTAATTCTTATTAGCTGCAAGTTGTGAATCTGGGGGATCTTAAACGTTCTCACCTGCCAAAAACTATAGAAACTAGTACTGCTCTGGCAAAGAGCTCTGGCACACTATCTCAGATAGAGAGAGGATTCAGTTAATTACTTAAATACCTCATTAAACGAGAACATTCAAGATTTGTATTGCTACATCTTGTGTACAATTACTTCATTCTGGTTCCTCAGACATCGTGGCAGCAATAATAAACAATAACAAATAAAAAAAATAAAAAAGGAAAGAATAGCAGCAATAGCAAGACAGGATAGCAGGTTGTATAAATCTCTATTTACAGTACAGCTGCAAAGGGGCACACCAAATCATTTCAGATGGCGGTCCGCGGTCCAAATACATATTCATTTTGGGGTCCTTGACACTAAAACGTTTTGAGAACCACAAGTTATGGATGGCGGCTTCAACATCCCACAGTGAAGTGCCTGTGGACCAGTGTCAGATAATATTTGGAAACTGTTCATACACTGTTCTTGAGGTACCAAAGTACCACCAGAGGCTTTGCCTTCAAAGTGCATCAGATGCCACCATTCACATAGTGACAGTGTCAATCACACAGAATTAACCGGGTGACTTAACAAACCTTCCAGCATCGTGTCATACCATTACACATCATCGCTGTCGGGTGGAGACCATCAGAAAAAAGAGTACCTGTGATCCAATGGATCCAATGTAGTATTATTTTGACACAAGCCCTTGTTGTAGCCTACGTTACAATCCTGTGCAGAGGTTAATAAGAGTAAAACTTAATTTAGTTCAGCTTCCTTCAGACAATGTGGCAGCATAGCCTCACAGCTAGAAGGTCCTGGGTCCAGTTAGGTAGGAACAGTCAAGCATATAAGGTGTAAAAAATTACATGTCGTTGCTGTCAGAAACCTCCAATATATCTCCATATTTCAACTTTTTAAGTTTTAACGTACAGTAATGAAAGCTTTCAAATGTTTTAAAGTAGCCTAGTAATAATAAAAGAGGAATGGTTTTGGACATAAGGTTTCCACCCATCTGAGATCACTACTACTACAGCAACACAGTCAGACTGTCAGCGACACAAGCACACCTGCTGTTACGCTCCCACTGGCACATATTTGTCATTGTCCTCCATATGTGTCACACACACACACACACACACACACACACACACACACACACACACACACACACACACACACACACACACACACACACACACACAGCAAACAGAGTTCCTCAGCCCTCCGTGCTGTTCTGATTCCCTCAGGGTAGATCAAAGGTTTGATGAAACACACAGGAATCCTCCTATTCTCGTCACTAGATCTCCATCAGCTCTCTGCAACACACAACACACACACACACACACACACACACACACACACACACACACACACACACACACACACACACACACAACTCAAAAACCCACACGTGAACAGCGGTGGGGAAAATACTCAACCCCAGTACTTGAGTCAAAGTATAGATACTCTACTGGTCAAATAATTACTTAACAACCAATTGCTCTGTCAAATCTGAACTTGATTTGAATTACTGGAGTACCAACAACTATATTTGAAATAGGGTTAAGTGTTTAATTCACATTTTACCATTCCCCATTTCGCCCCATGAGTCAGAAATATATGAGGGTGAAAGTCCAAAAATACAAATACTTAAGTACAGATGCTCAAAGTTTTCCTTGAGCACAGCACTCAAGTAAATGTTGACTTGCTCTCCTGCAAGCCAGTTAGTTGAATTCCAGCACCACCTGCTGGTGAGATTAGTGAAGCAGTGCATTTTTGTCCAGGCAGGATGCAGCACAGTTAATGACTTCACCTCAGCTGTATAGTAGGAAGTGAACAAAGTGTGCATTTACTCAAGTTCTGTACTTAAGTGCAATTTTGAGGTACTTGTACTTTACCTGAGGATGTCCATTTTTCAATACTTCACTACATCCCAGAGCCAGTGGTGTGATATGGATTTGTGGTGGCCCTCTAAATTCATGACGTCACATGCACGTCACGTGCATGCGCATGGATGTGTGCACGCAGCCTGCCGCTCGGTGCTAGTTGAAATAGGCTACTGTATTCAACACACAACATTTTTAATGTAATTATATTTCTTATTATTTAATTACATTGTTAATTAGTTGTTTTTATTTTGGTTTCAATTGATGTATTTGCCTTTAAGTTTTATATGAAATAACTTTACCTAGACATTACATAGACTCATGTGTGGTGTGTGTGTGTGTGTGTGTGTGTGTGTGTGTGTGTGTGTGTGTGTGTGTGTGTGTGTGTGTGTGTGTGTGTGTGTGTGTGTGTGTGTGTGTGTGTGTGTGTGTGTGTGTGTGTGTGTGTGTGTGTACATATACATGCATTCATTTTGGACCAATGGAACTAACACATTTCACATAATATGAATTCAGCCTTCATGAGTCCTGACATTAGGGAACAGAATTTAGAGGGTTGTTATACCAGGACGCTTGGAAACGCTGCCGGTCTCGTTTTGGATTTATTACCCAAAAAACAACACGTTTACACCTCGTTGTTGGTTCGTTTTTCTGTGTTTACATGACAAGTTGACAACGCATGAATTCAAGCAAAATGTGTCATGTTCCCAGCCTACATATACTGTGTATTTACGCTTCAACTATAAAATATAGCCTATGTTGTTTTTAATGAGACATGCATTGTAATTAGGCTATGCTCCCAAATCCATATTATTATCGTCTGTTCGCATATTCAGTCCCGCAGTGCAGCCAGTTGGCTGAAGTTAAATCATAGAGTTTTTTTTAGCGAGGTGAAACGCCAATAAAAGCCACCTGGAAGATGAAAGTTGGAACATCATTTATAGGGAGCATATTTCTGGACATTATCTACGGGGATGGGCGATATAAAGTCGGAAAAGCGACCCATGCACTAATTAATAATCAAATTGATCTGACCTAGTCTTTTACGTCTTTTAATTGCTGGCAGTAAGTTGTAATTGATTGTTTTGGAGAAGGATTCCAATAGTAGGCTATAAACATTTTTAAAAGGCTTTCATATACTCCTGATATTTTCCAAATGAGGTTTGGGCTAATAGATCGCTATGTGTTCAGTTTGGGCTATTTTCTGGGTTTTAATTAGGCCTACAACAACACAAATAATAAGAGTACATTTTCGGTTAGTCTGACAGACTGACACTGTTATGCAGCAGGGGAGGGGGAGCAGGGGAGGGGGTGTTATGACTTCATCGCACGTTGCGAAAACGATGCGAAACCGCACTAATCCACTTCCAGAGCCGAATTCCGTATCGGATTGGTTCATGAAAACACGTCTCCGTGTGTCAAAATGGCCGAATCACTAGAAAAAGCTATCGTCTTACCTATGATTCGTCCTCACGTAACAGCCACCTTAGAATCTATTATTGTTCAGGTTCAAGAATGACTCTCACAATGAGAATAAAATACAATGTGTGTGTTTCCACACTGCAGCGGTCCCGTTCTGCCTTCTCCCTGACCAGTGACGACTCCCCCGAGAAAGGCCCAGACGAGGTGGGTGCTGGGGCGGTTGGGAGCTTCCAGGAATACGCCTCCCTGAAGAGGGAGCCCAAGGCTGCCTCTCTGCCCAACTGGAAGAGCATGGACCGCCTGGACAACTCCAGTAAGAACCCCACGCTGCTGGGGCCCTGCCCTGCATTCATTGAACCTCACTGCTGGGGCCCTGCACTGCCTTCACTGAACCTCACTGCTGGGGCCCTGCACTGCCTTCACTGAACCTCACTGCTGGGGCCCTGCACTGCATTCAGCCTGCACTGCATTCACTGAACCTCACTGCTGGGGCCCTGCACTACATTCACTGAACCTCACTGCTGGGGCCCTGCACTGCATTCAGCCTGCACTGCCTTCACTGAACCTCACTACTGGGGCCCTGCACTGCATTCAGCCTGCACTGCATTCACTGAACCTCACTGCTGGGGCCCTGCACTGCATTCACTGAACCTCACTGCTGGGGCCCTGCACTGCATTCACTGAACCTCACTGCTGGGGCCCTGCACTGCATTCACTGAACCTCACTGCTGGGGCCCTGCACTGCATTCACTGAACCTCACTGCTGGGGCCCTGCACTGCATTCACTGAACCTCACTGCAGGGGCCCTGCACTTCATTCACTGAACCTCACTGCAGGGGCCCTGCACTGCATTCACTGAACCTCACTGCAGGGGCCCTGCACTTCATTCACTGAACCTCACTGCTGGGGCCCTGCACTTCATTCACTGAACCTCACTGCAGGGGCCCTGCACTTCATTCACTGAACCTCACTGCAGGGGCCCTGCACTTCATTCACTGAACCTCACTGCTGGGGCCCTGCACTTCATTCACTGAACCTCACTGCTGGGGCCCTGCACTTCATTCACTGAACCTCACTGCTGGGGCCCTGCACTTCATTCACTGAACCTCACTGCTGGGGCCCTGCACTTCATTCACTGAACCTCACTGCAGGGGCCCTGCACTGCATTCACTGAACCTCACTGCTGGGGCCCTGCACTTCATTCACTGAACCTCACTGCAGGGGCCCTGCACTGCATTCACTGAACCTCACTGCTGGGGCCCTGCACTTCATTCACTGAACCTCACTGCTGGGGCCCTGCACTTCATTCACTGAACCTCACTGCAGGGGCCCTGCACTGCATTCACTGAACCTCACTGCTGGGGCCCTGCACTTCATTCACTGAACCTCACTGCAGGGGCCCTGCACTGCATTCACTGAACCTCACTGCTGGGGCCCTGCACTTCATTCACTGAACCTCACTGCTGGGGCCCTGCACTTCATTCACTGAACCTCACTGCTGGGGCCCTGCACTGCATTCATTGACCACCCTGATGCTGCTGACGCCCTGCACTACATTCACTGACAGTGAAATAGCAGATCTACAAGTTCTACAAGAACTTGATGTGACGCATTGTGAATTGTAAATCTGCAATTTTTTCCTTTAATTTAATCAAATTAATTATTGAGCGGTGCTAACCGCTCCTACATCTGGCTTTGTGTGTATGTCCGTATGTCCATCCATATATATGTCCGTCCCGCAAAGCCTGGCAGAATATAATCGCAATATTACATTCGAGGGGCGTACTTCAGCCCTGCCTACGGCAACGCCGGTGTGACTGTAATATTGCTTAATTATGAAACGCACATTACGTTTTCAAACTATTTTATACATGGCCTATTTGAAAACAGCCACAATGCGACAGATTATTTGTTATAATGCAGGGGTCTTCAACGTTTTCAGGCCAAGGACCCCTTAGTTGAGAGAGAGATGAAGCAGGGACCCCCACCCCAACCTTTTCATAGATTCCATAAACTCAGTTTTATTGTTTGACAGCACAATCAGTGTATTTTGGATTCATGTAAATTTGTATTTTCAGATATTTAACCACTTGATCTGTCAATACTTTATGAACTTGACCTTTCACTCTGTCCTTAGTCTGCTCTTTTTCCCCTCTACACCAAACCTCTTAGCAAACCTTGCAGCGTGAGGCGTTGTGAGCTTGTAGATCGTCTATTTTTGGCAAAGGTTTTCAGAATATGGATACTAGGGTTCAAGTGGTTAATATAAAAAATGAAGAAAAAAAAGTTTCTATCACTCAAAGATTTGGAGGACCCCCTGAAGTAACTTTGAGGACCCCCTAGGGGTCCCGGACCCCCTGTTGAAGACCCCTGGATTACCGAATTGTTTGATTAGCACCCCTAATTGTCATTCCTTTTCCCGCCGTTCATCGTGCGGCCCTGTAACCCCCGGTCCCCTAGGCGCATCCTCGGTGCTTCAGAGCCCAGACGGCAACTGGATCGCCCTGCAGAGCTCGCAGCTTTCGCGGCCCAGCCTGCTGACCAAGAGGAAGAGCCTGGTGTACAGCGTCCTGGAGAAGGAGTCTGGCGTGGTCTCGGCCTACGACGAGATGGGCTCCGAGTCGGACGGCGGCGGCGGCGAAGACGAGGGCGGCTGGGTGACGGCGCTGCGGCAGTTCCGCCGCAAGCTGTCCGACGAGACCTACTACACAGACACACAGCCTGACCCCGAGTGGACCTACACCCAGGTTGTTCTTTTGTTTCCTTCTCTTTTTTAAGGCTTATAGTCAGAGACCCACAGGCCCAAAGGCTCAAGGAATAGGGTTGAACCTGTGATGTCATGCCATACTTTTTATTTCTGTTTTATCTATTAGTTTGCTCATTAAGGTCCACAGAATGAGAGGTCTGCTCCGCCAGAAACATCGCAAAAACTGTGAAAAGTAATGACTCATCAAAAAGAAAGTGAAAAAAGTGATTAATCATCACTTTTCAGTTTTGTGAAAATAACACAAATGCTTGCAACGGATTCAGACCCCTAGTTTGACCCCTCACTTGCTACTTAAAGCAGATTTTTAATTTTTGTATATATTTTTCTTTTCTTGTATATAATGAAGTCAATGGGACAGTGAATATACAAATAGCCATAACTTTTTTTCGCAATGTTTCCGGCAGAGCAGGCCTCTCATTCTGTGAACCTTGAATTTCCCCCTTGGGATAATAAAGGTATCTATCTATCTATCTATCGATGACCAAACTAATAGATAAAACAGAAATAAAAAGTA
This sequence comes from Nannobrachium achirus, assembly GCF_963921795.1. Classification (NCBI taxonomy): domain Eukaryota; kingdom Metazoa; phylum Chordata; class Actinopteri; order Myctophiformes; family Myctophidae; genus Nannobrachium; species Nannobrachium achirus. Next base: position 29,992,305 of record NC_137828.1, on the reverse strand, counting down.
CGGCATGACAGGTCAACATTTTGGGTGACAGGGTCCCCGGCTATTCTAGTTTAGATTTAATTCGTTTTTGTGTTTGTTTATAGAAAAATAGCAAAAATAGCCCAATCTGTTCAATCTGTATGGTAGAGTATGTTAATACAATATAAATTGGGGTGGTTGTATTCTCCCTGCTTTTCTATCGAGACATTTAGATCCTTTGCTCTATTGCTTTATTACAAAACATACATTAACCACTTTAGCCCTATATACATTTCGGCAAGTTTACAATGCGAATAGCGATACGACGCATTGTGAGCTTGTTAGATCTGCTATTTTCAAAAGATGTTTGTACACTTGAAAACCTGAAAAGTGACATTCTGCATAATGAGTACTTTTGCACTTTTGCGTAAATCATGTGAGTACTTTTTTTCGCAGCTGGTTTTAGTTGACCATAATAACTCTTGGCGTACACCCAGCCAGTGGTGTAAAGTAACTAAGTACATTTATTTAAGTACTGTACTTAAGTACACTTTTGAGGTATTTGTACTTTACTCGAGTATTTCCAATTTCCAATACTTTAACTTCTACTCCTTTCCTCTACATCTTGGATTCAAATATTGTACTTTTCTTCTTTCTTTTTTAACAATATGTTTATTCTTTTTTTTACAGACATACAAAACAACATATAATATAAGACCATACTGGATCACATACAGACAAAACAAGCAAAAAAAGAAAATACAACATACAAAAAGAACAACCAAAAAACCTGACACTAACACGACACATAAGAATATTAAATAATTCTGATACAAAGAGCACATATACTATTTACACTATTTACACCCAGAGTCCAACGCCACAAGGCCGGACAAACGACCGCAGAGGGAATGCAACTACCCCACATCTGGTTCCTCCAATAAGTACGAGAGATCATTGCCCTTGACATACTGGATAAAATTCCCCCATATCTTCTCAAATATCTCTTGTTTGTTCTTGAGAGTGTATGTGACCCTTTCTAATGGAAGGCACAAAGACAATTCCTTAAACCACTGAGCGATGCTAGGTTTCCCTGTCTTTTTCCATGAAAGGGCGATAACCCTTTTGGCTTGCAGGAACCCAAGATCCAGAAATCTAATCTCGAATATTGTACTTTTACTCCACTGCATTTATTTTAAAACTTTAGTTATTAGTTACTTTGCAGGTGTAAATTATAATATTATAAAACACACGTTAACCCACTTTAGCCCTATTTTATACCTCGGCTATTTGAAAATAGCAGATCTACGAGCCTGTAGATCTGCTATTTTCAAATATTTAGTACTTTTACTTTTGGTACTTTAAGTACATTTTGATGCCAATACTTTCATTTTGAATTCTGGACATTAACGGAGTACATCTACCGTGCAATATTGATACTTTTACTTAAGTACAAAAATGTGAGTACTTTTTCCACCTCTGCACCCAGCACCTTCCCATCACCTCTCCGTCGTCGGGTCAGTACACCAACACGGAGACCCTCAACTCGGACTCCGAGGCCTCGTCGCTGGCGGTGTCCTCCTCGGCCGCGCGTCCCCGCAGACCTCCCCACAACCTGCTGAAGAAGAGAGGGCCGACGGAGAGCCACCTCCACCCCCAGCACCACCAGTCCCCCTACCACCACCACCACCAACAACAACAACACCATCACCACAACGTCCCTGCATACCAGCACCACCCGGACACACTGGACGTCAACTTTAACCCCAAGGTAATTTGTCCCCACCTTCACTACTGTTAAATGAGAATTCCGGACGACTGCTTTTCTTACCATAATCTGATGTTATTCCATCCCTTAACCCAGTGGTTCTCAACCTTTTCAGGCCGCGACCCCCAAAATAATCATATTTGAACTGGGGAACCCTCTTACCCTGACGAGCACTAAGAGTTGAGGCTTTACATTTTGTTTAACACCGTTCTATTGTGAAAATAGCAGATCTACATGTTCACCATGCCTGAGCATTGTGAGCATGTAGATCAGCTATTTTCACAATTCCTGCCTCTAATATTTGACAATTTGGCCAATGTTTAATTTGTCATTTTAGAGTATTAAAAAGCCCTTAAATTGTCACTTTAGAAATGTGTAGATACTCTCTATAGTCTATACACTTAAACTTTATATTGGTTTGTTTACTATTGAGTGAGAAAACAATGTTGCACATTAAGTTAATCATCTGGGTGGAGTAGGGGCGTCACCACCATTCATTGTGAGTACGACGGAACACCCCCACTTTCATAAAAACGTGAACTCATCCCCCCCACTTTTTTGCCGGCCGGGCTACTTTTTTTTTATTTAATTTTTTTCTCCACTGCAAACTGGCTCTCTCATCAACACAAACGCAACCTCTCGTTACCGAAACTACAGCCAAGCGCTCCCAACCTCCTTGCCCATGTTGTATATTTTGAGACGAATTAGACTGAAAATGAATGACTAATCAGTAGGCTGCCTGTCAACTAATTATTAGTTGGAATACTCATGGCAAATATACCTCAAAGTCGTTCAAATTACATTCTTTAGTTACATAATCAAACATTCCTCTTATGTCAACTTTACACTAATTAGTCATCGTGATAATTTGTTTAGCTAAAAATCAACAACACATAAACTTCAACAAATATATGTTGACTTAAACAAACATTAAACTGATTCACTGAGGCACTGTTAAACAAAAGAGGTGTTATCGCACCCTCTCTAGCAGAAGACCAATGAATATCAGCCTGGTTCCCATAGACTCACTGTCTCCATACATTCATTAGCCTACAGTGACATAAGAAATATGGAGTTATTAATATTGCCAGGCCCACTGGCCCCCACCATTGTGCTTACATTCCTTCCGGAAGCAGTCTCCCAGTTTCAATACAGAACCGCGAGGCTCCAGGCATATGTAAACAACATTGCATGCAACATTGACATCATTACAGTTTGTGCGCTATCGGATAAAGGGGGGTTTTAAAAAGGTCTCTCTCTGTCCCTCCTTCCCCCTTGGAGACATATATTTCTTACAATGCTGCTGCTGTGTATGCAAAAAGCATGACTTATTTGCAAAACTGTGCATTTTTTTTCTGTCAGTAATAGCCTATTGAATCTATCTATTGAACGTGGGAACAGAAAAATCTTTATAGTGTGTGTGTATGTGTGTGTGAGACGTGCGTGCGTATGCGCTGTGCTGTGTGCTAACTATGGAGCTGTTTGCTGCTCCTGGCTTGCTATACCATTGTGTGGGGATATTTCAATCATCCCCCCCACTATCTAAGACTGAGTACTTTTCTAGCACATGTTAGCTCTGACTGGAGGGGGTGGGGTCTAGCAGGCGTTTGCCTTTTTTACAACAGCCCATTATGGACAAAACTCTGGGGATACATCTCCGCCATTATGAAGGTCAGATGTAAACAAGAAAAAGCAAATTGTCGAGCGATACAAATAAGTGTTTTAGTGTAAAATCCCCACCGACGCGATCAGAGCTGCCAATCGTTTTGGGATATCATAACATCAGATTAACGTAATAAAACGGCAGTCCAGAATTCTCCTTTAACTTTACTCTAACAATATGTTTTATAAAGTATTATATTAATGTATTTTCGGTAATAATACTGTAAAAAAAAAATCTGACCATCTAAAAATATTTTTTGACACAGACCCCCATACAAGATTTGTGTTGTTAAAATGTTGCAAAACACATCCAAAAAATTGCACATCGGCTTTTTTCAAACAGCCGATAGGCTAAAGGTTATTCAACCGATTTTGCTGGGGCGACCCCTAGAAGTTGAACCAGTGGACTAAACAATACAATATTTGGACTCACAAGAGGTTCTAGATAAGACTTGTCTTGTTGTGGATGTTATTGTAAAGTCCAAGTGATATAAATTGATCTTCAGGTGTTGGGAGACAGCAGCGAGGCAGAGGAGCGGCACATTGAAGGTCACGTGCGAAGGTCACGGAGACGCAGGAAGAGCAGGAGAGAGTCAGCGGAACAGGACAAGATTGTAAGTCAGAGCCACACACAGTCCATCTACCAACTGGTACAGTAGAATACCAGAAGAGTCCATCTACCTACTGGTACAGTAGAATACCAGAAGAGTCCATCTACCAACTGGTACAGTAGAATACCAGAAGAGTCGTTGGAAAGAAACTCGCCTGGGCTGATGGTTTATGCCTTTTGATTGATTGATTGATTGATTGAGGTATTTATTAGTAGCTTTGGACAGGAAAAGGTACAGTTTCATGACAGTACAGTTCACGGATATTATGTCAACTAAAAGTAAACTCGGGTAAGGCAAGGCTTTGTTATTTTCCATTGAGATCCTTAATATATACATACAATATATACCTCTGTAAACTATGCCTAAACGGTTAAACCTAACCAGCTTATTCCTAATCTTAACGTCAGAAAGATATGCTCAATCCTAAAGTTTCTAACCTTGTCCTCAATAAAACACATACAGGAATAAAAATCTCTGCGAGTTTCTTTCCGGTGACTCTACCGGCGGTTACCCGATCTACCCATTGGTACAGGTTTGATTGATTGATTGATTGAAGAATGTATTAGAAGGTTGCATAGGAAAAAGTAGCCTACAGTTTCATGACAGTATAAATCACTGGTACAAGGTCAGCTAAAAGGAGATCCTAGTAAGCTTTTCGGCTTATTTACACAGGAACCACTTTATGTATCTCATATAACATTGAAAGACAGATGAATAGAACACAGTACTTTGCATAGGATATCATCAATAACAAAAGGGGGGGAAAAGCAGTCATAAAGAAGAAGAGAAAAAAAAACTTTACTTTACCACACACAGTCCATACCCACTAATACAGGTACACCAAACACTGGTACAGTCAGGACTAGGGATGGGTATCGTCTGCGATACTTTTAATGGTATCGATTGCATGACGTTGATACTATCGGGTATCGGTTTGCGTAAAAACGAACGATACCTCGTTTCGATACTCTGGAAGGCACCCCTGGCCGGTCGCATCTTTAACAGTTGGGCTACTGAGAGTTTAATGACTGCTTTAGTAGGCTACACTCGTTACTGTGGAAAATAGCCAACAATAGCCTATAATGTTTATTATTATGATTATTATCCAACGTCTATACTCTCCGCTCCGCCACACTGTGTGATCATCAACATCACCTCTATCCTCATCACCTCTACCAGTTAAACTTAAATAAAAAGTATCGAAAATGGTATCGAAAAGGGTATCGTATCGATTCCCAGGTATCGAAAAAGGTATCGTATCGATTCAAAGGTGAACGATACCCATCCCTAGTCAGGACCCATTTCTGGGTCACGACTCACAAGTATGTCTTTCTTTCTTTCTTTCTTTCTTTCTTTCTTTCTTTCTTTCTTTCTTTCATTCTTTCTTTCTTTACATAAAGAAAATCACTTTCAAATTGCTCTCTCTCTTTTTTTTCTTCAATGGTCCTTTCCTGAGCCAATAATCCAATATTTGACTAATTGAAGTTAACAGGAGACCAATCTTAACAGGAGTGAAACCTTGTTTTTTTAACCTGAACGATCTGTAGGCTCATCAGTGATTACACCGTGAGAGTTGTATTGGAGTTGTTTTACACTGATTCTGTTGGTTATTGGCAATAGAGTTTTATAATAAATTGTTTGAACATCAGTCTACAATGTTTTTGAGATGATTTTGTTTTCAAGTCATTGCCTTTGTTGTAGAATATTTTTTCACCACTAGAGGGAAGCAACCCACCATCCTTTTGTTTTGGACAATTATGGGAGTAACACTCTCTCTCTAGCTCAGTGGTTCTCAACCTTTTCAGGCCGCAACCCCCAAAATAATTATATTTGAACTTTTGACTCCCCACCAGCACTTGGAATTGTACTTGTAGGAGTTGACAATTTCTGCCTCTAATATTTGACAATTTGACCAATGTTTGACCAGAGATACTAAAAAGGTCTTTAAAGTCCTTCAATTGTCACTTTATAAATGTGCAGATACCCTGTATACACTTATACTGTATGTTGGTCTGTTTACTGTTGAGTGAGAAAACATTTAGCTAAACATCTGGGAACCCCCCCAAATAATTTGGGGACCCCTCTGGGGGTCCCGACCCACAGCTTGAGAACCATTGCTCTAGCTCAATAGCACTGGATGCCCCCTTGTATTGTCAGCAATTAAAATAAATAAAATAAAATGATTTGCCATCCTTAATTCTCCTTTCTTCTCTTTGTGCTCTCCCTCTCTGTCTGTCTATCCCCGGCTGTCTCTGTCTCTCTCTCTCTCTCTCTCTCTCTCTCTCTCTCTCTCTCTCTCTCTCTCTCTCTCTCTCTCTGTGTCTCTCTCTCATAGGAGAACAGTGACTTCCTGCTGAATGCGTTGCTGAAGAGGGGTCTTAGTGTGGAGCAGTCGGGTCCTGGTGTCCCCTCTAAGCCAGCGCTCACTGCTGTCCCGGACGCCTCCACGTCTGACGGCCTCACCCCGGAGACGGAGGACCTGGACACGGTGGCCCCTACCTCTGTGGCCCCCAGCCCCTCGCAGGAGGCCCCCTGCCTGACGCCCCCTGGGCCCCCCCTCTACTCTCCCCCCAGGTCATTACGGTCCTGTTTACTTTTGTATTTTGTTTCCTTTTGACTTTTGGTTTTCAACTTCAGTTTGATTTTGATTGGTTTTCAAAATCGGTTTTGCTATTTTTAGTTTAGTGTTTATTTGTTTTAGTGTTATTGTTTTTTTTTTATTGTTATATGGGGTTGTCAGGGGCGAAGGTCAACACGTTAAAAATAGCAGATCTACAAGCTCACAACGTGTCACAACGTCACCCTGGGGCTTATAACTGGTACAGCTAAAATATTGGAGGATAAGATTTCATATCCACCCAAAATATTTGTCTTATGTATGAAACATTGACAAAGACAAAAGACATTTTCTCTGTGATTTTAGTTAGTTTTGTAAACACACTTCAGTCAGTTATTGTCTATTTTTATTTTTTCAATTCTAGTTTTGCTCAATTCATTCGTTTTTATATAACCTAGCTCTCCCCCTCCAGCAGCCCAGGACCAGGGGACCCCCAGGAAGAACTCAGCCGTCTGGCCGGCCGGGCCGGCAGCCAGGACGACGACAGCACCTCCGAGGACGACAAACCCGCGCACAGGGAGACAGCCAGGCTCAACGGCCGGGACGGAAGCCGGCGCGAGGCGGGCGTTCGACCGCGGTACGGCTCGAGCAGCAAGGAGGAACGAAGCGGCGAGACGGCGGAGCAAGCAAACACGGAGGGAAGGGAGAGGGAGAGGAGGCTGGAGAGAGGAGGAGGAGGAGGTGGAGGAGGGAAGGGCTCTGAGGAGAATACAGACGACAAGGTGGAGAAGAAGCGAGGAGGGGAGGTGTGCAGGAGAGAGGGAGGCAGGCGAAGCAAGAGGCAACAGGAAAGAGAGGTGGAGGAGGAGGGAGCAGAGCGGCGAGCAGGGCAGGAGAGGAGGAGCGGCTCCAGTGCCAGTTCTCCTGCTGTTACCCCGTCACCTCTGGAGGGGGCGCTGTTGGACGGACAGGTGAGATGTTAAATGTGTTTGTCTGTCTGTCTGTCTGTCTGTCTGTCTGTCTGTCTGTCTGTCTGTCTGTCTGCTCTAAATGTTTGGAGGTTAACTGGTCTCCAGTCGTCTGTGTTGTTGTCTTTTTCATCCCTTCTTCCCCCACTGTATTCTACCCATCCTCACTGTGTCCCCTCCCTCTCTTATCCACATATTTCTGTGGCATTCAATGTCCTCTTTCTCTCTTTCTGTTTATGGTGTCTCGCTCTCTTTCACTCTGTCTCCACTCTGTCCTTGGATGCTTCCCTGCGGGGGTGTGTACGTACGTGTCTATGTGCGTGCGTGTGCGTGTCAGGAGGGACAGAAGGACTTGGCACTACAGCGGCGGCTTGAGTTGCTTAACTCTCTCTTACACCAGGTGAGAACCGGCTGCATCTCTGGGCAAGATGCTCTCTTTAAAGACACAAACACGCACTAACGCACACCGAATTTCCCTTGACACACATAAACCAACAGAAATGAGGGAAAGATTTGTGGCGCTTGGGTGGAGCAGTAGTACCTGCCCACCACTGCAGCCAGCTTCCCCGAACACAAGTTGCCTGTGTAGGGGAAGGGAAGCCAAGCCAAGCAGGGAGAGTGATATTTGTCACTGCACGTAATGGCACCATTAGAAGGGAGTGTTGAGCGGGAGGAGTAGGACGGAAGCGCTGCGTCCTCCCAGTGGAGGCTCCTCACTGACAGGTAAGCCAGTAGGATAAAACAGCAGCAACACACAGACATGTGTGCGAGGAGGACTAGATTGCCATTACAACAAAACAAAAAAAGGATAAAATGAATGTGCTACTCTAAATCTAAAAAGTAGAGAAAGTCTAGTACATGCAGGCAAAGTAACGGACAAGGATGAAACACAGTATTGGAGCAGAGGCAGAAGAACATCAAATGAGAAGATACAACGATTAATTCAGAATAAAGCACAGTTTAGTCAAGGCTATTTTCCATAGAAACCGGCAAAATGTTGCACACGTGGTATATGGCCATATGTATGTAAGATGATTCAACCCGTAGTTGTAATTATTCATGTTCATTGTTAAGGTGTCAATGGCTATATGCTCCTCTCTTATTAGACACCTCTATGGCTGTGGACTATTTCTGTCCATTTTCAGAGCTTCCATTGTAAAGTAACATGATGTCATGTAAATGGTGCTTTTACACCATTATATATATAATATATACGGTACACTAGAGCCTTTATCCAAATAGCTTTGTCAATATAGATTGATGGAGGGGAAAGGAACTGGTTGGAATAATGTGTTCCTTCCACGCGCCCCTTAGTTGAGAGATGAAGCAGAGAGATGAAGCAGGGACCCCCACAACCTTTTCATAGATTCCATATGGTTTCATCGTTTGACAGCACGATCATCAGTGTATGTTGGATTCATGTCAATTTGTGTTTTCAGATATTTAACCTCTTGAGCCGTCATTACCTAATAAACTTGACCTTTTACTCTGTACTTAGTCTGCTTTTTTCCCCTCTACACCAAACCTCTTTGCTGAAAATAGCTGATCTACATGCTCACAACGCCTTGTGCTGCGAGGCGTTGTGAGCTTGTAGATCTGCTATTTTTGGCTACAGTTCTCAGAATATGGACACTAGGGTTCAATTTCTTAATGTAAAAAGGATTGGAAGATTTGGAGGACCCCCTGTAGTAACTCTGAGGACCCCCTAGGAGTCCCAGACCCCATGTTGAAGACCCTGGACCTAGATGGTGCATAGTGGCTCGGCTCTTTGTAGTGGATAAGGGGCGATTGGCTCTCATAAGGACCCATTTCTCCTTCGACATTCCCCAGTCAATAACGATATCTCACAGTCCATCTTTGATTTCACTTGTTTTTGTAATTCATGGGACTGAGTGGTGCTGGGAGACAGTAAAAGTACATGTTATGGTGCGTAACCTTTTCATCTCATCTTGTATTTTCCTCATCTTTAATGAGAGTGGCTGCAATAGCCAGGTACCTAAAGCCACAGCCTTTTAGACCATCAACAGCTAGCGTGGCTAGATGAGAGAGGATCAATGCATCCCCTGGTCCAAATGATCAAAGCTTCAGCTGCTGATTAATACATTATTGAATTGCATCCATCTCTCTTTCCTACTCCCCCTGTTTTCATCTATTTAGAAATTAGTTTTCTGCCACCTTCACATGTAGGTTGTGCTCACAGTTCCCCAAGCACAAATCAGCCCCTTTCACGTTCAAAATCAGTGCACTGCAAGCTTTATGCTGAAGAAAGAAATTGTTTGGATGCATTTTTACTGTTTGGATGCAAAAACAAATGTGTTGGTGGGGCCAATAGTGGGAATACAGGGAGGGACTATGAGTATAAAAATATTCCGTTTGGTTGAAATATGTAAGCCATTTACCATGAGAGGCACAACCCTGAAACAGTGGTAAATCAGCCAACAACCCACAACCTCGAATGGTAAATTGCTTTTCTACCACTTTTTCCATATAAATGAAAGAAAACACAATTGTAACTTGCAAGGATCTTTAGTTACAATCGCTAATTGTTTCAGAATACACATACTTCCGCCACAGCATATAGTCCCAGATTGCAGCTAAAAGAGTTCCCTTTTAGTGCCACCACCAGATGGCGGATTTAGCTTCCATTACAGCTAGGCTAACGCTAATGTTAGAAGCACAGTTTTCGGCTATTTTGCCGCAAATAGAGGCTGGTCGCTTCCAGAAAAGCATAGATTCAGAGAAAAGGGTTTTAAAGTTGGCGGATTGCATTGGATCCAATGGAATAAATCGGCGAAAAATGACGATAGTAACATTAGTAAACGTAGGACGACCTCGGACCACCTACGTTTTCAATAATCAGCTCACGGTAAGGAACTGGGGTCGGTAAAGGAAGGTGTTCCGACTCTGGTTGTTTGGGAGGCGCATTGATCTTGGAAATGTTAAAACTGCGAGGGTTGTTGGCCTATTTACCACTGTTTTAAACCAATCAGAATACAGTATTTGAACATGTGACTAGAAAAAGTGGTAGAAACTGGGTTAATGGCTGATGGTATTGTTTCCTTGAATTTATTTATAGCACTATCGGATAGACTTCTACCAAGGACATTTTTTTTTTCTCTTTCAAAAGTAATCAAATAATGATCAGAGAGTATGTGGGAAGACTATAAGATGTTCAATTGCAATGCCATAAACCAGAACCAAGAGTATGATTGAAAATGTGTGTAGGTTTGTCTACACACTGTCTGGGAGAAACCATTTGAATCAATTCATGAACTAAACACGCTACTAAGGCTATTGGTTCCTGCTGTACATCTACGTGTATGTTCAGATCCCCATTTAAAATGATCCTATTAAAATCAAGGACCAACCCTGACAAGAATTCGGAGAATTCGGATAAAAATAAGGTGGAGGCGCCAGGTGGGTGGTACACTGTGACAAATAATAGTGGATGTGATGATCTCCAGCTCGGGTGTGAAAGATTAAGAACTAGACTTTCAAATGATTTGTAAGTAGATTTGGCTCTAGGGCTGATGGTTAAGCCGGGCTTGAAGATTGCTGCAACTCTACCTCCCATTTGGCCGGTGTCACGAGGAATATGTGTATTCGAGTGACTTGGCCCTGTTTTCATCTATTTAGAAATTCACCTTCACTGGTTGTGCTCACTTTTCCCCGAAGCACAGATAAGCCCCTTTCACATTCAAAATACGACAGTGCACTGCAAGCTTTATTCTGAAGAAAGAAATTGTTTGGATGCATTTTTACTATTTGGATGCAAAACTGCACTTTTTTTTTGTGGGGCCAATAGCGGGGATACAGAAGACTTTCTATCAGCAAACAATCTATGGTTCAGCTTTTAGACATAAGTACAGTTAAACCTTGAGGCAGATGGGGCTACAGCCAGTTTGCGGGTCCCCCATTAATGTTCTTCATAGGGGGAGGGGGTTTCCCATTTAGAATGGGAACGCATTATTTTGCGCTTTAACTATTGAAAAATAGCAGCTCACAAGCTCACAGTGCTGCACCGAGTGCCGTGCTGCGAGCTTGTAGATCTGCTATTATTGAAAAATCGTGAAAAACCCTATCGTTTCTATGTCAGTGGTGCTCAAACCTTTTCATGTGAAGGACCCCCAAAATGATCGGACCCCCATCTTAAAATATTTAGTTCCATGGACCCCCCCCCCCCCCCCCGGTGTCGTGCTGTGAGCTTGTATATCTGCTATTTTTCAATAGCTAAAGTATAAAATAATTAAGGCCCCTCCACCTTGGGCCCTAGTAACTCAGTCCCACTTTTCCCCCCCTTGTGACGCCCCTGCTCCTGTCAGCTAAGAACATGCAGGATGCTGCTGAGTTTACAATTTAGCACAGGCTCACCAAAATTGAAGATTGGAAAAATAGAACCTTACCTGGTGTGATTATTCTCTATTCTCTACTGCTGTGACAGGGATTTTAAGGCACACTGGCAAAATGGGGTCCAACGCATTACTAGCAAGGTGTACCAAATAAATTGGCTGGTAAGTGACTCATTTTCACTGGAGAACATCTTGACATTAACCAGGGGTGTCCAAAGTTTGGCCCGCGGATTCATTCCTAAGTTGTTTTATATACGGCCGGCCAGCACGTCAAACAAGTATATTTCCCAGGGTATAATTCTTCAGGATTCTATGCTCCCTGTCTCATTCTGAAGAGGTCAAAGAAAGGCTATTGTATTTTTTTACATTGCACGTCTGGTTAGTGGTTATTTGGTAATGTGAAATAAGTTAAATTTGTGTTTTGTTCAGAGCAGACACCTGACAAAAGACCATTGATATAAAATAATATTATAAAACATATACATAAACCATATAGCCCTATTTTATACCTTGGCTATTTGAAAATGCCCAATCTACAAGCTCACAACGCATCGCGACGCGTTGCGAGCTTGTAGATCTGCTATTTTCAAACATTTTGTACTTTTGCTTTTGATACGTTAAGTACATTTTGATGCCAACACTTTCATACTTTTACTCAAGGACATTTTTACTATATTGCAGTATGGATACTTTTACTTAAAGAAGTAGTTCACCCCCAAAATGGCATTTTTTCTATTGATTACTCATGCCATGGAGACTTGAGTTCAATAATATTTTGTAGTATTTGTCTTATTCCTAAGACAACAAATTGATTATAGTAAATTTACCCCCATTGATTCCGGATGGGGACCTGAATGCATTTGGGACCCCATCCGGAATCAATGGGGGTAAATTAATTGTAATCAAATTATTGTCTTAAGAATGCGACAAAAAACTAAAAATATTATTGAACTCAAGTCTCCATGGTGTGAGTAATCAAAAGTAAAAAAGTCATTTTGAGGTTGAACTACTCCTATAAGTAAAATATGAGTATTTTTTCCACCACTTCTTCTTCTTCTTTCGTGTATCATCGTCTTTGATGATTGGTTGACAACATTGTATTTCACTGATGCCAGGCCTGTACCATGTCATCTTGACTCTATGATATTCAGATGGTCAGAACATAATCATAAGAACAAAGCTGAACAACAGGGTGGAAGCACAAGTGGGACCACTTGCCTGAAGGCTTTTTATTTTTAGCAGAAGTACACTTATTGAATGGCCATCTTGATGAGAAGACGTCATTGTGACATTAGATTAGTTAAAGGAGTAGTTCGACTTATTTTCTATCAATTACACACCCCATATTAAGCATTGAATTCAATTTGATTTACCGGCGGAAATATGCTTTCGGTAGGAGACACAAAGACTAATTCAAGGTCTAGGTTTACGCAGAGGTACTAAAGGGGGTACCTGAGAGAACATGGAAAATGGAAACATTTATTTTCCTGCTATATTTAATGATAAAACATTGACATGTATGTGAACTTGCTGTTCTGTATAGCTTTAAACCACATTAACTCTTTTAGTGCTAAAACCGAATATTTTCGGTTCTTTTTTTCATTCCAATACTATTTTCTTTTTGCTATTTTACTTACCCCGAGCTGCTAGTAGCGACGTGGGTGGTCCTGGCTCGTCCATCGCCTTCCAACGAGCCATGCTACATGTTGCGACGATTTATTCCATTGAAAATGGTTTAGAATAAAGTTTAGAGCCCCCCCAAAAAAACGCTATTTTTGCAAGACGTATTAACGTTTACAAAAACCGAACATTTTCGGTTCCTTTAATAAAATGAATTAAATAATCGGAGGCCTCAACGAAGCCCCGGTCTAGCCCTGGATCCAAGCCGACTACCAAGCTCTCTTTCCACCGGCCCGTAATCGGGTAACGTCGCCGAAACGCGCCGCCCAAAACAATACAAAGTCCCATCTTTAGAGGTCATTTTCTCTGAACTGTGTTCCTAGTGCATCAGAAAAGTTTTTTTTGCGGCTGAATAGCTTCAGGTCGGTCTTCTAAAAAATAAAACAGTCGATTGCTAACTGTTAGCTCTCTGCCTCCATTTCACGTTCATAACACTGTATGCGGAAAAAACACAGCCACTTCTTCGTGGTTAACCGGATGTTACTATGAAGCCTTATGGAGGAATGGCTGGCACTCTAGCGGCCACTTGCGGCCGCTAGAGTAAAAAGTTTGACTTGCACAACTTACTGAATAGAAAACAATAGGCTACTACTTTTATGCTTGATGACATAAAAAGTGGACTTTTTATGCCCCCCAAAAAAAGTAACTTTTTGGGTAAACTACTCCTTTAAGACAGGTGTGTGAGTTTATAATTGCACTTGATTAAAAACAGCATAGTAGCAGCAAAGAGAATACAGCCATTTCTTCTCTGGGTATAACGTGGTGCTTTTTCCTTCTTACCTTCTACGTACCTTCACCAGGAGCTTCCAATTCATTTCCAAGCTTAGTTTCATGTTGTAGTGACAATTTCATGTTTGCATAAATAGGACGGGAACCCCTTTTGGGGTTCTCGTTGCAATAGACAGTATATAGCAACAACATGTCTTTGTAATATTTTAACACATTGACCGCCATTTTAACATACCTCCGTACTCCCACCTGCCATTCGTCTCCATAGACTTCCATGTAATTGGGTGTGCACGGAGCATGCACACCCATGCCTAGATAATGCACCACGTGTGTCCACATTGCTCACAGCTTTCAAACAAAAGAATCCGAATGGAAATCCGTTCAGGCATTCATGAGATAACAGCCACTATGTTTAACAAGGATGTCTGCCAAAATGGCTGCCATGCTTGAAAGATGGGGTTGCTATGGGGGTTAAACATGCAATTTCGCGATTGCTATCATGCCTACTCCATTTTTGGGGGTCAAAAAAATCAAAAAAAAAATTTGACATTTTTTTTTTTTTTTTTTTTTTTAATTCTCGGGACTATCGGGCCTGGCGGGGAAAGACATTGGAATAATCTCGGGACTATCGGGCCTGGCAGGGAATGAGTTAATAAACTAGAAGCTTCTAGTCGGTGACCTGGCCAACTCGGGAACAATGTAAATAGGGAATGAATGCCCCGCCCTGTAATGCAAACCCCATTATACCTGTTCTCATAGGATCCGTTTTGACCATCTGTTTGCGTGTGTCCATTCATGCCCATATATGGAGATAACTGTCTGTCTACGTCCATTTTATGCCCATATATGGAGATCTCTGTAGGACCCGTTTTGACCATCTGTTTGCCTGTGTCCATTTATGCCCATATATGGAGTTATCTGTCTCTAAGCGCCCATTTTATGCCCATATATGGAGATCTCTGTAGGACCCGTATTGACCATCTGTTTGCCTGTGTCAATTTATGCTCATATATGGAGATATCTGTATCTGTCTGTCTGCATCCATTATATGCCCATATATGGAGATCTCTGTATCTGTTTGTCTGTGTCCCTTTATTCCCATTATGGAGATCTCTGTATCTGTCTGTGCCTCCGACTGTGTTGCAGACACAGTGCTGGTTCCCCCTTTAATACAAACCATACCCATTATACCTGTTGTCATATATGGACACAGGCCATATGTTTGCCTGTGTCCATTTAAGCCCATATATGAACATCAGAACACGTCATACTGATGACATTCAATACGTAACCATGGTATTTTGTGTTGAATCATGTAGCGTACATGATGTCAGAGCCTTTTATGAAGTGATGTCACAATGAGTCAGCGATTGAGCCGATTTCCTCCGGAACAGCCTGATGTTAACAATCAGCTCTGCATAACGAGATTCTGAATGTTTTGCGCCGGTTTCGGAAAACCGCAAGTCGGGTCGGGTCGAGGCCCAGCACTGCACTCCGCGCCGCCGCGGGGAACGCGCGTGCCTAATCTGAAGCCGGTGGGACGAACGGTTCTCGAGATAGGCGGATTTCATACAGACACGCAGACACGCAGAGACTTCTCGCATTTATAGATAGATATTTGAAGTTCAGGATTGATTCTAAATGGGTTAATATGGTTATTTATTTTGTATTTTAAATGATTATATTCACAAGCTTCTGTAAAGATGACAGGACAGCATTTCAAGTTGTATTGTATGTTTGTTTGTCCCTATTTGTTATGATATTTATAGGTCCACATGCCTTTCCACGTCGACCCTATGCCTTGTATCTTTATGTGTGTGTGTGTGTGTGTGTGTGTGTGTGTGTGTGTGTGTGTGTGTGTGTGTGTGTGTGTGTGTGTGTGTGTGTGTGTGTGTGTGTGTGTGTGTGTGTGTGTGTGTGTGTGTGTGTGTGTGTGTTGTGTGCACGGAGCAGAAGTACTCTGCGGCGTCCCTCTGCAGCATCACCACAGAGGTGCTGAAGGTGCTCAACGCTACAGAGGAGCTGATTGGCGAGGCGGGGAGCGAGGGCCACACCCCCGCAGAATCCATGAGCGCCTCCCCCATCTCCAGCAGCGCCGAGACCTCCAGGCTGGACCAGAGACTTACCAAGATGGAGGAGAACGTAAGACACCTGTGGCTGGGTTTCAGTCAGATAAGATAACCTAATTTGGGAACCCAGAACGTAGAACTTATACTTTCAAACGTTTAAAAAAAAAATGATGAAAAAAGCCGATCACAAAAGAAGCGAAAATAGACCATCTACAACAGGGGTCTTCAACGTTTTCAGGCCAAGGACCCCTTAGTTGAGAGAGAGATGAAGCAGGGACCCCCACAACCTGTTCATGGATTCCATGTACGGTAGTTTCATTGTTTGACACACAATCATCAGTGTATTTTAGATTCATCGCGGTTTGTGTTTTCAGATATTTAACCACTTGAACCGTCAATACTTAAGCTCTTTCACTCTGTACATAGTCTGCTCTTTTTGCCTAAAATAGATCTACAAGCTCACAATGCCTCGCACTGTGAGGCGTTGTGAGCTTGTAGATCGGCTATTTTCTGAAAAGAGGTTAAGTGTAGAGGGGAAAAAGAGTAGAGTACAGAGTAAAAGGTCAAGTTTATTAGGTAATGACGGCTCAAGTGATTAAATATCTGAAAACACAAATTGACATGAATCCAAAATACACTGATGATTGTGCTGTCAAACGATGAAACTATATGGAATCTATGAAAAGATTGTGGGGGTCCCTGCTTCATCTCTCTCAACTAAGGGGTCCTTGGCCTGAAAACGTTGAAGACCCCTGGCCGAGAGGATTCCCACAAATCAGGTTTATTGTCACGTCATCTGCTATTTTTGGCTAAAGTTGTGAGAATATGGGCGCTAGGGTTCAAGCGGTTAAAAAAGGAGGACATTATTTTTCTATCTCACAAAGATTTGGAGGATCCCCTGTAGTAACTCTGAGGACCCCCTAGGGTCCCGGACCCCCTGTTGAAGACCCTTGATCTACAAGCTCACAATGCATGTGGGTTGGTAGATGTTCTATTTTTGCTTCTTTTATGATGTATTTTTATAAGTGACAGTGATTTCTGGTTATAATGGAACTGTAAACAGCGTCAGCTTATGGATGGTTCTGGGTTACCCTTCGTAGTTCCCCCTTCCTATTTAGGGGGAACATTGGCCAAAAAACTGCAGATCTATGAGCTCACAACACATCACAATACGACACGCTGTGGGCCTCCGTGTCCTGGCCTCCGTGTTGACTCTGTCCTGCCCGTCCTCTGCCTTTAGGTCAGTGGTACTCAAAGTGGGTTCTTGAGGGGGTTCCGCTCCAAAATGAGGCCTATTCTATTATTAAACTATTCAAAATTAGGCGATATACAAGCTCACAATGCATCACAATGTGAGCTTGTACTGTAGATTTAAAAAAATATATACTGCAGACCTGCCAACCTTGGGATTTTCTTTTGAGTACCATTTTGGTAGACCATCCATACATGTATTCATAATTTCATATTCACTGGTGATAGATAATTCGTTCGCCGCAATGAATTCACCTTAGGAGGGGTTTAAAGGTTTATTTTAATATATTACCTGTAACTCCTTGGTGGTTGTGTCAGTGTGATAAAGTTTTAAGCCGGGTAGGGGAGGGGACAGAGTATACTGTCTGCGCTCGCATGGTTCATGCAGCTGATGTGTTTTGGTGAGATGGATCATGGTCTCGGGGGGGAACATCATCGTATCTTAGCAACACTTAATTGTGGCTCATGTCATGAGTAAAGAGCCAATGAGCTGAGCGCACTCTCAGACACCAGGTTCAGACTAGCATGGATATTTCGTACCTGCGTATCGAGACCTAGAATTGCGTGGTTTGTACGCAAAATGCGTACAGGTTGGCAGGTCTGATACTGTATTGTTTTCTTTTTTTAATTGAACATTTGGAATAATTTATAATTATTGTTTACACAAATCCTCTCTTATCGGGTTCTCTGGCACAAAACCTTTTCAAAATACATCCATTTTGGAGTCCTTGACAATTGACATGAAAATGTTTGAGAACCTAGTCCTAGGTGAACTCGAACACAGCTCTAGGGAAAACTGACAACGCCTCCCCCCCCCCTTTCTCTGCTGCAGGTGTACCTGGCTGCAGGTGCAGTGTATGGCCTGGAGGGGGCGCTGGGGGACCTGGAGGAGTGTGCGCGCTCTGTCAGCAGTGGCACCACGGACACAGAGCTGGCATTCCTGGAGGACCAGGTGGCCACAGCAGCTGCACAGGTCCAGCAGTCTGAACTAAAGGTACAGCATACGGCATACTAGTCTGTCACCTGCTCCTCTACATGAACTAAAGGTACAGCATGCTAGTCTACAGACAAAATTGTGTGCACATCTCAAGCCTATATTCAGGCCAGGTGCTGGACATCAAGGTATCAGATAATGGAAGGAGAGTACGCCCGCACACTGTTTGTTTCCAAAAACTCACTTTTATTATAGGCAACAGCAATGTTTCATCAACGTTTGTCTTCATCAGGCAACATTTTTGTAGTGACAGACAAGGAACCCCTTTTATAGAAGACCATTGATCAATGGTAAAGCATAACATCAAATTCCTCATTTAAACCATCTGGAGACATTGTATTGAGGAAGTAAATCCAATATGTCTCACGTTGGAGTATGGATATACGTATCCCGGCCGGTTTGCAGATGACTGAAAACCTTGCTTTTTTTTGTATAAGTACATTGCACACAGTTGCCACATCTATAGCTTCCATCTGGTACCACTGGGAAGTTGGTAATACTGAGTACCCAAATCTGATTTAACCAGACAGTCCCTCAAGTTGGGAGAGCGTTTAAACAAAACAAAGTCAACAAAACAGTTTTTAACCTTGGATCAGACTGGATAATATGCCAATGTTTTTGAAAGGCATCCCTAAACTCTCAGTGGAGAATTTGGTGCAGCACATAGGAATGTTGTTCCCGGTTTCTTATTTTTGGGGCGCAGGCAATCATTTTGTGTTACCTGGACCTGGTCAAAGTGCTCTCTAGCTGCATCCACCCACTCTCTTGTATAACCTCTACTGAGGAAACTGTTAGAGAGATCTGAGGACTGTTTTGCATATGAAGCATCGTCACAACAGATCCTCCGAACCGTATAGTATTGTCCCTTTTGTAAATTTGTACATCAAGGAAGCTAAATTCCAGTGTCTTCCCTGCCAAACGACTTAAATCGACTTTTACTTAGAAAAAAAAAAACATTTTTTTTTTTTTTTTTTTTTTTTGACCCCATTAAATCTAGTAAACATGATTTCAATCGCGATTTTGCATGTTCCACCCCCATACAACCCCATCTTTCATACAGGGCAGCAATCTTTGTTTACATAACATGTAAAACATAATGGCTATTATCTCAAGAATGCCTGAACGGATTTCCAATCTGATTTTTTTGTTTGAAAGCTGTGAACAGCCTGCACAAACATGGTGCATGATCTGTGCATGGGCGTGCATGATCTGTGCACTATAAATTACATGGAAGTCTATGGAGATTTATGGCAGGGAGAACCCAAAGAAGGCATATTTAATTGGCAGTAACTGAGTTAAGCCCATATCTAACAGGACTTTATATGAGAATGCCCATATACTGTATGGAGGCAACATCGGCCACATACCACACTAACAGAATCCATATGGCCAAAACAGCCCATCTGTGTGGCTGGTTCTACAGCAGGGATCTCCATATATGGGCATAACAGGGATTGTATGTATGATGTCAGATGTATATCCATATACAAGGATCTCCATATATGGGTACCCAGGGGTCTCCATATATGGGTAACTGGTCCGATATACATCACTGGCCAGACGGCCAAGACATGGCGTGACCTCGCCCTTTATGGCGAGGCCGCATGTGTCGCCCTTAGGTGTCTTACTGTGTAGTATACACAAATTGTGTCACAGCAAAATAGACAACATGCACAATGCGCTCTGTAATTGCATTAAAATGACAATATCTGATCTATTTATTATTGTTTTCATAGAGAAGCGCCCCTTTTTGCGCTTGTTTGTGAGTGTCGTGTTTTCATTCCATTTTCTTCTCTTTCTTCTCTTCTCTAACCCCTTATTGATGTGTGTGGACCAAAATGTGTGAGAGTATGTGTGTGCGTGCGACGTGCGTGCTGCATCTATCCAATGGGGTACGATTTTGGGGCGTAATTGAGGTCAGGAAACCAATATATATATATATATATATATATAAATATAAATATAAATATATAGAGTCTAGACATCAATAATAGAAATTTGTTGCTCTCCCTCCGACCTTCTACTTTGAGTCGCTCTGGAAAGAGAGAATTCAAAATGCCTCAATTGTAAAAAGAGTTAGACTCTTTTAAAATGAAGTGGTTTTATCAGCACAATGTTGCTGTGGAGGCCGAGTGTTTTTAGTAGCCTGATCAAGCAGTTTTCCTTATATTTAGGTGTGTCTTAGAATAGCAGTTTAAGATATTGTATCATCATTATACTCATTATATTTAGGTGTGTCTTAGAGTAGCAGTTTAAGATATTGTATCATCATTATACTCAATATATATGTGCGTGTCTTAGAACGGTAGTTTAAGATACTGTACCACCAATATACTGAAATATAACCAAGTGTGCCTTATGTTATTAATCATTGAAATAGTACATCATGTATACAAGATAAGTAGTCAAGTGTGTTTTATGTTATTATGTTTCAACCACTAAAGATATCTATATACATGTCATAAAGTCATTTGTGTCTTAATATGTGCTTAGTGAGTGTCTGCAGGAAGGCACACAGCCTGTCACAAGCAGGGCCCTGGGCTATATATATCCACACTGCATGCACTAGCCCCCTAAGGGAGGGCCGTCTACCATGCAGGATGAGGTTAACAATACACACACACATTTGGTAAGAATAAGTGCACTCACACATGACGAAATTAAAGCTCAGGTTAGACAGACGCTGCACTACACGGCGAAACTAGCAACCACATTTTATGAGCTGTTATAAGCTGGCATATAGGATCTCATAGGAAGGAACTGAACTAGACACGTAGACAGCCCTACCCTCTCCCATGAGAAGGCCCAAAATCCTTTATATGGTGGTATAGCATGGATGTTCAATTGAATTCTAAATATGAATGTAGCCCTACCCAGGAAAAGGAAATTGTATCGCCATGAATGTGCCAACTGATGAGATGTCAAGGACAATTTCTGTAGTCTGTGTGACGTAGAATGAACCTCCAACCTTTCTGTGAGCACTATAAAACCTGTTGATTTCCTGTATGTATTCACTTGATGTTGGGACCCCGTGCCTAGCATCAATTCACCCGGGTTCCTCAATAAAGCAGTAACGATCAAGAAGCCTTGGTCTCTGTTTCCTTGCTTATGGGAAAACCACTCTGCTTTCACATTGCCTTGGAGAAGTCTAGCTCAGTGGAGTTCAGGTTGGTTCACTTGCATTGTGTGAATGCCGTGTGTCAGACGGTTCCTGTTAAAGGGTGTCTTCTCCCTCCAGATATCAAACATCGAGGCCAGGATATCAGCTCTGAAAACAGCTGGCTTGAATGTCACTGCCTGCAATCGCTTCTCCAAGTTCAAGCCAAAACCTAAGGTATAATAACTGAAATTAAGTTGACTTTAAAATAATGTCTATCACTCTGTCCCCTTTCCTTTTCACCCCACTTGCCTCCCCACCCTTTATACTTAGTCTTATGTGTATTCAAATATGTACAGTATTCTTAAGAGTGTTATACTATATTACTTCTCCTTACAGCCTCAAACCCTCGACTCATCACGTCATCAACGGAGGAAGCTACCAGCCCCTCCACTTAAAGGTATACTTCAAGGTTAACAAAAAGACTAGCATTTTTTATGCAACCAAATTTAATTATGGCAATAATCTCAAATTGAATTGTATTGCCTCCAAGTGTAATCGAAATAGATTATGTTTGTTGGTTTATTATTAGATAATTTCGATGTGAGAGTGGAGTGAAGAAAAGTTGGAGAAACGTTCTTTGAATGTGTTCGATGTGAGCTTGGCTGTCAAATTAGAAAAAGATGAGAACTGGAAGGATTTCACTCGGTACAATGGATCAATGGATCCCTTCACCAACAAATATGATATTGTCAAGATATGCCATTCCCCCCTCATTATGTATGACCCTGCTGAAAGAAAGCCCTTAGGCGAACTTCATGCATACTCTAGACAAGCAAGGATACAAGTTATTCATTGTGTCAGGACATACTGTACATATTATAATCAATAAAAAACACCAAGGGTGTCCTTGGCACTTTTGTTGATTTTAATATGCATGTCCTGACTCAATAAAAGCTTTGTAACTTTTATCCTTGCTCGCCCTGATTGTGCTTGGAATTCGCCTAACTGCTTTTGTTCATATATGAACTGTTATAGACTCTGTGAGCACCTCTACACGCCCTAGACCGGAGTCAAGACACTAGTCACTAGACACCCCTAGACACCCCAGACACTTTTTGAACTCTAACTGAGAGCACTCAGGTACTGTAGCCTTTGTTCTATGTGTGACGGTGGTCTTGATTTTCAAGCAAGACTCTGTCTGAACCCCTAATTGCTCCCGGTGAGCAGGTTGCTGCCTTGCATGGTTTCCTCTGCCATCGATCCACATTGCTCCAATGTGGATCTTAAAGTGATCCCTGACTAATACGACAAATATGTCTTAATACATTATAATTGTCCTCTATAACTACAATGTAAAATTAAAAACACCTCAATTATTTTATTTCTTCTAGAAATAGCTAATCTTTCACTCAGTAGGGGAAATGCCTGTCGTAAGTTGATGATGTCATAAACGTCATGTGTAATTTTTATGGCATGCATGTGCAAAAAAACAAAACACAAACACATTTGAAATATTGATTTGATGCTCATATTAACCATAGGAAGTATTAAGTTTGTTTTTATTTTCACATGCATGCCATAAATTCCATAGGGATAGATCACACTTGACATTTATGACATCAACTTGCGACGGGCATTTCCCCTATTGAGTGAAAGATTAGCTATTTCTAGAAGAAATAAAATAATTGAGGTGTTTTTAATTTTACATTGTAGTTATAGAGGACAATTATAATGTATTAAGACATATTTGTCGTATTAGTCAGGGATCACTTTAAACATTTTGGCCTGCCTGTGACGTCAGTCATCTATGATGTCTGTTGTCAATTATAAAATTAAAGTTAAATATTTCCAAAAGTGTACACACGCACGCACATACACACACACCACACGCACACGCACGCGCACACACACACACACACACACACACACACACACAACACACACACACACACACACACACACACACACACACACACACACACACACACACACACACGCACACACACACACACACACACACACGCGCACACACACAGAGATGTTGGAGGGCAGGACTTTTGTTCACACTGTCACCTTTTAACTTAAAGAGCTATTTGGTTGTTGAATGAATGCAAATGCATCATGTCCTACTGTATACAGAGGCTAATTAACAGAGAAGCTCCATTAGTTGTGAATCCAGCAAATGGAGACACAGAACATATGACTAGGTTCCTTTAACAGCCAGCAAGGAGTCGGTTTTATGTCATGTAAATGAATGGAGTTTTTTTTTGTTGCTGTCTCTCAACGTCCACACAATAGCTCTGATTCACTGTGGCTTCTCACAGTGAATCATCCACAGCTGCAAAGAGACACAGGACAATAGAGTGGAATCAATGACCCCGGCAGGGGCGTCACAAGGGGTAGGAAAGTGGGACTGAGTTACTAGGGCCCAAGGTGGTGGAGGGGCCTTAATTATTTTATACTTTAGCTATTGAAAAATAGCAGATATACAAGCTCACAGTGCGGCACCGAGTGCCGCGCTGCGAGCTTGTAGATCTGCTATTTTTGAAAAGTCGTGAAAATGTGTGCAAATCTTTGAATATATGCATTTTTTAAGCGAACATTTGTAACTCAGATTTTGCTTCTGGGGGGTCCCTGGAACGAAATATTTTGAGATGGGGGTCCGTGGCCAAATACATACCATTTTGGGGGTCCTTCACATGAAAAGGTTTGAGAACCACTGCCATCGAAACATAGATTTTTCAAAAAACCTTAGAAGGATTTGAAATATTCAAAGATTTTCATGATTTTTCAAAAATAGCAGATCTACAAGCTCGCAGCACGGCACTCGGTGCTGCGCTGTGAGCTTGTATATCTGCTATTTTTCAATAGTTAAAGCACAGGGGCCCCACAGTGAATCCTTGTACCCGGGGCCCAGAATTTGGTGCGACACCCCTGGACCCCGGCATGTGATCATAGCATTGATAGCAGTTGCACATTTACCAGTGCATCCTTTCAGTCTCTCATAATTATGTTCCAAATGTATGCAATCAGTAGGTAGGCAGGTTCTATACTAAGATATGACCAGATGATGTCACAGGGGTTGGCACTAAGGTCTCAGAGGCACTTGCCCATCGGGCAAGTACAGGTCATGTTCTACTTGCCCGAAGGTAATGCCCACTTGCCCGAAAAGTAAATCATCCTTTATAAAATGATAGGTACGATTTTAATTACCGCTCAATTTAACACGTATTTCTTTACTTTCTGGGGCTGTGTGATAAAATGTCATACCTCAATACCTCCAAATCCAAATACTTTAGCTATGATTGAATATGTCTATGGTTTCACACTTGTTATTTTATATTTTTAAATGTAGCAACAGTAAAAACAGCAGGTTAAAAGGCTTTGAATCATGTGCTGTTGTTAATAGTCTATATCAGAGCCAGGGTAACCCAACCTGTGGGCCATGAGGAAATTGCAAGTGGGCCCCCAAATAATTGGCAAAACACTAAGATGACAATACAATATTAACATTTAAAAAATGAATGTAAAAAGAAATGTCTTTGTTTGAAACCTTGAAAAATGTGTTTTCATTGTGGTACCGATAGAAGAACTTCAAGTGTACTGTGTTTGTTCCATTGATCCGAGCCAGAACACAATCAATTGATTGCTCGTTAAAATAAACATGTTCTGAAAATGCACACAGCCCGCCCACCTGACCACTTAATAATAATAATAGTTACCTACTTCCTCCCGAAGGGGGAATTCAGTATTTTCAGCCCAACCCAGCTAATTCGCTGCCCACAAGGACCAATTAGGGGTTAAGAGTCTTGCTCAGGGACATTGCTACCCTGGCCTGGAATCGAACCTGGGACAAGCAGGGTCTCTGGTTCCCTGCCTAGTAAACTAGACTCCTCCTGAAGGAGAGTCTGGTTTACGAGGCTAATGGTTCCCCAGGCGCGGGCTCCCTAACCATTCAGCTTTGCTGCCCCTAAAAACCAGGCAGCCCAAAAGTGGCCATATGGGTGGATGGCGAACGCTTTCGAGATTTTGGGCCATAATCCAGGAAAAAATGTTAGGAAGAAGTGAGGAATTATGTTGACTTGTCATGTATTACTTCACTGTCACTACCTGGTGGTGTCTTCATTTTTATTTCTAGAAAAGTTGGAGCCAGAGCAACAGGTGTTACGACCATAGTGACAGTCAACAGCACAAACGCCCCCCCCCCCCCCGGGCAGGGGGGGACATTTTCGACCCCCTGACAGACGGATGGGGCCCGCCCAACCCAGTGCCTTGATCCAGTGTCCACCTCCAGCTCTGAGGCTATGCTGGGTGCCAACACCTGCCCTGTGCAACAACAACCCACTCAGCACTCATCACTCGGCCAGGCATGGCACCAATCGCTCACAAGCGTCTTAAAAGTAACACAACAATCCTTTTACACCCAGCCCTAGACGCCGTAGACTCGAGAACAAGACGTTGTGTCTCCCCTGTTATCGATTCATCCTCCGTTTCCCAACCTGTCTGCCTGTCCTCCGCCAAATCTATGGTGGACTTACTAACTTAAGACGACACACCACACTGGCCGACAGACGGCGTGTCTCTGCCTTAAAACCGTACAGATGAAACCTGGTTGCAAGACACCTTCCTGACCAAAACGTTAGCTAGATTTCCCATCTTAAAAGCCACTGTATAGAGGGGGAAAAGGTTTGTTTCCTTTATTTTTTTTTACCTGTCTGCTTGCAAGAGTGTTGTAAGTGTTTTAAATAATGTACAATAAAGATGTGGAGGGGGGGAAAAAATCATGGGAAATATTATGTAATTCAGTGTGTCCCCCCAAAAAAGAAAGAAGTTAAACCATATTTAATACCTACTGCATCTCTTCTCACGCAAACGTAATTGCCAAGCCTCATGAATGTTTGTGTCACTTTCCACATTTTGGCTGTCAGGTTAACAACAGTGGGGGACTGATTGCGATGTCTTTTTATTTATTTTTACTGAAATTCATGCATTACCAGAGAAAAGTATTGATACAGTATGTATGTGTATAGTACAGTTACCAGGGCCAAAACTCATTTCTGTCCACCTATCTTTTTTCTTATTTTTTAAAAACCAAAACTGCCCTTAATCTGTGTTTCGTGATTGATGGCAATGGTGGAAAGCAAAGAACATGGACCAATGAAATGACTAAAAACGTCTTTATTTTTACCATTAAGCATGTTAACTCCCTGACACTAATGAAACAAATGAATGCAAATGTTACTAATCATACACAAAATTGTTCGACATCAATGTTTGCTTAAGTAGGCAAACTGATGATACTAGTTTTATTACCAGAGCACGGAATTCTGAACTCAAATCTGATTTACTTACACGGTAGATGCCATTATTTCTCACATAAATAAATAGTCAATCTACAAGACTATGGTGCGAGACACTGGCGAGCAACTACGGATAAATCAGTCGTCACTTCATTCCACGCCCCTCCCCCCAAGTAAGATAAAAAAGGCCAACTTATGTGTGAATATAATTCTTCTTTTTCTTTTGGCTAATTCCCATCGGGGGGTTGCCACAGTGGGATTATCTCTTTCCACCTGGTTATGTTTTCTGCGTCTTCCTTAGGGACGACTTTCACGGCATCCATAAACCACCTCTATGGCCTTCCTCCTCTCCTCCTACAGTACCTAGCGGCTCCATCTTTAACATCGTTCTCCCAATGTACCCGTCATCCTTCCTTTTACCATGTCAAGTCCAAACCATCTCTACCTCGCCTCTCTTGCTTTATCCCCAAACCTTCTAACCTGGGCTGATCCTCTAATGCAGTGGTTCTCAACCTTTTTACACCAAGTACCACCTCAGAAAATATCTCTCTCTCTCCAAGTACCACCATAATAATAATGATGACCAGGTCATGACCAGATTTAGGTACTAGATCTGTGAACTTCCCATGCAAAATGTGCTTGCATAGCACTTTTTGCATCACTGCTGCTGCTGAAGAGACTCTGTCACTCTATCTTCTCAAATCTTCTATTAACGGCTATACCTGTACAGTAGGTGCTGTCATGCCCATTTCAGCACGGCTGGAGAGCCTATTTCATCCTATTCGACCTATGTATTTTTTCTTATTTTTTGGGAGTCTCCTCTGTGTACCACCAGAGTGGGGCTCAAGTACCACCAGTGGTACATGTACCACAGGTTGAGAAACACTGCTCTAATGCAGGGGTTTTCAAACTTTTTTGTCTCAGGGCACCCCATAAATATTTTTTTAATCCGAGGCACCCCTACATTATATACATCATTTTCACTTCCAACACCTTATATTAATGCCATATTTTAGCGATTATGTTGCGAGGAATACTTTGAGATAATAGCCGTTTATTACTGACTTTGTACGTTTAAAATCATCACTGTCGGGCAGAAACCTCGTATCTCCAAGTTTCAAATGTGTACATTTTTTCGCAAAGTAAAGCCCTGCTTCATCATACAAGGCTGTTGTACAAAGGTAGTGAAAACAGCTGATCTACAAGCACACAAAATGATAAATGCAAAACAAAGAGTTTTGGACATACAAGGTTGTCACCCGACAATGACAAAATTATACTAAATAAGTGTCCAAATAAATTCCAAAAATAAAATGATCTCGCGGCACTCCTGGACTGCCGTCACGGCACCCCAGGGTTAGCCTGACTGCAAGCGTCAGACTCTTCACACACTACGTTTCACTTCGTTTAGGGAGAGAGTCTGATCCTTCAGGCAGAGATTCCACTTCAGCGGGGGCGGGCTAAAGCCTATTGACGTCACACACACACACACATAAACACACACACACACACACACACACACACACACGCTTAGAGCCCCTGACGGCGACGTGGCGTGACATTGCAAAAATACGTTATTTCTTATAACATATATGATTGCATATTTACGTTAGTGCAAAATGGTATTAAAACGTAATGAAACGGCACTATTGTATAGTTTATTAAAAGAATTCGAGTCGAGTCTGACTCCGCCATGACAGTTTTCACGGACCAATCAGAGTCCACTAGCGACTCTCACGTGTGCAGAGGACACCAATCAGAGTCCACTAGTGACTCTCACGTGGGCAGCAGAGCTCTGGAGGGAGGGGGCTGGGGGGGGGCTGGGACCGGACCAGCCTTGGGAATCTACCAGACGCCAAACCACGTGCCCCAACCATACAACCCTGATTGGCCCATTCAATTCGCCCGCTCCTCGGGCAGGGAAGAAATAAAATATTAAATCTCCGGGGTCAGTCCACACTACGCACCACCCACCAACGGGGTGGTAATGTGCGGACTGATTTATCAGGCTACCCCAGGGTGCCCCGTCACCCACTTTTAAAACCCCTGCTCTAATGTAATAATTTCTGATCATGTCCTTCCTTGTCACTCCCAGTGGGAATCGTAGCATCCTCAGTTCTGCCGTGTGAATACAGTACACACCACAAGGTTTCAAATTGTGTGGCTTTTTCCACTTGAAGAAAAAGTTACTTTCATGATTTTCCTTTTTGCCATATAAGGGTTTCCGAGACATTATCTTGCGTTCAGAAATCTTCTGAAAAAGACGTAAACCTCATCCAGTGTCATAATGGGCTTTATAACAAATGCCATGAAACCATGATTTTTGTTACAAGCAATTTATTTTTGTACTTATTAAAGGTTGTTATGCAAGTATCACTGAAACAGGTACTATTGCTCATACAAAGCTTTTATTCTCTCCTCAAAGGAGCCGTCTTCGATCCTGTCTGACTCTTATGTTTTATGGCTGTGCTTTCACTGTAGGCCTGCATTTTGTCTCTGTCGGGTGGAAACCTTGTATGTCCAAAACCGTTCCTTTTTTATTATTATTTTAAAAAACAATTTAAATTAGTGAAAATAGCCGATCACAACACCGATGCGAGGCGTTGTGATCGGCTTTTGTATGATGGCTATTTGTATGATGAAGTAGGGCTTTAATCTCGAAAAAACTTGGAGATACAAGGTTCCTGCTTGACAATGACGATTTACTGTTTGGAATATTTGCTCGTAATAATGACTATGGTCACCAAAGTGCAGTGTTGAATTAATCTCAATCTGAACTAAAATTGTAACTGATCATATTCACGTGACAGCTATTTTGACTACTTATTATGTATAGAACCACCCTATACTGGAGAAATGACTGCCATGTCAATATGGTCAAAGATTTGAATGCTCTGCCCTTTCATTGCTACCCATTAACATTTAACCACTTGAATACCAGCATGCCTAACCTGAGGGGAACGTTCATAAAAACAACAGATCTACAAGCTCACAACACAGGCATTGTGAGCTTGTAGATCGGCTATTGTTGGCGAAGAGGTCCAAGTACAGTTGTAATTCAGGTCCAGTTTACTAAGAGGGTTTAAGTGGTTATGTCTGATCTATATATACCGTAAGCTTGTAGATCTGCTATTTTCAAAAGAAAACAATTCACACATCTCACTGTTGTCACTGTTTTCTTTTTTGTTTGTTTGTATGTTTGTTTGTTTGTTTTTGCAGAATTTTCCTGTACATTTGTACTGTAGGTCATGTTCACAGAGGTGTCAATGTATAAAAGCATGTTTCTGGTTTTATCAAATAGATGTACAAATGAGAAGCACAGTCAAGGGGGTCCAATCATTAATGTCCTGTATTTTTCTATTGTAAAAAAACAAAACAAAAAACTGATATTTTATCTCATCTCAGAGTTTCTCTAATGTATATGTGTGAAAAGATGGATATGATATAGAATAATATATGAAATGCCGAATCATAGTTGCCCAAACATTCAGTGTTGTTTGCAGAAGACTGTGCATAACTGTGATGACTTCTGTGGCTGGATTTTCACAGGTTTCTAATCTGATTTACTGTACATTCATAATCAGTGTGTTAATCCAGCTTGAATGACTACAGTGTGGTGCATTGTGCACAGCTCCTTGGTTGGACCATTCTTGTGTTGCAATGGGGGAAATATTGTTATCAAGCAAAAAATACAGATTCTCTATGTGCCACAAAACTGTAATAAGAAACGAATAAAATTTGCAAACCTAAAAAAAAAGAAAATGTGTCCTTTCTTGAAACTATCTTCAAAACAAATACGTTATTTAATCAGCACAGTGTAGTTTGGGGTATCAGTGGCCACTTTGGACAACAATAACATGGCAGCCAACGTCTTCGACTTCATTACCCAAGAGTCTCTGCAAGCATGTCCGGCGAAGAAACGCTGTAATTGGCCAGTCTTCGCTTTGACTGTCAGTTCTGCCTTGCTGCCTTGGCAAATGTCAGGATAAAACTCATTGTCTCCCCTATACATAGTAATACAGTCAAACCCCATAGTCTATAAACGTATGGAAGGATGATTGTTATTGCTTAAACGTCTCACTTTATAATTCTGTGGTATGGTTAAAAAGTTACATAGTGCTGCTTTAACATTGCCCAGCTAACTGTTCGACATTGTTAAATAGTGTGTAAGTGTGTGATAATATTCAGTACAACAAATACAGGGAAGCCGTCAATCTAACAGATTTTTTTTCCTTGGGAGCATTGTATGATTTTAAACTTTGGGAACAAAAATGGGACAGATTGGCAGTGATATTGGAACATCCTAATTTATTAATCAATAGATTAAATGTCTCGTATGTACAGATTAAACTTGTTTTACATTTGGGCAGCAATGTCTTCTGAGATCCCTTCAACAAAGCCTGCAGAACAAATTACCACGGGAAGGAAATGCACTATAGGGCCGTGCATATTAACCCAAAATATAGTGAAACCGACATTTAGAATCAATAACTGATAATAATCTGATGAATAATCGAGAGGCAGGTTTTTGTTTTGCTTTTTTTATTTTCTTCAAATATCTTATAGCCTATCAACGACTCGACACCAACAAATTCTAAAACGGTATTCCATATGTTTTGTTTAAAGGACTGTAATAATACTTTGTTATAGACCTACTATGGTCACCTGCGAAAACTGCAAAAATAGACAATCTACAAGCACGTTGTGAGCTTCTAGAACTGCTATTTTCTCTAGGGATGTATTGATATAGAAATGAATGGCCGATAGCCGGTACTGACAGGGGCGTCACAAGGGGTAGGAAAGTGGGACTGAGTTACTGGGGCCCAAGGTGGAGGGGGCCCTAATAACTTTATCTATTGAAAAATAGCAGATATACAAGCTCACAGCGCGGCACCGAGTGCCGCGCTGCGAGCTTGTAGATCTACTATTTTTGAAAAGTTGTGAAAATGTGTGAAAATCTTTGAATATATGTATTTTTTAAGCGAACATTTCTAACTCAAATTTTGCTTCTGGGTGGTCCCTGGAACTAAATATTTTGAGATCGGGGTCCGTGGCCAAATACATCATCTTGGGGGTCCTTGACTTAGGTTTCTTGCACACATTTTCACGATTTTTAAAAAATAGCAGATCTACAAGCTCGCAGCGCGGCACTCGGTGCCGCGCTGTGAGCTTGTATATCTGCTATTTTTCAATAGTTAACATTCATGGGGGGCCCGTAGTGAATCCTTGTACCCAGGGCCCAGAATTTGGTGTGACGCCCCTGGGTACTGATACCGATATTTGATTATTTCGTTTTTGGTGTTATTTCCCCTTTTGGGCCAGGGAAACAAATAAATCAACATTATGAGAAATAACTGTTCAGAATCAACACTCTTGGTAGGCTGCAAATAACCAATACACCAACATAACAAGCGCAAAATGTATGCTTATCAATCTCAGATAAATATCGGCTACAGCCATCGGTTAATGTCAGCTTTATTTGCCGATACCGATATTGACCGTTAACGGCAAACATCGGCCAATACCGGACTCGGAGTGTGGCCGATATATCGGTGCATCCCTAATTTTCTCTAAATATATATTTTAACAATCGTCCATTCATCGTAATCGAGGCAAACGTTTGAAATAACTGTGATATTTATTTGAAGTCATATCGCTCATCAGCCCTAAAACAAACTACTCTTATTCAAAGAGAAATGAAAGCACCATCAGGGGCCAGGGATGTGGGTGGGGCCAGGGGGCATGTTGTCATGGTAGCCAGTGTCTCTCCCCCTGGTCCAGCCTCTTCTTCTGGCTCTGCTCCTTGTCTCGGAGGGTGGTGAAGAGCTCCATGATGCTGAGGACGGGCTGCCTTCCTTTGCTGCCCAGACTGTTGCCACTGTGCCTCTTCCCGAAGCGGCCAATGGGTCGTACTCCACGTCCCACATACCATAATGGGTCTATATTCGGACCTGCGGACCAGTATGCACAACGTGGACGTGCAGAGAATGTTAGAGAGGCAGGGGCTGACATTTCTAAAAGGGCCCTTTGGTGAAAATATTGAAAATAGCTCCAAGCTCACAACGCGTCGCGCTGCGACGCGTTGTGAGCTTGCAGGTCGGCTATTTTACCACAAAAAACAAGCATGAACAAGGCAATTCTCTTGAATGCTGCCTTCAGGTATGGCATGGAAAGAGGGCATTTGCATTTCTTTCACCATTGTAAAAACGATGTATGCACGTGCAAAAGTGAAATCCTCAGTGTTAGTTCAACTGCATATTTTGATGTTTTTTTTCTATCGTTGTTTGTTGCACTGTTGCTAGTCCAGATGTTTGATTGATTCTAATAGAAACAAGCATCTGGCTTTTTTGTGATGGCCTTTTTTTTTTTGAGCGGTACTCCTGGAAGGAACGGCCAACATCTGGCTTTGCCGGGACCCGAAACGTGGTCTATACATCTTGGCACAAAGCACTCAAAGTTTGTTGCATGCCCAGTGTCACATTGGCCAAGCATCGTACATGTTTAGTTATATATATACTGTATATATTTATATATTTCATAAACAAACATGTTATTAACATGTCAATAACACTGTCTGTCAAACAAATATAGCCTACAATTAACTGATAGTGGTCATGTTTCTTTTTACACCGAGTTAAATTAACACTGAATAATTTGTGTGTGTGTGTGTGTGTGTGTGTGTGTGTGTGTGTGTGTGTGTGTGTGTGTGGGGGGGGGGGGGTGGGGGTGGGGGTGGGTGTGGGTGTGTGTGTGTGGGTGTGTGGGTGGGTTTGTATGGGGCTGTTAAGTCTGACATCATTTTGTAGGCAGAGGAGAACTTTTGCCCCCCAAAAAAGCGAATCTTTTTACTATTTTTACTATTTACTATTTACACATTTTTCTTCTCTTTCTTGTTGACAGGAAAGTGGTAGAATTATACTTAAGTCGTTATTTTTGTCTCAGATCTGTTGAAATAGCGAGGGACAGATATTGACAATAAATCTGCTTGGAGGTCTGACTACAAAATGATGTCACGGCTTAAAAGCCCCATAGGAAGGGGGGGGGGGGGTGTCTGATGAAATAAATATCAAATATTTAAATACTGAATCGAGCAACAACAAAAAAAAAGAAAAAAAAAAAAAAAAAACGTTTTTGTTTTAGGTTTCTTTTGTTTTTTGTTTTTTTAAGTGAAATGTCCCTTTAGCAGGAGCAGTAAATACACTTCTGCTACCGTAAAGCTCTGTGATGATATGGGAATGCACCACATTAATTGTGTTTTTAAAGGGGATTGTATGCTTCAAGAACCTGTATATAGAATAAATGTATTATGTGTTTTATTAGTTAAAGGAGTAGGTCTATATTGAAAGTATCTTTACTTTATTAGCCATAACTAACCAGAACATCTGTCCAAATCTTTTACAAATATTTCTCACTGGATTTGTCAACAATATTATATATATATATATATATATATATATATATATATATATATATATATATATATATATATATATATGTGTATATATATATATATATATATATATATATATATATATATATATATATATATATATACACACACACACAAAGGTCTTAATCAATAAAAATATATAAATCTCTGTCCGAAGCCAAAGCTAATGTTACAGATACAGTACATGTCTATCACCAGTTAGTAATATAATTATGAAGCACATCTAAATAGCTGTATTATGATTTGCAGCTAATCAAATATGAATTCCAATTTCATCTTCTTTTTTTTTTCATTCTTTTTAATTTCTTTTTTATTAACAGTAGCCTAATTCTTACTTTTCCTGAGGTCAGCAATGCATAATCATGTAAAGAAGTCATTAGTTGAAGAAAGAGAGCATTTCTTTTGTATAGTCAAAGCTGAAGCCTCCTCTCAAAAGTGTGATTCCCAAACTGATCATTATTTCTGAACGAATAGCCTCCATCTCTTTACTTATCCATCCTAGAAAGCACTGACAATATTGAGTCCCATACTACACAGTCCAATCGATCAATCTTCATTCATCATCAAAAATCTGGTGTAACCTCAAATTAAGCCACTTAATAATAATAATAATAATAATAATAATGCAGGATATAAAACTGAATAAAGTCTTACTTCTGTTGTTGACGCTGTGGACGATGTGGAAGTTATGCTCCACCGTGGTGCTCTGAGCGCAGCAGGTTGATGAGAGGAGATGCAGAACAGCCAGCAGCACGCACATCTCATCTCTGAGTGCTCTTCCATCGAGCAGCATCGCACTGACTCAATGCACCGACTGACTGCTGAACACACTGCAAGAGTGAGGCAAGCAAGCAATGACACATTAGACTCACTTGGCTCTGAGCCGTTTTTGATTTCAAGGACCCCCATAACCCCCATTAACATTAGTTCATTACTATGAGAACCACTACTGGACCATTTATTCCAAATAAAGGAATAGCCTACTTCTATAAACTATATTTGCCCACATTGCAGATAAAATAGCATTTAAAATTATCAAACTTGTAGAGTAGTTCTGCTGACAGTTCAAGACAATTATAGGCTATGCTATTAAGTCTGTAAAAAAAGATTAAAGAAGAAAAGACCAAAGAAGCAAACTTTATCTACTTACAACTAACCTTGGCAACACACTGGGGCTAGTGGAGCAGTTCTGGTGGAGCAGCAGGTAGCTATATATTCTTGATGATCGTCATGACTTGTGAGGTCGCTTGATGATGAGTCAGGAACGTCAGTCACAATTATGTGGAGCCAAGAATGGGCTGGACACCCCCTCCCATCCTGCCAAAGATGGAAGTAGGCTAGATGTCTTATAAGCAAGCTAAAATTTTCAATAATGCTATATAATATTTAAAAAATCACACAGTGTGAAAAGAGTGTGCCTTTTATGAGTTAATTTAATTAAGCGTCCCACGAAGCTTGACCTATGCAGGACAGGCATACAAATGAATTGCATTTTAATTGCACTTTTCTCAGTGGTACTCAAAGCGCTTTACAATGGTTAATTCATTGGCAGGTGAATTGGCGAACAGTCGACGCCAGCGTCCTCACTTCCCACACCAATGGTGGCAAGCTAACACCGACCGACTCATTGAAGGCAATGTGGGGTTCAGTGTCTTGCCCAAGGACACTTCAACATGTGGACAGGAGCCAGGATTTGAACCACCAACCCACTGATGACCTGCTCTACCTCCTGAGCCACAGTTGCCCAAAGACAAAGCCAGATGTACTATCAGGAAATGGCGCTCAAATATATACAGTATAAAACATACGCTGCGCGATGTAACACTTTGCGATCTTGTAGATCCGCTATTTCCTAATAGTGGAAGTAGTGCATAACCGATTAATGTACTATTAATAATCTAAATCGGCAATGTAACTAGTAACTAAAGCTGTCAAATAATAGTAGGCTAGTGGGGTGAAAAATTACAATATTTGCCTCTGAGATGTAGTGCAGTAGAAGTACAAAGAATCAAAGAAATAAATGAAAACTCTAAAGTAAAATAACCTGACATTTTTACTCATGTAAGCCTACAGTGCTATAAGAAATGTAATTGTTTGTTTTTAAAGGTGATACACCATGCATTTAAAAAGTATTGATGTCATATTGTTTATGTCCCAAAAACGTTTTTTCAAAAGGTTTGAGGCTAAATTACCACTCCTGAATAGAGAGCCTCTCTCATTTTTGAATGGCTCTCAGAGCATTTCAGCTGCAGTACCACCTTTGGCCTGAACTGCGCCACCCCCCCTGCCGATTGTGAAAAAATTCACAATCGGCAGATGACGTCACAATCGGCAGCAAATCTGGATGGCCTGTTTTGAGAACCCGTGGGATACTTTTAACCTTCGCCTTCTCAAAACCAGAGAAAGACACAACGGTCAGAAATGGGATTTTGTGAGGATAGAAGGTACTAGTGGGACCCCAAAAAAAGGTTTTAAAATAGGAAAAGTTAAATTTCATGGTGTATCACCTTTAAAGCCCTACACGGCCTTGACCGCCCTATATTGCCGACCTAATCAAACCCCCCCGACTCTGCTAGGCCACTCAGGTAGAAAAATCGCCATTAGAACACAGAGGGTTCCTGAGGGGTTCCCAGTTCTATCCCGGGCACCCCCAGAGTTAGTGTGGAAGAGTCCTTGAGCAAGACTCTGAACCCCTAGTTTTCCTGGTGTCGGTGAGCAGGTTGGTGTATGAATGTGTGGGTGTGAAGTGAATGGGTGAATGTAATGCACAATCTCTGTAAAGCGCCTTGGATAAAGGCGCTATATAAATGCACCATTTACCATTTTTTTCCTGGTCTATTGTATTTTGTATGTTGTGCAGCACCCTGATGGGTTTTAGATGTGCTCTGGAAATAAAATTGACTTGACTTGACTTGGTTACTTTGCACCACTGCCCCTCCTCTTTGCTGCCCCCTCCTATTTTTAAACCAACCACATTCCCCGTTGAGAATAGAACTATAGGCCATTTAATGGAGATTTGGTTTTGGAGTTTTCCTGTTGTCTGGCACGGCGCAGAGCAGTCCATCAGAGACTCAGTGACATGTGCACAACATTAAATTAGTTAACTTGGGGGGGGGGGCAAGCCCCCAGCCCCAGCCCCCACCACCCCAGCCCCCACCTCAAGTAGAACTGTCAGACAGTGACCTGGAAATGTGGTGGGTGGTTTGGGATGAGGTCTACTGCAATCACCATGATCACTGCAGGTGTCTTAAAAAAATCTTTTTTAAAAAACATTTTATTCTCTCTTCACATAAATTCTCAAAACAGACCATTATTTACATTTGACTCTCACATAGATGATGTGACAGTCCCCGTGTAAGTAGTCAATGTATTTTAGAGTGTAATTAAAATGTCTTCAATCAATCAATTGCATAGATCATTATGCAAACATACTGTGGTGGGTGGATCAGTGCAACAGGTGGTGGTGGGTATCTTAATGTCAGCTGGTTATAGTAGAAATACTGAGTGAAAACCCAGCTTCAAACACAGTAACATTTTGTTATTCTTAACAGGGTTACAAACTGATATCCTCACCCTGGCTCTGGCTTCTGGTGACAACATTTATTTGATTATTGAACTTATAACCATCACTGTTTCAACTGTTTCGCTTTCTTTCAGACATCCTCCTATTAGTCACAACCCCTCTCAGGGCCTGGTATAAGTTTAACATATATTATGAACCAGTCTTGATAGTGAACCTGGCCATTAAGCCAAGTTAGTGCTGCTGCATGTGATATAAGAGATATGGGCTCACTAGCCCCAGTGTGTGCCAAGGTTAGTTATCACAGTTGTATCCGCAAGGTCGGACGGCTGAAGACCAGAGACTATGTTTTGATTGTTTCCGCCCCTGTCCATCCTTCTATGTGTAACTGTCTGTGTGTCTGTGAGCAACTTTGCACGCAATAATCCAAGGAAGAACCTCTACCCCCGAATTGGCCTGCTATACATTTCAGTTTTTGGTCTTCAGCTAAAACGTTTGGGAACTAGAATGGAAAAAAAAAAAAAGAAAAAAAAAACTAAGCTTTTTAAAAACTAACTGAAACTGTATTGTGTGTTTACAAAACTAACTAAAATAAACTAAAATTATAGAGAATATCTCCTTAGTTTTCGTCTTTTGTCTTTTGTGGAAATAAAAAAAATAAAAAACACCATTTGGTGAGGTTAAAGAGAGAAGTTGTATGTCTCAACATTCCTGCCACTCTCAACATATATGTTTTGTTGATTTTCTTTATTAGACAATACTTTTTCCGGAGCTTTTTTAATCTCACCCCTGACAAATACCCCATATTAGGTAAAAGACTAAAACCAACACTAAAACTAATAAAAACGGGGCACGGTGGCGCAGTCAGTAGTGCTGTCGCCTCACAGCTAGAAGGTCCTGGGTTCGATTCCCGTCGGGGGACACTGTAGGTGCTGGGGGCGTGTTCCCTCCTCCGCGTCATCAGTGCCCACACCCTAGGTGGGGTTGGCAAAAGGGCCTTTCTGTGTGGAGTTTGCATGTTCTCCCCGTGTCTCCTAGGGTAGATACCCTCACAAAAACATGCAGTAATCCTGGTCTCTATAAAGCCTCCCCCTGGCCAGCCGGGGCGCCTGATGGAGGGGAATGGAACTGGTTGGAATAACGTGTTCCTTCCACGCGCTACGTCCAACCGGGGAAGCTCCCCCTGTCAGGTGATAAGCAGCGGCCTGCTCACTCCTCATGCATTGAAGGAAGCCTGAGCTCAGTTCGGGGCCCTCCCCAGGTTGGCAGAGGGAGAGTAGAGCCCAGGATCACAGCTTAGGCAATTGGCACCGGGTGAAAAAATGGGTTACAAAAATCGTGTGATAAAAATTTAGAAAAAAAATAAAACTAATAAAAACTAAACTAAAACTAAGCATTTTCAAAAAATAAAAACGAAACGAAACTAGCAACCCCACTTTAAAAACGAATTAAAACTAAACTGTAATTGAAAACAAAACCTCAAAACTATTATAACCTTGTTTGGGAATCACTGCTGTAGACAGCTTGGACACTTATGGTCTATCTATGAAGGTGAGACCTCTTTCCTCTACACACCTGGGCCCCTGACACAAAGCTTGTAGATCGGCTATTTTTGCCAAATGTTCACCACAGAATAGGGACACTACTTTAGGTTTCGCAATGATTAATCTGATTAATCTGGCATATGTGATATACACAACTGGAACGTATCTATAAGTTTCACAGTTGCACTCATTTGCAATCTCTTCTTCTATGATTACATTAAGTGTCATCTGTGCTTGTTGCAATTTTATTTATGCGTGTTTGTCTATTTGCCCAGCCCCTGAACATGCCCACATTAAGCCTGAGGGAAGCATTGGTTCTCCTCAGATTAGGCCAGACTTTACCTGTCTCATATAAGAGGGGAGGGGCAGATGGACAGAGGGGAGGCAGAGAGGATAAATGAAAAGAATAATGTGCCAGGATGTGTAAGCATGTTGGACACCACACATCTGCTACCCAAGAGAGGATCAAGTTGCTACAAGTTGCCTCTTCTGCGGATGCACATGACAATGTGTAAACTTTCACTCTGTGCTCTTACAGTATGAGTAGATGATCATGTACATTAAAATCTCATTATGCTCATTTGATTGATAATACCTCAATTGATTCCATCTTTTTTTGCCCCCCTTTTTTTTTTTTTTTTTTTTGCTCACAACGCGCCGCGCTGCGACGCGTAGTGAGCTTGGAGGTCGGCTATTTTCGGTGCTTGATTTCTGAGGGAAATTCTTTCAACATAGACACTGCATTTAAGTTCAGGAGAGTTTGGACATGGCAATTCTCTTTTATGCCGCCTTCAGTATGAAGTGTATGGCATGGAAAGAGGGCTTTTGCATTTCTTTCACCATACTGCATTTATGATCTGAAAAGGGCACTATTTACAGACGGATAAAAGGACAGGGGCTCAAGCCCCCTTTGATGTCTATGTGGTCTGTGACTACCGTGAATCACAGTGCACTGCGTCAATGGTGCTGATATGATGCCTGCATTTCTTTCAGGATCCATAAAGGTATATTTATTTATAACTGGTATGAGCTGTATTCCTACTATGACGTGCCTTAAGATGAAAGTCCAAAATGAAAGGGTGTACTTCTAGTTTCAGTCATGACTAATGGAGGCTGCCTTTGTGGCTCAGTGAGCTAATGTATTGCTCACAATGTTCTGGGTACACCTGTTGCCTCGGGGCCACGAAAAAACTGTCACATGGAAGAAACTAATAAGTAAATTATGGATCTCTAAATCCATAGTTAAAATAAGAAGAGACGAGCCAAAGGACTATATTTAAATTGCTGTATTGAGGAGAGACAGACAAGGTAGACAGACAGTTCTAAATCTCTCCCCACCCTAACGGTAGGTCGAGCATTCTCTCTCTCCTCCAAGATGGAGGAAAACATGTATATAAAGACATACAGTTTATGACAGTAAGAAGCGTGGAACTTATTCATTCGTTCCCATATCATAACAAGGAAGTAACAGGAAGAAAGTGACACGTAGTGTTGGTAATTTTCCACCACTCGTGACTTATATCATAGTATCACAGTATATCAAAACATGATTACAGTCGGGGCAACCAAAGTTACTATGACCCGTAATCTATTAGCCTGAGCTTTACAGTATCCACAAAATGTGGTCTCTATACTGTGAGTTCAGTTCATAATATATAATCCTTATATGGTCATATGAGCTTCATACACCAATAACATAATTATGTATCATAATTTATCCTAACAATCTATCCTTTTAATTTTTGTATGAGGTTCATATGACCTCCATATTAAACATTTTATCAGGGTAATAATAATAATAATATGAAGACTTTAATAATATTTAGAAATTCAAATTTTCAAAAGAGAACTGTAATAAATCCTTAAAGTTAAAGAAACTTGACACCAAATAAAAATATTTCATCGTTTTTTACAGATGAAATGAAGACAGAATTAAAATTGAATAAACAGATAAAAATAAAGAATGAAAAATGAAAACCTGTAATAAAAGATGAATTAAAAAAAGGTCCATAAGTCCAGTGATCGGATGACGATGGTGATGATGATGATGATGATGACGATGATGGGGCATTGTAGAGACGTGAGGGAGGAGGACGCAGGATGCAGTTGATGTGGGGTCGTTCTTCTGGGTCTGGGTAGTCTTCTTTCTTCTCAGGTAGTTTCCTATACGGGGCAGAGGACTTGGCCAGTTTACTGTTTCCAAACAATTTAGTTCATCATGATAGTGTTTGTACTACACATGGCATCAACAACAGTGCAACTTAGACTCACCGACCAGGCACGATTTCTCGTGCCAATGCGGTGGGTTGGCATGCACTGCTGGCTGGCCTGGCCTCAGGTTGTGGTTCGTCTGCAACACCCCATCTCAGTCAGGTGGTTCTCAGTCGACCCGATTCCTCCTTCTTCCCCACACTGCCTTCCTCCTCTCTCCGTCAAGCCCATGTAAATAGAAATATTTCAAATTAAGTTTCAAATAAATCTTAAATCGATGAAAAACCAAATTAAATTAAAATCAAATTAAAATTAAAATATATTAAACCAGGCCTGGAATTTCGTCAGTTTAGGGGCAAGGCCAATTGGCCTTTGGTGTTGTCAAATTTGTGAGGGCACAAAGGCCAAGTGCCAGGGCAGGAAGGCCATCATTAAAACAATGATTTTAAGTCCACGCCACAGTCATAGTTAATTTAGCTTAAACGTTAAGGTTTAATGTAATACCTTTCAATTAAATAAATATCAAGAACCTGTTTATTTCTGTTTTGCCATGTGCAGTGGTGTAAAGTAACTAAGTACATTTACTTAAGTATTGTACTTAATTGTTTATTGTAATTTTGAGTATTTCTAACACTTACTTCTACTCCACTACATCTCGGATCCAAATATTGTACTTTTACTCCACTACAATTATTTGAAACCTTTAGTTACCAGTTACTTTGCATATATCAATTATAATATTATTAAACATGTATGAACCACTTTAGCCCTATTTAGGCTATTTGAAAATAACCAAGCTTATAGAAAAAATAGCAGATCTACAAGCTCAAGATGTGTCGCATAACTATGCGTTGTGAGCTTGTAGATCTGCTATTTTCAAACATTTTGTACTTTTACTTTTGGTACTTTAAGTACATTTTGATACCAATACTTTTGTACTTTTACTCAAGTATATTTAGGACTTTTACTTGCAACCGGAGTATTTCTACATTGCAGTAGGCTATTGATACTTTTACTTAAGTAAAACATTTGAGTACTTTTTCCACCACTGGCCATGTGTTGTGCACGCACGCACGCACGCACGCACACACGCACACAAACGTTCGCGGAGTGATCCTTTCTCAACAATAATGTACTTTCTGACAGCTCAGCCTCTTGGGGAAAGAATAGCTTTTGGTTCCCTTAGTGCTGCATTTTGGTTGTTGTCCTGAGCTCAGCAGAGCTCCGTTTGAAAGCATTCGTTCGCACATTCGGATTTATTCAACAGGCTGCGTTAGATGTAACTCCCGTTTGGCCCGGT
Source organism: Nannobrachium achirus (assembly GCF_963921795.1). NCBI lineage: Eukaryota > Metazoa > Chordata > Actinopteri > Myctophiformes > Myctophidae > Nannobrachium > Nannobrachium achirus. The sequence goes on along the minus strand of NC_137828.1, from coordinate 29,949,284 downwards.
GATGCTTTTGTGTTGTATAAACACTGTGTCGCGGGACTCCGGCGGCTCACTATGCGGCGGCTGCTATGCTGCTACTACGAGCGTAAATGGAATCTACTACTGGTCATGTGAGGAGCTCAGCCAACCACGCACTGCTGTTACCGTAATGACTGGAAAATCGCGCAGAGGAAAAAACGGTAAAAAGCAGTTAATGGACTGCTGTGGGCACCGGGGCACCACGGCCACTGTGGCCGTTTGGGCATGTCATTTTTCGAGGGGCACACGGCCAAAGAGAGGGGCAACGACGGCCATGGCCGTCGTGGCCGCCGTGAATTTCCTGCCCTGTATTAAACAATTAAAATATATTAAACACTCCCCTTCTTGTTACAACTTATAGTTGTGACATAAAAGTTTAATCAAATAATTTAAATTGTTTAAATCAATGAAAAGGGCTTCAATTCATGCACTACAGTACAGTACAGTGGGCACAGGGGGACAGCTGCACAGTGTCAGTACAGTGTCAGTGATAAGTAATACGCCTCAGGGGCGAGAAGCGACCTTGTGTCCTTCTCAACAATGGGGTCTAATTTGGTTGTTATGGTAACCGGGGACATGACGTTCCCAACAGAGGTTTATGGGTAATGAAGTCTTCACAGTAAATGTATTCATAACAAGACAGGATAGAACCAAAACAAAATACCATAGACAGTAAACAGTCAGAATGTTGTTGAAAATGGAAGAGACAGAGACTTGTTCCCAAAACAATTCTCTCACACACAGACCATCTGACCTCGACAGATCCAGGTGGTTTCTCAGACAGGCACACATACGCACACACCTCAAAAGGCATGAATCACAGTCACACGCACGCTCACGCACGCACTCAGGGAGTGAAAGAGATAAGGGTCAGAGCGACATTTACGCACACACAGGCGCTTGCCCGCACTCACACATACATTATTGGGACGGCACACAAGTGCACGCACGCACACGCACACACAGGCTCACAGAGATGGGAGTCAGAGAGGGGGGGTTTACACCCACACGCACAAATCTTCTGCTCGCACACACACACCGTAGCCTACGGCAAACTCATTCTCACAAAGAAGTCATCAAATAAATGAAATTATAGTATAATACACAGCCAGAAGCTCTAGTAGTTTTTAAAACTTAACGTTACAACATATTATATTAATTTAGGCTAGTTCCTGACTCCCCTGCCTGCATCGCGACTGCAGCAAGGGAGTGAGGGACAGATAGAGTAAACAGGAATTATCGATACTGTAAACGACCCATAGTCCTATGGATGGCTCTAAAGTCTTAAAGTTACAACAGTTTAAATTAATTTAGGCATCAATAATTTGAGTTAGTTATTCTTAGTCTTAAATCTTAACTTTAATTTCTCAGAGACATTTTAAAACGTCTTAAAAGTATTTAATATTACAGAAAACAGAACTGGTCAGTAACATAGTCTTAAAGATAAAATATTGTTTCTCACTTTCCAAATGGCTTGGCGCCAAGCCATGAAAGTGAGAGACCCAAATAAACACAGTATTATCGGTACATAAACAGATAACTAAACACTCCGCTGACTTGCGGAGGACATAACAGTACAAATACTGACAAATAACATCCAACTGTACTGGGTATACAGAGATTCTGTCTGGGTCTACAGTGGGTATTAAACAAATAATGACCCTTCATAGGGTCCAGACAAACAAATAATGACAAAAACAACTGTACCGAAAAAAGTTAAAGTTTGAAAATCTTTGACTCTGCTTCCTCATGGCAATGAGAGGGAGAGAAACCAAACAGGAGAGATCAAAAATAGAATAGGGAGTTTGTACACACACCCTTAAACTTTCAAAGAAGAAACAAAAGAGTTTTACGACCATCTGTATCTATAGCAGATAAGGGTTAATTTACGACGCGTGTCAAACCAAAACGTTATTAGGAGCTATCGGACTCCTCCAGACGGAGGGAGAACATCATTCTCAAATCATATCAATTATCATAACATTAACATCGTTAATTCAAAATTCAAAGACACGACACGTTACAGGGATTTAGTAAATATGTACTTATCTTAATCAACTTAGGAATTTGCCGATGCGCAGAAATCCAGGAGGCGCAGCCGGGCGGTGGTGCATCGGTGGAAAATCCAGCCTTTCGTCACGGTCCGGTGCTGCTCCTGGATGTCTACGCGGTTCCACATTTATCCAAAACTCATAACACTGTTGTCAAATAAAATCCTTTGTCTGAAAATACAGCAATTAGAGATAAAATCCTGGCTGGTACTTTTTCATACGTGTTGCAACATTGTTCCACCGGGGGAGAGAGTGAACCATGGCTAAACAGCCTGAACACTCCGTCCCTCAGTCGGCCAATGTTGACAAACTGTATCCGGCTCGAAGGACCAATTAATAAGTAAATTATGGATCTCTAAATCCATAGTTAAAATAAGAAGAGACGAGCCAAAGGACTATATTTAAATTGCTGTATTGAGGAGAGACAGACAAGGTAGACAGACAGTTCTAAATCTCTCCCCACCCTAACGGTAGGTCGAGCATTCTCTCTCTCCTCCAAGATGGAGGAAAACATGTATATAAAGACATACAGTTTATGACAGTAAGAAGCGTGGAACTAATTCATTCGTTCCCATATCATAACAAGGAAGTAACAGGAAGAAAGTGACACGTAGTGTTGGTAATTTTCCACCACTCGTGACTTATATCATAGTATCACAGTATATCAAAACATGATTACAGTCGGGGCAACCAAAGTTACTATGACCCGTAATCTATTAGCCTGAGCTTTACAGTATCCACAAAATGTGGTCTCTATACTGTGAGTTCAGTTCATAATATATAATCCTTATATGGTCATATGAGCTTCATACACCAATAACATAATTATGTATCAAAATTTATCCTAACAGAAACATTCCCCACTAAGCACGCCGTCTAAAAGTGGTCTAATAGTGGTATAGATTTGAAAGTTATTTGTCGTCTAAACTTAGACTAGACGACTAATAGACGTCTAATAGTCGTCTAAATATAGACAGTCTGCATTTAGACGACTATTAGACGTCTATTAGTCGTCTAGTTTAAGTTTAGACAACAAAAAAACTTTCAAATCTATACCACTATTAGACCACTTTTAGACGGCGTGCTTAGTGTTATATTCATATTCTATTAAATTAAATTAAATATTAGAGGCCAGATCTGCTTGACAGCCACGAATGAATAAGTCCCCCGGCCAGAAAAGCAAAACTCTCTTGGCAATAGCAGGCTATCATCACCATCATCTAGCACTACTTGCAAGGTTCAAGGTTCACTGTCACATCTTTGTGTACTGGTACTTGGTACACCAGTAAGACTCCCTAATTGGAGCTATGAATGTGGAGCTAGAAGACGGGCATGTGAGAAATCAGGGGCAGAGGTTGTGGTTTGCTAGCCAAGGAGTGTGTGTACAAAGTTTGGCATGGATAGGGGCAACCGATGCCGGAGATAAGAGTCTGCAAAAAGCAACCTCATGGTGGCGCTAGGAGAGGGACATGTGAGAAATCAGGGGTGGAGGTTGTGGTTTGCCAGCCAAGGAGTGTGTGTGCAAAGTTTGGCATGGATATGGGCAACGGTGGAGGAGATAAGAGTAGGGCCAAAAGTGTGACGTGACGTGACAGACAGACAGACTACGGAGGGACGGAGGGACTGACAGACTGACACGGTGACTGTCGCAATAAGAGTAAAGATCTGCTGGTAATACACAAAATGTATGTGAGAGAGAGAGAGAGAGAGAGAGAGAGAGAGAGAGAGAGAGAGAGAGAGAGAGAGCAGAAAGATTAAATTCACAATTTTCCAGTTTTCATAGTTGGGCAGTATGATGTCTCTTGGATAGACTGGACACATTCACTATTGATTGAGGAAACCTGCCTGCAGCATGATTAATAGTTTGACCTGACTAGAGCCTTTGGCTCTAAGTTATCCCCCTTATTTGCCATGGCGTTTTTGTTAATGAGTTGCCTCATAAATTGCAGCCTACAGAGGGAGTGGGCAGAGGCCTGCATTGATCTTCCTTGTCTTTAAAGAGCTTCTCCGCTAAAGCCCGTTAAATGATCCGTTAGCTGTGGGTGTTTTCTGGTGGCGTGGGCTCCCATTCAGCACAAATTGTGTTGTTTAGAACATGTTGTTTAGATTTCAGAGATTGGCTACTAATCCACTGTACTAAAATAAATCTGTATTTTGACAATACAAAATATACTGGTATACTGCACACATTTTACTTACAATATGGATGGATATACATATGTTTCTCTTGAAAGGGAGTTAAATATCAGTATGTAAACAGTTAAAATGTGAATATTTATGTGGTCATAAGTATTTTTCAGGACACAAGTGGCCTAATGGATAAGGCAGCCTCCGGAGCTGGGGATTGTGGGTTTGAGTCCCACCTGGGTTACTGGTTGTATTGGTTGATTTCATTGCGACCGTAGGTCGCACTTTACTATCAAAACTACCACAAAGTGTAAGTAAGTAACTCCGTCTGTCTGTCACACCTCACACGTCACACTCTTGCCCTGCTCATATCTCCGCAACCGTTGCCCCGATCCATGCCAAATGTTGCACACACGTTCCTTGCCTGCCAAACTACAACCTCCAAGGACCCCCGGAGCTCCAGGGACCCCCAGGTCCCTGGGGGACCCCCAGATGTAAAAAATGACCAAATGTGCTAAACTGACCAAATGACCACCCCAACGGGGCTGCTCACGGGGAATTCCCGGGGACCACCGACTCCTGGTGCTCCAGAACGGATGCAAAAGTGGTGGCGCCCCCAGTGGAGGACCCCCTACACTGCAGCTCACATAAAATGCCGTAACTCCGGCTAGGAGCGACCGGGACAGCCGGGGCCGGTACCTATTCGTCCGCCTTGCCGGCGCGGAGACCCCACCCCTCATTTCTCACATGGCCCTCTTCTAGCGCCACCATGAGGCCGATTCTTGCAAAACACATTTTTGGACACTGCTCCTACAATTTTTGCCCTAAAATCACGCAAATCGGTACACAGTATGTCTACACTCATCCCATCAACATGAATCTCTCCCATATAGCGCCACCTCCAGGCCGATTTTTAAAAACACATTTTTGGACACTGCTCCTACAGATTTTGCCCTACAATCACGAAAATCACTACACAGTATGTCTACACTCATGTCATCAACATGGATCAGGAAGATTTTGGCAAAACACATTTTTGCCCTATTTGTGGAGATAAGTGACCTACGGTCGCTTATCTCCCGATTAGGGAGTCTTACTGGTATTAATCCTGTGTCTGATTGTTCATATCGTCACTATGGAAATTCAAGTCAAGACCCTACACTTCAGTAGGCTACACCAAAAAACGAATTGCAAAAAAGTAATTGCCAATAGCAACTTTCCATCAAAGTGCATGTCTCAACAAAACGTAGAAGCAAGTTAATTGAAAGAGAGGATAACCAAATTAAATTAGGCTACTCTTATTGCGACCGTCAGGGAGCAGTTTACTATGAAAACCTCCACCGGCCGTCCGTCCGTCCGTCCGTCGGTCACACGTCACACGTCACACCTTTGCCCTGCTCATATCTCCGCATCAGTATGACATCACACCACATGTGTACACAAACCTTTGTGTACGTTGCTGTGGCAACAGTCTGTTGTTGCTGGTCTGTTAGTGTACGTTAGCAACCACCTTAGCAACCATGGTTTTACCCTAGCAACCAACTGTTTACCCTAGCAACCAACTGTTTACCATAGCAACCATGTTTTTTACCCTAGCAACCAACTGTTTACCATAGCAACCAGATACGCAGAGCAGGGATCTCCATATATGGGCATAAACAGGTGACATCACACTGATGTCAGATACTCAGAGCAGGGATTTCTCCATAATATATGGGCATAAAAGGGATTCTGTTAGGGATCTCCATATATGGGCATAAAAGGGATTCTGTTAGGGATCTCCATATATGGGCATACAAGGGATTCTGTTAGGGATCTCCATATATGGGCATAAAAGGGATTCTGTTAGGGATCTCCATGTATGGGCATAAAAGGGATTCTGTTAGGGATCTCCATATATGGGCAATTGGGCATAAAGGGATTCTGTTAGGGAGCTCCATATATGGGCATAAAAGGGATTCTGTTAGGGATCTCCATATATGGGCATAAAAGGGATTCTGTTAGCTGTTAGTGATCTCCATATATGGGCATAAAAGGGATGCTGTTAGGGATCTCCATATATGGGCATAAAAGGGATTCTGTTAGGGATCTCCATATATGGGCATGAAAGGGATTCTGTTAGGGATCTCCATATATGGGCATAAAAGGGATTGTATCCCAGATGATGCCCTGTTAGGAGATCCACACTAACAGAATCCATATATGGTCCTACCGACAGCTGCTATAAGCCAACCCTGGCGATAAGGTCTGAGTCGAAGAAATGCTTCTTTCCTGGCAAGAATTGCCCCTTTATACTGTAGGGCTCGTTTTTGTATTGTATGACATCACGCCACATCATCGGCTGAGGACTGTGTGATGTCATCATATCTCCATATATGGAGACATAAGTTGCTCATGCCCAAATATGGGCTGGTGAGGTCAGACTTAGTGTGATGCGTAGGTTATCTCCATATATGGAGATTCAACTTCAATGAGTAACCATGGCAAACTGTCAACTGCCCGTATGTCTTGATAATTGGTAAAACAAACTTTTGGCCTATTTGTGGAGATAAGCGACCAACGGTCGCTTATCTCCCGATTAGGGAGTCTTACTTGTATATCTTGCTATAAAGAGGCAGAAATGAGATGAATACTGACAGTTCAGTTCAGATGTCAAATCAAATGTAGCCTACTAGGCCGGGAGCCAATTCTGAAATTGGCACAAATTGGTACCACCCAAGGTGACCGTACATTTTTTACATTTTTGACTTCCTACATGTCTCTAGTTTACATTTTGGTATGATAACCCTTTCTGAGACCCAGCTTAATTGATGTTATCAGCCGCTAGAGTCGGTCTCCCATCGACTTTCTATACAGGAGGAAAATACCCAGAAAAGTATTTTTTTCTGGGTATTTAAGTGGGATGTGAGGGGTCTAACTAGGGGTTTGTCATGATGCTGAATCCATTGCAGGCATTTGTTTTGCACAAAAAACATTCAGTGGTTTTGATTGATTGATTGAAGGCTTTATTAGAAGTTTGCATAGGAAAATGTACAGATTCATGACGGTACAGTTCACTGGTACAAGGTCTACTAAAAGGAGATCCATGAAAAGTTTAAGCTTATTTCAACAGGAAACCATTTAAGTATCTCATATAACATTGAATGACAGACAAATAGAACACAGTACTATGCAGTAGATATGTAAAGAAAAAGGGGAAAAAAAAGAAAAGAAAACAGTAAATCTAAACAAACAGTAAGTATATACAAGGAATATACAGTAAATCTAAACAGACAGTAAGTATGTACAAGGAATATACAAGTATACGAGTATATACAAGGAAGGGGCAGGGAGGGTAGGGTTGGGCTAGGTTTTTTACCAGTTGCGAACGGCTGCTGCCTGTAAGTGGTTTTTCAGGGCAATTTTAAAGGATGCTAGTGATCCACACTCCTTTATGGCCTTCGGTAAGGCATTCCACATTTTTGTGGTATAGCAGAAGAACGAGTTCGACCCTTTCTTTGAGTTGACTCTGGGTTGAACGTGATCTGTGGCACTGCCTCTGGTGATGTAATTATGGACATCCTTAACGTTTATAAAGTATTTGTGGGCTAGAAATGGCCTCAGAAAACAATACACGTATGGGTGAGTATTCATGTTAGTCGGAGGCCTTAGGGTTTTTTTTCTCGTGCTAATCAGTCTAAAAGTGCAAAATTTTGCACAGATGTAGCTCATGGCATGCTCTAATGATTTAGCTAGGGCGCCCGAGTCTGCGACATTCGGGGTCGCCACATTGGGTGGGGTCATATGGTCTCAGAAAGGGTTATCATACCAAAATGTAGAGACGTGTAGGAAGTCAAAAATGTAAAAAATGTACGGTCACCTTGGGTGGTACCAATTTGTGCCAATTTCAGAATTGGCTCCCGGCCTATACTGTGTTTGGTCTAATGCAGCATCCTGTTGATCCTTGCTACTGGCTTTTAGATTATTATTTCTTTCTTCTCCTGGGGAAAAATGTTTGAAGTATTATTCATGACTTAGTTGTGTTCTCTGTCTGGCATAGGCCTACTGTGATTGTGTTGGAGTCATTGCGACCGTCAGGGAGCAGTTTACTATGAAAACCTCCACCGGCCGTCCGTCCGTCCGTCCGTCCGTCCGTCCGTCCGTCGGTCACACGTCACACCTTTGCCCTGCTCATATCTCCGCATCAGTATGACATCACACCACATGTGTACACAAACCTTTGTGTACGTTGCTGTGGCAACAGTCTGTTGTTGCTGGTCTGTTAGTGTACGTTAGCAACTACCTTAGCAACCATGGTTTTACCCTAGCAACCAACTGTTTACCCTAGCAACCAACTGTTTACCATAGCAACCATGTTTTTTTACCCTAGCAACCAACTGTTTACCATAGCAACCAGATACGCAGAGCAGGGATCTCCATATATGGGCATAAACAGGTGACATCACACTGATGTCAGATACTCAGAGCAGGGATTTCTCCACAATATATGGGCATAAAAGGGATTCTGTTAGGGATCTCCATATATGGGCATAAAAGGGATTCTGTTAGGGATCTCCATATATGGGCATACAAGGGATTCTGTTAGGGATCTCCATATATGGGCATAAAAGGGATTCTGTTAGGGATCTCCATATATATGGGCATAAAAGGGATTCTGTTAGGGATCTCCATATATGGGCATAAAAGGGATTCTGTTAGGGATCTCCATATATGGGCATAAAAGGGATTCTGTTAGGGATCTCCATATATGGGCATAAAAGGGATTCTGTTAGCTGTTAGTGATCTCCATATATGGGCATAAAAGGGATGCTGTTAGGGATCTCCATATATGGGCATAAAAGGGATTCTGTTAGGGATCTCCATATATGGGCATGAAAGGGATTCTGTTAGGGATCTCCATATATGGGCATAAAAGGGATTGTATCCCAGATGATGCCCTGTTAGGAGATCCACACTAACAGAATCCATATATGGTCCTACCGACAGCTGCTATAAGCCAACTCTGGCGAAGAAATGCTTCTTTCCTGGCAAGAATTGCCCCTTTATACTGTAGGACTCGTTTGTGTATTGTATGACATCACGCCACATCATCGGCTGAGGACTGTGTGATGTCATCATATCTCCATATATGGAGACATAAGTTGCTCATGCCCAAATATGGGCTGGTGAGGTCAGACTTAGTGTGATGCGTAGGTTATCTCCATATATGGAGATTCAACTTCAATGAGTAACCATGGCAAACTGTCAACTGCCCGTATGTCTTGATGGAGATAAGCGACCAACGGTCGCTTATCTCCCGATTAGGGAGTCTTACTGGTAACTATGAATGCATGAATGGGATGACACGTCATCATAACAAAAGGAGGCTATTCAGTTGCATTTTGCCTTAACGGGACAGAAGGAGATTTGCATGTTGCCCTATCAGTACGGTAGGGGACCCGGGCAGTACATTTGCCCAATTTGCCATATCGGGATTTCCCCTGTGATTTATTATCTGATATTTCTGTAAGCTACACCAACCTGACATTCATGAGGAAAGAGGAAAACAGCAGATTTCTGCTATTTTTGGCTAAGATACTTTGGTGTAGATTCACCTTTTGGTAACCCAAAGGGTGAGGTGAGGTAATTATCACTTCTTCCTTGGTGGATATGGGGTAAGGCTCCAATGAAAATAGGGCCCATAATGATGATATAGAATGTTTTGGTGTAGCCCTATAGTGTCTGTGATCTCAGCTATAGGCATATTAGTCAAGTGGTATTTCTGAAAAATATGATTGTTAGAGGCATTTTGGGGTAAAAGTTGGGAACCAGTCCATTTTACACAATTCAAGGGTGCTGAATCTGAAAAAAATGGTTACCAAGCAAAATTTTGAGTTTTTGACCTTTTAATTTGCATAACAAAATAGCTGCAGAATTGTCAATTTTAAAATATTTCTTCAAGGGATATTTCACTTTCAAAAAAACCTTTAGTAATTGTATCGTCTAATCAAGCTTTTGGGAACACCCAGGACAGTTTTTGAGTTGTTTGATTCAGTTTATCAGACACGCCCCCTTCCTATACAAACCCATTGTAACTTCAAACTCCCTTTTAACCATGATAGATTTAATGAGAACACCCGTCCTTTTTTCTGGTGACTCCTGATATGCTCCTAATACGTGAGCAGGTTATGTTTTGTCAATAACATTTTTCATTTATCTTTAATAAGTTCTTAATTGTATTTTATTTCTTTCATTTTCCCAAATAATTATAGAAAATATCTGGTGACTCCTGACGCCCTCTTAATACACGAACAGGCAGTGTTTTTCGATAACTTTTTTAGTTTCTTTTTAATAATTATTTGGGAAAATGAAAAATAAATAAATACAAAAAATAAATTATTAAAAAGAAATTAAAGGAGTTATTGAAAGAACACGACCTGCTCACGTATTAGGAGGGCGTCAGGAGTCACCAGAAAAAAGGACGGGTGTTTTCATTAAATCTATCATGGTTAAAATGGAGTTTGAAGTTACAATGGGTTTGTGTAGGAAGGGGGCGTGTCTGATACAATGAATATCAAATATCTAAATATAAACTGAATCAAGCAACTGTCCTGGGTGTTCGCAAAACCCTGATTATATGATAAAATAATGAAAAGGTTTTTGAAAGAGAAATATTGCTTGAATAAATAGTTCAAAATGTACAATTCGGTAGCCACTTTGTTATGCAAATTAGAAGGTCAAAAACTCAAAACTTTGATTGAGGTTTTTCAGATTCTGCACCCCTGAATTATGTAAAATGGCCTGGTTACCAACTTTTACCCCCAAATGCCTCTAACCTGCTTATAGAAGGCCTTTTTCCAGAATTTCCGCCTGACTATATGTAAGATCATGGACATTCTAGAGCTAGTTTTGGTGATAGGCTGGCCTACAGCCTACTTTATATGCTGATGAATTGAATACCAATGGAAACAAGACCGCAAGGACTTTTTCAGTTTAATCCTTTTAGACTGAGTGTTTTGACTGTAGCCTATTCATGATGTTTTACATTTCTGTCTAATAAAATATTCAATCAACCAACCAATCAATCTGAATCAACGTAGAGTTTGTTTCTCCCTTTTGTTACTGACAATTCCCTATGCAAAATACTGTGTTTTTTATCGTCTGTATTTCAATGTTAGGCATGACTGGCTACCGTAAATAAGACGAAAATCTTACTATTTTAAGTTGACCTTGTACCAGTGATTTGTAGGCCTACTGTCATGAAACTGTAGCCTACTATTTCCTATGCAAACTTCTAATAAACTATTGTCGCATCTGCCTCCATCTCGTGGCCAAAAACCTCAATTACAACCAGATATATTTTACCATAACACCTCAAGGACCATAGTGTAGATCCCACACACCCCATAGCCCAGAAGGACGGCCACTCTGTGATTGGCTACCTGGTTGCCAAACGCAAACAAATATCCAATCGCAGCAGCGTCCCGCCCTCCCGGGCCATGGGAGGGACTAAACTTGCCTTACCAAGGTCTCACGTATAGTCTGGTAGGAAGATAGGCCTCCCGCGCACCCGAGAGATATATTTTTCTAACCTACCTTTTTAGAATCCTTAAGGTGTCTAGTTAATGAATTTTGATGTTCCCAGATCCAATTATTGTCCCATATATGTTTTTTTAACCATATGTTGTGTCCGTCCTGGATTTTTGGCTGTGAAAACGAATAACTTTAAATCAACATAGCTCCTGAACCATACATCCGACAGAAACCATTCACCCCATTTTATGTTCGTCCTTGCAAGATGAATTGATTGATATGAAGAGTTGCCAAGGTTCTATCATGTTTAGTGCATTAAAACCCAAATAAACACAAAAAAAAGTTAAAATTCGCCTAAACTGGATCACAACAACTCCTCCCCCATGCACCCAAATGATATATTTTTTCTAACATTTGCATTTTTACAATCTTCAAGATGTGTAGTAAACAAATGTTGATGTTCCCCACTTGAAATATTGACACATGTATGTTTATTCTGGCATAGTGTTTGTTATAGTGAATGTTTGCAAATGTAAAAAAGAGAATGTAAATTCTACATAAGGTCTTAACTATACATTATTCTGAGACAAATGTCCAATTTGTCTGTTTAATTTCGGCATGAGGCATTAAGGGAGATGGCTAGTGACATAATATGTACATTTATGGATCATCAATACTCAAATAAATGCTAAAATGCAAACAATTCAATAGGCGGATTTACATAAGGTCTTAACTATACATTTTTCTGAGACAAATGTCCAATTTGTCTGTTTCATTTTTGCATGAGGCATTGAGGGAGATGGCTAGTGATGGATCATCAATACTCAAACTAAAATGCAGACAATTCAATAGGCGGAATTGGGCCAGAGGACATAGGCATTTTCTTTCTTCAAATTGTTAATATGAATGCTTTGCTTTAGGTGCTTGATACACACATCCCATCCTCAATTCAAAATAGTGCCAGGTTTTAATTTTGCCTACAGTCTTGGATATCTGCAAACAATATCAAATATACGTGACATCTTAATTAAATGATATGCATAAGTGGCGGAGAGAGTCGCAGCCCCAGCCTTGAAGCCTCAAAGGTCTAGTATCTCCCTTGTTCCATAGATATAGCTCTTTGGAGCAATGGTTAAGATATTGGACTTTCGCGTGGGAGGCCCAGGTTCGAAGCCCGGGTGGGGCGGCACAATGGTGCCGTGTCCCAGATCGGTCTTCCCCATAGGAGGAGGTCTAAAGAGGGGTGATTGTGGCGGAGAGAGTCGCAGCCCCAGCCTTGAAGCCTCAAAAGTCTAGTATCTCCCTTGTTCCATAGGGATATCCCTTTGGAGCGATGGTTAAGATATTGGACTTCGCGTGCGAGGCCCGGGTTCGAACCCAGGGTTACACATAGACAAATTACCCTATCTTGTTCTATTTTGGCATGACATGTCATGCCAAAATACCATTTCATACCAAGATTTGATTCTAGACAACCTCAGGTTTCCAATGGAGCCAACCTTGCCATGCAGGTAAATGCCTAATGATTCAAAGATAGACAACATTTTGGTAAGGGATAAACGGCCATCACCAGTTTCCAAATGGACAATCGAGCTTTCACCTCGATTTATGTGAACGGAAATGTGTGAAAGCCTTCCTTGTACTGACATGCCAAATTTAGGACAATCCCATGCAGTGTTGGGTAAGAACCATGCCGTTTTTTAATCCAGTAAAATATGTAAAAATGTATATCTGTTTTAGACCACATACATTAACTACTGTAGTGTCTTTATAGGGGCAACATAGCTGAATAGTTGGGGAGCCCGCCTGGGGAACCAGAGCCCCTGGTTGTCCCAGGTTCGATTCCAGGCAAGGGTAGCAATGTCGATGTGTGTGGAGGAAAATATCTATCTATCTATCTATCTATCTATCTATCTATCTATCTATATAGACAACTGCACTGCATCTCACCTCAACACAATTAAAAGCACATTCCTAAAGCACATTTAACATGACCAGGTCACCCAAAGTGCTGTACAATTAAAAACAATAATAGAAAAGACATAACAATGCAATATAAATAGCATAGAATATCAAAATAAACAAAAGCAAAACATTAGCATCAGTAAAGGAAGATCATGGACTGCCAGTCTCAGCTAAAGATCAGGCAGGTCTTTAATAAAGACTGCAGCTCTGATGTGTAGGGGCAAGCTATTACAGAGCCTGAGGGGCCCCAGGCTGTCCTGCATAGACCACAGTAGTGTATCTTTTGACCGCTGTACTACATCTATAGACCACTGTACTACATCTATAGACCACTGTAATACATTTGTAGACCACTGTTGTGATCTGTAGACCATTCTAGTGCAACTGTGTGTTGTATTCTGTTTACCACATTAGTGCATCTGTAGACTACTCAAATGCATCTGTTGACCAATGTAGTGTCTGTAGATGTAGTACAGTGGTCAACAGATGCACTACTGTGGTCTATGCAGGACAGCCTGGGGCCCCAGGCCCTGTAACAGCTTGCCCTACAGGCCACTGTATTTCATCTGTACGTGACTTTAGCACATCTGCAGACCAATATTGTGATATATAGACCACTCTATTGCATCTATAAACCACTTTAGCTCAACTGCAGACCACTATCTGTTGATCACATTAGTGCATCTGTAAACTACTCGAGTGCATCTGTAAACCACTTGAATGCATCTGTAGACCAATGTAGTGTCTATAGATGTAGTACAGTGGTCAACAGATGCACTACTGTGATTTATGCAGGACAGCCTCGGGCCCCAAGGCTCTGTAACAGCTTGCCCCTACACATCAGAGCTGCCCAGTCGACTGATATTTTATCTTTATTAAAGACCTCCCTGGCAGTCCATGATTTTCCTTTACATGCTAATGTTTTGCTTTTGGTATTCATTGGTATTTTATGCTAGGCTAATGTCTATTTATACTGCATTGTTATGTTTTTTTTTTTACTGTACAGCATATGGATGACCTGGTCAATGTGGTCATGTTAAATGTGCTTTTAATTAAATTGAGATGCAGTGCAGTGGTCTTAATATAGATAGATAGATACCTATTTTCCTCCACACAGATCAACATTGCTACCCTTGCCTGGAATCGAACCTGGGACAACCATTCAGCTATGCCGCCCCTGTAAAGAAAGTACAGTAGTTAATGTATGTGTTCATAAACAGATTTACAATAGGCGTAAATTACATATTTGTACTGAATACAAAAAACTGCATGGTTCTTACCCAACACAGCATTAGATTGTCCTAAATTTGGCATGTCTGTACAGGGGAGGCCTTCACACGTTTCCATTCACATGAATCTACGCGAAAGCTCAAGGGTCCTTTTGAAAATTGGTGATGGCCGTTTATCCCTTGCCAAAATGTTGTCTATCTTTGAATCATTAGGCATTTACCCTCCCTGCCAGACAAGGTAGCATGACAAGGTTGGTTCCATTGGAAATCTGAGGTTGTCTAGAATCAAATCTTGGCATGAAATGGTATTTTGGCATGACATGTCATGCCAAAATAAAACAAAATAGGGTAATTTGTCTATGCATATCATTAATTAAGACATGTATATTTTAAATGTTTGCAGATATCCAAGACTGTAGGCAAAATTAAAACCTAGCACTATATTTTGAATTGGCGATGGGATATGTGTATCAAGCACCTAAAGCATTCATATTTATAACAATTTAAAACAAATAAAAAATAAACATAAACTCCTTCATTTGTATTGGTAAATGTCCTCTGTCCCAATTCCGCCTGTTGAATTGTCTGCATTTTAGGATTTATTTGAGTATTGATGATCCATAAATGTACATATTATGTCACTAGCCATCTCCCTCAATGCCTCATGCCAAAATGAAACAGACCACTTGGACATTTGTCTCAGAATAATGTATAGTTAAGACCTTATGTAAATCCGCCTATTGAATTGTCTGCATTTTAGCATTTATTTGAGCATTGATGATCCATACATGTACATATTATGTCACTAGCCATCTCCCTTAATGCCTCATGCCAAAATGAAACAGACAAATTGGACATTTGTCTCAGAATAATGTATAGTTAAGACCTTATGTAGATTTTACATTCTCTTTTTTGCATTTGCAAAGATTCACTATAGCAAACACTATGCCAGAATAAACATACATGTGTCAATATTTCAAGTGGGGAACATCAACATTTGTTTACTACACATCTTGAAGATTGTAAAAATGCAAATGTTAGAAAAAATATATCATTTGGGTGCATGGGGGAGGAGTTGTTGTGATCCAGTTTAGGCGAATTTTGACTTTTGTGTTTATTTGGGTTTTAATGCAGTAAACATGATGGAACCATGGCAAATCTTCATATCAATCAATTCATCTTGCAAAGACGAACATAACATGGGGTGAATGGTTTCTGTCGGATGTATGGTTCAGGAGCTATGTTGATTTAAAGTCATTCGTTTTCACAGCCAAAAATCCAGGACGGACACAACATGGTTAAAAAAACATATATGGGACAATAATTGGATCTGGGAACATCAAAATTCATTAACTAGACACCTTAAGGATTCTAAAAAGGTAGGTTAGAAAAATATATCTCTCAGGTGCGCGGGAGGCCTATCTTCCTACCAGACTAGTAGAGATGAAATTTATGGTTCTTTGAAGTGAGCTGGATGATGGATCCGTTCCTTTCAAAGAGCCGTTCAAAAGACTGTCTAATTGTGGGCTCGCCTGGAAGGCGAGCACACGTATGTTATCTTCATTATTTATCTATCAGTCAGTCAGTATCCTCAAAACTTTGGCGCGATTCATCTCTTAAAGAAACGCTTACACCTTTCAACACCATTCAAATTTTTATGTGTTCAGCTTACTGAGGACACGTGTGCTTGTATTTTTGGTTTTGAAATGTTTTGTAGTATAAATATAAAAAAATAAAAATGTTTAACTTTAAGCACCCAATGCATTTCCAATGGGTTTAGTGAGTGGAGAGAAGGATAATAGACCCATGTTTATGTTAAGGCGCTGTGGCTGCAGTGTTCACACTTCAGATATGCTATCTATATCATTGCGTTCACACAGGTCTGCTCTCTGATTTGATCCAAATATCTAAGCTTTGTGATGTATATATTCTGAGTTAAAACTACAAATATCTATAAATGTCCCTCTCCACTCTACTGATTGAGACAGCTGTGATTAAAGGCCTGTCTGTCATTGGCTGTTCTGTGGTGCTGCAAAGTAACTAAGTACATTTACTCAAGTATATACAAGTACTTGTACCTACAGTACAATTTTGAGGTACTTTTACTCTACTTTCCATTTTTGTTACATATACTCTACTATAAATACAGCATTTGACAGCCTCAGTTACTTGTTACTTTGCAGATTTTATTATTAATAAAAAACATAGATGGACCACTTAATACTGCTATGAAGTTGATCTACAATGTGCACACGCACGCACGCACGCACGCACGCACGCACGCACGCACGCACGCACACACACACACACACACACACACACACACACAAACAACTGTTACTGTGTTACTGTGAAGACGTTTGCTTGTATTTGTCTTTGAGACATGTTTTGTAGTGTTTTAGAAATTGTTCTTAAAAAGAATAAGGTTTTAGGATCCCGGGCAATGGGATTTACAGTATATATCCTAGAACCCGCAGGGACAATCAGCCGTATTAGTGGTTGTTGTTGGTTTTCAGGGAGATATCACAACCGATGCATTTTCAAATCAGATCCACAAACACAATAAAAGTCATGCTCCACTCCTCAGTCTGGAGTGGCCACATAGAAGAACGCCTTGGTTATAGACATAGTGGAGGACAGATGTGATCTGGGATTGTTAACCTACAGTATATGCACTCAATATACACCTCTAGAACACATAGAATATGTACAGTAAGGTTCAGTAGAGTACAGTAAAAGTACAGTTAGGTTCAGTAGAGTACAGTAAAGTACAGTAAGGTACAGTAAAGTACAATAAAGTACAGTAAAGTACAGTAAGGTACAGTGGAGTACAGTAAAGTACAGTAGAGTAACGTAAATTACAGTAGAGTACAGTAAAGTACAGTATAGTAAGGTACAGTAGAGTACAGTACAGTAAGGTACAGTACGGTACAGTAGAGTACAGTATAGTATAGTACAGTAAGGTACACTACAGTAAGGTACAGTAGAGTACAGTAAAGTACAGTACAGTACAGTAAGGTACAGTACAGTAGGGTACAGTAGAGTACAGTAAAGTACAGTAAGGTACAGTACAGTAGAGTACAGTAAAGTACAGTAAGTTACAGTAGAGTACAGTAAAGTACAGTAAGGTACAGTAAAGTACAAAACAATACAGTAAGGTACAGTAGAGTACAGTAAAGTACAGTAGAGTACAGTAAAGTACAATAAAGTACAGTAAAGTAGAATAAAGTACAGTAAGGTACAGTGGAGTACAGTAAAGTACAGTAGAGTACAGTAAAGTACAGTAGAGTACAGTAAAGTACAGTATAGTAAGGTACAGTAGAGTACAGTACAGTAAGGTACAGTACGGTACAGTAGAGTACAGTATAGTATAGTACAGTAAGGTAGAGTACAGTACAGTAAGGTACAGTAAAGTACAGTAAGGTACAGTACAGTAGAGTACAGTACAGTACAGTACAGTACAGTAAGGTACAGTACAATACTGTAGGGTACTGTACCTTACAGTACCTTAAAGTATCCTATTTGTTGGGTTGGAATCGAGCCCACACTGTTTCGAAGGAACAGTATTTCTAGTTTTAGTTAGTTACCGGTACTATAGTTACTTTGTAGATTTTGATTATGATTACAAATGACTTAAACCCTATACATTGATGCCATATATAGACCTACATTATTTAACATTTCTGCCATTTGAAAATAGCCGATCTACAAGCTCACAATGCCTTGTGTACTTGTGTTGTGACGCATTGTGAGGTTGTAGATCTGCTATTTTCGAATGATTTTTCTACATTTTATTGATTGGAAAACTTGTGAAATGGGACATTCTATATAATGAGTACTTTCTACTATTAGCCCTATTCACGGCCCGCCTACTCAGCACCCCCCGGGTGCTGAAGTCACGTTTTGAAGGGGAAAATCCTACTAAAGCAAATTTAATGCAATTTCCGAATAGTAAAGTATAAAATACGGCTAGCAGCATGATCAAGAACACAAGATAGTAAAAGGCACAAAGCATTATAATTTACTTTACCGTTCAAAATAATGATTTGTTGGCTTTTAGTCCAGCTATTTCTGTTAGAGTTTCCCCTTTTAAATTGATGTCAGCACCCGGGGGATGCTGAGAAATTTGCTGAGTGGGCGGGTCGTGAATAGGGCTAATTGGTACTTAAGTACATTTTGATACCAATACTTTTGCGCTTTTACTCAATGTACATTTTTAATTCCTAACTTCTATTTTGGCAGAGTATTTCAACATCGCAGTAGTATTTTTTTACTTAGGTCAATCAAAGGTAAAGTAAGAATTTGAGTACTTTTCCAGTCCACTTACAGGCAGCAGCCGTTCGCAACTGGTAAAAAATGAACCTAGCCCAACCCTACCCTCCCCTGCCCCTTCTTTGTATATACTGTTTGTTTTAGACTTACTGTCTTTTTTTTGTTTGTTTTTCTTTACATATCTACTGCATAGTACTGTGTTCTATTTGTCTGTCATTCAATGTTATATGAGATACTTCAATGGTTTCCAGTGGAAATAAGCTTAGTCTTTTCATGGATCTCCTTTTAGTAGACCTTGTACCAGTGAACTGTACCGTCATGAAACTGTACCTTTTCCTATGCAAACTTCTAATAAAGTCTTCAATCAATCAATCAATCAATCAAAGTCCATCACTGTTCATTAGAAAGGAACGGCTCCCTACTGCGAACCGGATCCCATCGTTCATTTCCAAAGGAGCCGTTCAAAAGACTCGAGTCGTTCACGAACGTCCCATCTCTATCAGGCTTCCTGTTGTTATTGTGCTACCAGTGCTGCTAGTATCGAGCCGGGGAGCCGCCGCAATGACACGCAGAAGAGGCCCACTTTCACTTTGAACTACTTTTTAACCACCCAAAGTCCCAAACAAACCACAGCGACACAAACCGCGGTGTGTGTGTGTGTGTGTTCTGCGTTGTTGTTTACATTCACTGCAGCCCGCATGAACAGTGCTTGCGCAGCGGCGGCATGTCGCTGAGTTCAGACGGGTGGACTCACACCCCCACAGCGGAGCCTCTCTCCGGAGGCTATGGGGCTGCGTCGCAGCAGCAGCAGCCCCAGTCCCAGCCTGCTGGCTGCTGTCACACCGTGCTCATGTCGGTGCGGGTGTCAGTTTGCCATTCAGGTATTCGGCCGCTGTGTCTTCCAGGAGCAGCCGGGGGCGATGAGTCACTCCTCCGGCTGCAGCTCAGCATGGACCCGGGAAAGTCCGGGGAATTCCGCCTCTCGCTGCGGGACGGCGGCCAATCGGCACGAAGTGTGGTAAGTTTAGTGACAGTCGTCAACAACAACAACAACGTGTTCGGCCACTTGGCCTTTGGTGTTGTCCATTTTTTGAGGGCACAATGGCCAAATGCCAGGGCAGGAAGGCCATCAAATAAAACAAGATTTTAGTCCATTGAAATAATTTGAAATTTGAAATTAATATCTGTTGTGAAATAAATAAATGGGTATCTGACGCTCAGACCTGCACAAATCAAAGATACTGGATTGGTTTAAAAATAGACACTCAACAAGACACTGGTGTCTACATGACAAGAAAGACACTGATAGACCTACATATCGACAAGATAGAGACAGAGGAGGAAGTAGTACAGTCAGCTGGGCTGGGGCATTAAGGCCACTGTGGCCTCAGGGCCTGCCATATTTTGGAGGGGCACAAGGCCAAACTGAGGGGCAATGATGGCCATGGCCTCCCTGACTTTCTTGCCCTGGTTGTTAATATGTTTCAATTCCCCACTTCTAGGACTAGAACCACTAGAGGAGCCTCCGTCTGCGTGTATTGATGTATGTGTGTGAGACTGAACTGTCAGCAAATCTAACTGAAGGAAACATTGTTGAAAGTTGGCAGCAATTAAAGAACAGTGTGGGCAAGTCAATGTTTCTTTCTTTTCAGGTTGGCTGTTTATTTATCCCACTGGCATCAACTATGAAATACAGACAGTCAGCTACTGATCATTTATTGACGTTTTACACTATCTAAAACAATATTGTTTCTGAGTTTGTTACAGTAGCCTATATTTATGTTTGTGTCAATCAACTCAGCAACTAGGACAGAGTGACATAAATCTTTTATATGACCTGGCTACATAATTCATGAAGTTGCAATGTACTAACATTGTGATGATTTTCTTTCCATCATGCCTCATCCTTTCTCTCTTTCACTTTCTATTTTGATATCCTGTTTGATTTGATTTTTCCCTTCCTCGATTTTCTTTCCCCTCTCATGCCTCATCCTTCCTCTCTCTCTCTCTTTCACTTTCTATTTCGATATCCTGTTTGATTAGACTTTTCCCTTCCTCTCGCCAGTCGATTTCAGAGTTTGACTTGAGGGCGATACACTACGAGGTGAAGTCCCCCAGATGTCACGAGCTGAGCTTGGCCGCGCCTCCACACGACCGCATCAGCTTCAACTTCCGCTGCGAGCGGGAGGCGCAGGAGTGGGCTACCGTGGTCATGTCATCGCTCAGAGAAGCACACAGGGGTCAGTCCATCATTTACTCAAATGGCTCTTTTTGACTACGAAGGTTAACCCGGAATCTTCCTCCATTACCTGAAAGATTCTGTGTTATTACCGGTAGTTTTTTTGTAACAAACAATAAAACCTATAATGGAATGGTTACGTTTCCATTATACAGGTAGGTAGGTATGTCTGCAACACAAGGACATTTTATAAAAAAGCTCAAATACATAACTGCAAATTCGCAACGCGTCAGATCGCGACACGGTGTGAGCTAACCCTAACCCTAGAACTCGGGCTTAGCACCACATTACGTTGGAACACATTATGAATAAAAATGAAATTTCTGTTTGCCTTTTAGGCTGACATATTTAATAATTTTATACTTTCAAAAAAAGAATAGCGAAAAGAGCTGATCTACAAGCTTACAACGTGTCACGTAGTAGATCTGCTATTTCTTCTGTTTTTGGAAAAGGTATGAACATTTTTCCACCTGGAAAGGATTATAATTGCGATTATTTTATCTCAAATAATTGCAATTAGACGATTATGTAATAATTGTGACAGGCTGACAGACCGTACTATGGTGAGACAAGTAAACATGTGCTCACTTACCACCATCCAAGCCACCCATTTGTGGTGCCTGGAATCTAATTTGTGGTGGAGTGGGGTGGTGCATATTGACTTTGGTGTAACAAAACAAGCATTTTAGACCAAAACAAAGAAGCTTTTCTCTGCTCTGCTCTTCTGTGTGTGTGTGTGTGTGTGTGTGTGTGTGTGTGTGTGTGTGTGTGTGTGTGTGTGTGTGTGTGTGTGTGTGTGTGTGTGTGTGTGTGTGTGTGTGTGTGTGCGCGCGCGCGCGTCTGTGCCTCAATATAAAATTGTCCATTTTGTCCAAAATGTTACAAAATAAAATATTTTAAAAATGGTCTTTAGTAATGTAAGGTTACATAATTTGAAAATGCACGGTACATCATTATCAGACCTAAATTTACACTTCAACTTCTTGTTTGTACCAAATATTACATTTTGAACAAAATAGCCAATTTTACATCCTTTCTTAGTGCCCACTGCCCACTCTATTAACTATTATTACCCTGCGCATCGAATGTCCACCGCAGCAGCTATCCAGGCATTCTCTCTCTATCTTTCAGCTTCAGGGTGGATTTGATCTCCACCAAGATGGTCACTTAGGCCTATATTATTCATGGACATCCTGGCCCCATGTCACATTCATCCTCATCAAGAGGAATAGAGCATGTATGTCATATTTCATTTAAAACACATTTAAACCAAGGCCATTCAGTCATCTGAACATCTGTCCTGCCTAGCAAAGTTGCAATGACAGCTTAACACCTTCTAAGCCTGGCCGTACTCCCTCGGACTTCCTACTGGGTCCCATCAGCCACGCCGTCTATTCCCGGACTTTTGATATAAATTATAATAAAAAAAAAAAAAACATCGGAAATTCTTCTCTGTGTCTTTTTGGAGCGATCTGAAAGGGTTAATATGCTCTGACAGTCATTTTCTGGTGCTGGGTGTGATACTCCTAATATCCAGCAGGCCACGCCGTTGACTCACATTCTGGATGGATGGCTGGCCAGGAGGAGCCTCATCCTCTCCCCAGTGTTGAAACTCAGCAAGAAGCTCAAACAAGATGGCTGGTCTTTGTCTCTGTTCGTGGATCGCGGTTTCAATCACGTTCGGGCGCCGCTTCTCTATCGCTCCTTTCCCTGCTTCGCCGCACGTAAACGAATGGAATTGATCTCCCCTCCGCCTCGCCAAAGTAAGATCGCCGACCTCTGCAGGATGAATATGTACGCTGTGTCGAGCACTCCAGTACGTGTTGTTATCATGTGGGCTTTGTTTTTTTAAAACATGTTTGTAAATAAATGGCTTATTTCTTCGGCGCTACCTCTGTTCAGAGGGTTCTGCCGCGGCTTGCAACGTGTTAAGTGTCACATCACAGCTTTACATGTGTGGAAAAAGTGAAATTCTTTTTTCCGCGTGCGCTTCAACATTTACACTAGTTGTTCTTCGTGAGAAGGGAGGAAGATAGAGATCGAGTAAGAGCAGAAGAGAAACAGGATAGAAACTGGTACAGTAACACGTAGAGTACATGTAGGTTGCATATGTAGTAGCAGTTATGTGCATGCTATTTAGAACATTTACAGAACTAGAACATAGACCTTTTCATGTAATAGTCTCATGATGTGCAGGTGAGATAATTTTGCACCATTATCAGGCATGTCATTGCAAACATAGGTGCCGTTTCTAGTACAACAACGGCAGAGCTGTATGATAGGCTACACTGTACATACGGAAAGATAAGCCTGTGTTGTCAGGACCGCCAAGGACATTTTGCTTTGGATGACCATCTCTTCCTTATCTGTAAAGCTGCGTCCAAACCTGAAGCTATTTCTTCTATTCTAGCCGCTTCTATCGCTTCACTTTGGTCGCGCAGGTCCGCGTTGGTAAAGAAAATCCGTTGGAATCAAGGCGAAACACCCGGAAAGAAGGGAGTCCCAACACCAAACACCAAAAACATTTCCCTTGTCTCCGGACAACATCAAAGCTGATTGGCTGTCAGGACGCGATGGGTGGAGTGGGGGTGAAGCGAAGGTTGCTTCAGATGGATTTTTCCAAGCGAAGATACCGAAGCAACTGTTCGCGCCGCCCCTTTGGGATGGTTCGCGCTGTGCCCGTTCACGCGTCGTCTTTGCATTCACTTTGTAATGTATTTAATCGCACCGCTCAAACCATCCAGGTTTGGACGCAGCTTTAGGCAAATCAGGTTCTAGATCAGCAGCAGCACTAAGAGATTATCTGACTGTTCACCTCCATTGACTCTATCTAAGACAGGGGTCAGCAACCCGTGGCTCTAGAGCCGCATGCGGCTCTTTAGCGCCACCCTAGTGGCTCCCTGGAGCTTTTTCAAAAATGTATGAAAATGTATCGTCACTGTCGGGCAGAAACCTCGTATCTCCAAGTTTCAAATTTGTATGTTTTTTTTTTCTTTTTCGGAAAGTAAAGCCCTGCTTCATCATACAAGACTGATGCACAAAAGTAGTGAAAACAGCAGATCTACATGCACACAACGCCTCGCGGCGCGAGGCGTTGTGTGCTTGTAGATCGGCTGTTTTCACTAGTTTAGTTCATTTTGTCAATGATAAATACAAAACGAAGTTTTGGACATACAAGGTTTCCACCCGACAACGACGATATATAAGGCTTTTATATTTTTTTGCAGCTCCAGACAGATTTGTTTGTTTTTTTTTTGGGTCCAATATGGCTCTTTCAACATTTTGGGTTGCCGACCCCTGATCTAAGAGGACACACAGTAAGCCTTATCACTGTGGGGAAATGTATCTAGTATTGTGGTAGAATGAGGAAGTGTTTGTTTGCCTGTTTCTGTTCTTTAACTCGCTGTATGTTCATATCCATGTGTGTGTCTAAATGTCCTTATTGTCTCCTGACAACCTACAGTGGCAGACATTGTTTCAGCTGGAGACTCCCAGCTGCCTCTGGAGGACGTTGTATCTCAGAGTTCTACAGATTTACCACGCACAGGTAGGTACATCATGTCTCCCTACCTCACACAGGCCCCAAACAGTCTAGAGCAGGGGTCAGCAACCTTTTTGAAATGAAGTGCCATGTTTTTATTTTCTAGATAGTCCGTGTGCCATATCAACATAAATCTTAATGACACCCCATCAAACATTCGGACATATTTTGATTGTCAGGACATTGTTATAATGATCATTAGAGCAGAGCAATAATCCACCTATCTCCCCGCCCCGAGTCAGAGTTCAGAGTTTTAATGAATGTAAATTGATGTGCTGGATGTAATATGCTGTGAATTAGGTGACTTCATTTAATTGACCACATTTAAAAATATATTTGATTTTGAAATAAAAATCCTCTCTCTCAAACTTCTGCCGGTGTGCCAGTGATCACCCTTCCCTGTGCAAATGTTGGCACCTGTGCCTAAGGTTGCCTACCCCTGGTCTAGAGAGTACTAAACTGGCACACTGTAGCTCCCTTAATTAAAGTTTTATTTAGGCATCCACTAAATAAGTTACTACTCTAAGTGTAAGTACTTTCATGGTGGATGCCTAAATAAAAGGTTACTTAAGGGAGCTACAGTGTTCTTTGCCCTTTGGGACTTGCAATCCAAACCTTGCTCAAAATAGAGGCCATAGTGCAACATGGGTTTTTGTGACAAATCTTCAGCAGTTCATACAGTGCACCGAGGGCACAGTGGGCAGTATTACACAAACCACTTTGAAGAAAGGAAATTAAGTTTGAAGTTTGAAGTACGGTTGATAACAGTTAATGGATTTGACTTAGACTTTTAAATTGTCAGAAGAAGTTGTCCATGCAGCCACCATGGCCCATCTGCAATTTAACATGTTGGCCATTTTAATATCTCAGCTGTATATTACCCAGAAAAATAATATAGTGTCCCTATTCTGGGGTGAATATTGGACAAAAATAGCCGATCTAGTGAGCAATGAGCTTGTAGATTTTTGGCAAATCGAGGGAAATACTAGCTTACTAGTACCCCAAACAACTAAGTATATTGGGGTTTAAGTAGCTCTTGTGTGTGTATGTTTGTAGCTACTTGGCATGTCTATTTATAAATCTATGTCTGTGTGTCTACAGAGGAAATGTGTAGTGAGCTGACAAGAGCCATAGAGGCAGGCGACATGCAGGCTGCCTCTGTCTTTGCTAGCAGTTTGGCCCGCAAGCACACTGCACTCAAGATCCAGCCTGCTGTCAGGAACTATGAAGACACTGAAATCAAGTAGGCTTATATTTGTATTTATTATGCATGATGGGTTTATTATGCTGCTCTGTTCTTTAAGAGATTCTATATCTTAACCGATTTTGTGCCGATCCCGCGATGTCTCACGAAATATTAAAAGATATCTAGAGTGCCGATCGCGGGATGACTCGCGAAATATACTGTATATACAGTAAAGCTGGCCTGGCTACCTACCGTCCGGTGAAAAACGCTGGCATGTTTGAAGTCGGCGATTCATCATCATCGCGCATCCACGTGCACACAATAGTGATCCCATCCCATAGAAACCAACGGTCTTTCTGATCTTTACAGTCCATTTTCCATTCCAAAAAACACTTTTGATGCCAAGGATGGCATTGGATTCTTGCTAAAATAGCACAAGCATAAAGGCATCCATCTTCTATCATTGTTTACATTTCAGACCAGAACTAGTTCCGGGTCAATCTTGAACATCGTCAAGTAGGAATTGTTAGCTCGATCGGCACGCTGAACAATTAACCCTTTCATGTCGGCGGCACTAATTGAGTTTTAATGAGGTTTTACCTGGTTAAATAAAGGATTAATAATAATTAAAAAGAAATGTATGGGTTGCTTTAATTGTTAATGTGCTGACTACATACAGTATCTGTAATGTCTGGACGAGTACAAGTCCAGCTCAAGAAAAGTGTCTTCCACACTAACTATATAAAAAAAAAGAAACGTTAAAACACGTCTTTTATTTTAATTTTGTCCCTAAGCTTGGCCGTCGTTATCGAAGATTCTGCCTCTTCCTGTTGTGTCACGGTGAAAGTCTTCCCCAATACGACTACTGCAGCGCTGAAGCAGCAGGTTTGTCTGAAAAATGTTCTTTAGAGTCTGTTTCTTTTTGACTTTTTTTAAGCAGCTCAGCAAATTCTCTTGGCTTCTCAGATAATCTCATCCTTCCACCTTCTCCCCTCCCCCACCCCCACTCTGTTCTGTTCTCAGGTGTTCCTCCAGTATGGTTTCCACCCATGGGTGCAGCGCTGGGTTATCGGCCAGTGTCTGTGTGCGGACCAGCGCTCCCTGGCCTCGTATGGTGTGCGACGGGACGGCGACACGGCCTTCCTCTACCTCCTGTCGGCCCACCACGCACGCCTTACCCACCAGCTCCTCCAGCAGGACCAGGAGAGTGCCCTGCTGGCAGCTGGGAATTCACCAGCTCCCTCCTTCCCTGCTCCCTCTCCTCCTCCCTACAGCAATGGCCCCTCGTCTCAAGACCGCAGGCCTTACTCCACCCTGCCTCCCCGGCTCGGTGCCGGCAGCAACACTGGTGAGGAGCATGTGATACTACTTGTTAGGGGTGTAACCATATAGTAACTGAATTGAAAAATCATTTTTAATTTGCAATGATCTACTATATCGATATGCAAAAGCATATATCATAACGTTTTTGGCTTTGTATCAGTATCGTTTTAAATGCAGATAATCGGTATCGAAACGTTTTGCAGCGCAAATGAAAATGAAAGAGGGGTTTAATTACTTTTCCATTCCATATAGCTACTCTTAGTCTATCGATAAATGTGTGTAATCCCTGTGTTCATGTCAAGGTGCAGTTTTGTCCATGTGTTGAAATATAATGTCCATGTATTTGCTAGAGAATCACAGTGTTTACTTATTTATAATAATAGATTTTTCCCTTAAATACATGCACTATTGACACGTTTCACATAGATTTAATTTCTTTGCTTAATAGTTACTATATTCATTTTAAATCATTGAATCAAATCGTATCGTATCGCCATGACTGAACAATATCGTCCATGTATCGTATCGTCTATGTATCGTGATCCTTATCGTATTGTTACACCCCTACTACTTGTAGAAGGAATGCGAGCAGTGCAACAAAACTTGCCAGGTGCACATGGCTCCTGAAGTTAAATAAAAGGAAAATGATGCCAGCACTCACGTTATGTTCTTCAATAGATGCTCAGTTTATTTAAGTTTAGGATGGACACGTTTCTGAACTATACCTTCATCAGCCTTGGAATGCTGAAACGCACGTTTCTCCGGTTGCTGTCCTGAACCTAAATAAACTGAGCACCTTTTTGAAGCACATGTGTGGTTACACCAGTGGTTCTCAAACTGTCTAATTTCAACAGGCCACAGACCCCCATAACTCTCAGAGTTACAGACCTCTGGGGGTCCCCCGGACCGAACTTTGAGAACCACTGAGATACCCAAACACACAAGCTTGAACAGGCACTCAATAGCGCAGGGGCAATATTTTGACTTCTCATGGATTCTAAAAAGTATTCTTAGTTTGAGTGAGTCAACGTAATTGTTACCTGGCTTACTACTACTTATTTTGTAACTCTCCTGGTACTCTCCATGTGTTTAATGCTTACTACGATGCTACTATGACACCTGAATTTAACTCGGGATCAATGAGGGTATAAAATAAATCTTAATTAAAAAATGTTTACACCCGCTTGCCTCTTTTAACCTGAGAGTTCCCATTTCAGTAAACACAGACATCAGGGATTGACACTAAGGCTTGCCCACCTGCCCCCGGCAGGTAAATAAAACCTTCGGGCAGGTGAAGTTTGCTTTCAGGTTGCCCGACCGGGCAAGTGCTTGTTTGAGAGCGGACACAACCGTCTATAAACACAACACCAGATATCTGTCTAAACACCTGAACATGACCAGTGCGCTCTGTCTTCTGGTCTGTGGAATGTAAAATAAGAGCACTGTTTACCTATAACTAGTCCTTACCCGTTCAAAGATATGAGCTCCGAAATGATGTGCAGTGTGTGGGTTATGGGGTGTGCGCTGTGCACACAGTATATGAGGGATGGAAAGTAACTTTCTGGTGCTTGCATGATAATATGTAGGAGCATCAATGTAAGAAATACCCGTTTCGTTTAAAGGCTACAGAGATACTGTGTACCGATCTACATGACAACATCTGAAAGAGGGCCAGCCAACACCCCCCCCCCCGCCCACCTACACACACACACACACACACACACACACACACACACACACACACACACACACATACACACACACGCACACACACACACGCACACACACGCGCACACACACACACACACACACACAGAGCTGGTTAAACATGTTGCCCCATGCTAGATGCAGAATAGATATGCCTCATGCTAGATGCAGAATAGTAGTTACACCATAAAAATGCTAATATTCAGCATATGATTTGTGAAAGTGACAAACGGGCTTCACAGTTATGTCAGGTGTGTTCATATGCTAATGGTGATGCGATTTCAGATCAATTGCTCCAGCCACTGAGGAGAAACGCTGTGACAGACACTCAGACATTCGCAAAATTATAGTATAGATGTGCTGTTTTTACTGTTGCTATACTTAAAAATATAAAATAACAAGTGTGAAACAGACATTCATGTAGAAACATATACTTATTTGGTATTTGGATTGGGTGGTTTTGAGCTATGACATTTTTTATCGCACAGCCCCAAAAAGTAAAGAAATAAGTGTTAAATTGAGCTGTATTAATCTCTTACCTATCCTTTTATAATGGACAATTTACTTTTCGGGCAAGTGGGCATGACCTTTGGGCAAGTAGAACAAAACATGTACTTGCCCGACGGGCAAGTGCCTCTGAGACCTTAGTGTCAACCCCTGGACATATTATGTAACATTATACAACATTAACATGTCAATGTTGAGACTTCACGAACAGGTCTAACAGGTCCTGCCACTGAGTTTAAACACGGGTGAACCATGAGGTATAGACTGCAACAAGGGTCTTCAACAGGGGGTCCTCAGAGTTACCGCAGGGGGTCCTCCAAATCTTTGTGTGATAGAAGCTATTTTTTCTCCTTTTTTATATTAACCACTTGAACCCTAGCGTCCATATTCTGAGAACTTTAGCCAAAAATAGCAGATCTACAACGCCTCGCAGTGGAGAGCTTGTACAGTAGATCGGCTATTTTTGGCAAAGAGCAGAATAAGTACAGAGTGAACAGTGAAGTTTATTAAGTATTGACGGTTCAAGTGGTTAAATCTGAAAACACAAATTGAAAATGAATCCAAAATACACTGATGATTGTGCCGTCAAACGATGAAACTATATGGTATGGGTTGTGGGGGTCCCTCCCTGCTTCATCTCTCTCGACTAAGGGGTCCTTGGCCTGAAAACGTTGAAGACCCCTGGACTACACCGTAACAGTCCTGTCTTGCACAGGTCCTGGAGCATCAGCTGGGTCTGATAGGGGGAACGTCAGTGACATCAGAGACCTCATCAACCTGGAGATGCTGCAGCTCAATGAAGCTCTGCATGGCCCCGGCAGAGCAACTCCCGTCCAGGTAAAGAAAAAGATGGTCCTCTTCTGCATTTTAACCACTTATCAACCTGGCCTCTCTATTTTGGGCATGTAGGTGAAAATAGCAGTTCTACAAGCCCATGACGTGACACGCCGTGAGATTGTAGATCGGGTTCAAGTGGTTAAAGGAGAATTCCGGACTAGCCGTCCTACCACGTTAACTCATTTCCCGCGGTCCCCGTCGAAACCGGAGATTTCCCGCTGTACCACTCTGCGATGCCCGAGGAGCCCGAAGATTTAATTAGCTTTAATCATTATGAAACGATTAAAATTATGGTCGCTGTTTATAGCCGCTTCGGAGACTTTAGGCCCGCCTCCTAACTGTATCCGGTCGTATTTCCTAACTTTAGACCGGATCTAGGTTTCCATATCTGGTCTGAAAGCCAATCATAGCTCCCGGCCCATATGTTTTCCTTGTAAACAAAGGAAGGAGCTGCATGGCCATAGAATGTTTTTTTTTTCACGTGTTTTTTTTATTTGGTAGCTGTTTGATTCCTCTACCCGCCTGGCATATGATCCGCGCACATATCGTCTGCTATGTGCGCGAACGTGCCCACGTGTTACCATAGCGCACAGCTGGCTGTTTCCAACGTTTTCTTATGTAAATACTGGCGGATACTGCAGGATACTGCCTGGCAACGGATTTGTCTATTCCAATGGATTTTTTTTTATTCGAAAGCTGTCATCTTGTCTACCGGTCTACTACATGAGTCGCGCACAGATCATGCACTATGCGTGCACATGCCCACGTTAAAAGGTAAGGACAATTTGGCAGGAAAACAGTTCAGCCTATGTTTAAAATAGCAGCATATGAGTTAATATCCATGAACGATCGGTACATTTAAAAATATATATATTATCATCTCGAGTCCTCGGCAGCTCCAAACACAAGCGGTTGGATTAATCGCTTATTTGTATTGCTCGACAATTCCTTTTTCTTTTCTTTTTTTACATCTGACAGACTTTCATAATGGTGGAAATGTCTCCAAAGAGTTTTGACCCTGTGGAGCTGCTGTAAAGAGGTGAACTGCCACTAGATCCTACACACCTCCAGTCAGAGCTAACTTGCTAAAAATTGAAAAAATGTTCACACCTCTACCACTTGTCTTATTATTATTACAAAACATACAACCAATTAAGCCCTATTTCCAGGTTGGTCAAGAAAGTGTGGCTTAGGACCAATATTCTTCTAAGCTATTAGATGGTGGAACAATCATAATTAATGTAGGACCTGGAACATGCAACAGACCACCCGATATACAATAATAACTTCATTGCTATAAAGGTTAATAAAGAGGTGTGATTGATTGATTGATTGATTGATTGATTGATTGATTGATAGATACAGTAGATAGATAGATAGATAAATGCATAATTTAACAAGGTTTCGTTACACTGGCTTGCTATAATCTAAAACTACTCCTAGTTAAAAAGAATGGTGTAACATTCTACAATACTAAAATCATATGACTACTGCCCCATCCTTGAATGTGGCACTTATATTTTGTTCATCACAGTATTTAAAAAGAACATTCTATCTATCATTTCATTCATACAAACTAGAGCTCTTTCATGGTCCAAGGTCTCTTGGCAGTTGGCACAGAGTGAAACAATGTTGTTGTTTAAGGCATGTGAAACAGTTTTTAAACATGAGAGAAGTCTTTAATCTAAAAGTCTAAATAGAGGACAGTGAAAACAGAATTATAATGAACTATACGTATGCATTCATCCTACCCGGTTTGATCAATGCAAATACATTTGTTGTCCATATCCTGCTTATGTGGGACTGTCAGTCAGATATTGTAAATTATTTACAAAACAATTTGCCAGGCCAGATATTATTGCTGGCCCGCCAGCCCTATCTGCCCTATTTTATACATTGTCTATTCCAAAATAGCTGATCTACATTGTGCTATTGCTGCTTTTACTTTATCTCAGTTTTTCTTCCACCACTGTACTCTGTGAATAAATTACTCAAGTATTCTAAGCCACGTTACTGAGGGTCAAAAGAACTTTTGACAGAAAAACCTGTGTTTTCACAGGGTGTGTCTCAGGGCTGGTCGTGCCCCTCCTGCACTTACATCAACAAGCCCACGCGGCCAGGCTGTGAGATCTGCAGCACTGACCGGCCTCAGTCCTACACGGTCCCAGGAGGGTACCGACCCGACCCCCTGGAGCTGCAACGCATCCAGCAGGAGAAGGAGGCCATCAGACAGTACCAACTGGTAGGGGAAACAGTCATGCGCGTGCACGCCAAGGTTATTATAGTAAACGAAAACTAACTAAAAAACGAAAACTAGAATGGAAAAAACATTTTAGTTAACTGAAATAAAAATAAAAACTAAGCTTTTTAAAAAAACGAAAACTAACTGAAACGGTATTGTGTGTTTACAAAACTAACTAAAATAAACTACAATTAATTAATTTGTCTTTCGTGGAAATAAAAAAGTAAAAAACACCAGTTGGTGAGGTCAAAGAGAGAAGTTGTATGTCTCAACATTCCTGCCACTCTCAACAATGATGTTTTGTTGATTTTCTTTATTAGACAATACTTTTTTTTCCAGAGCTTTTTTAATATCACCCCTGACAAATACCCCATATAGGTAAAAGACTATAAAACTAACACTAAAACTAATAAAAACTAAACTAAAACTAAGCATTTTCAAAAAATAAAAACGAAACGAAACTAGCAACCCCACCTTAAAAACGAATTAAAACTAAACTGTAATTGAAAACAAAACCTCAAAACTAATAAAAATAAAAACTAATGGAAAAATCCCAAACTATTATAACCTTGGTGCACGCGCGCACACACACACACACACACACACACACACACACACACACACACACACACACACACACACACACACACACACACACCAACACATGCATGCATTCTAAACCAGGGGTTTTCAAAGTGGGTGACGGCCGGGGCAGCCTGGGGTGCCGCGACGGCAGTCCAGGGGTGCCGCGAGATGGAATTTATTTGGACACTTGAAGAAATATTTAGTATCATTTTAAACTTGAAGTACAAAGTTATTTTCAGTCAGTTCTAACCAAAATGGCTATTATCTCAACGCTTTCCTCGCAAAATAATTACTAAAATATCGTCACTGTCGGGCAGAAACCTCTGTCGCACAAAACTAGTGAAAACAGCAGATCTACAAGGCAAGCACACAACGCCTCGCGATGTGCTTGTAGATCTGCTGTTTTTACTAGTTTAGTACATTTTATAGATGATAAATACAAAAAGAAAGGTTTTGGACATACAAGGTTTCCACCCGACAACAACGATATTCTATACATTTAAGGTGCTGGGAGTGAAAATTATAATGTAGGGGTGCCTCGGATTAAAAAAATATTTATAGGGGTTCCCTGAACCAAAAAAGTTTGGGAACCCCTGCTCTAATCGGATTACACAGCATCCGATCCAGGGAGAAAAATATACACAATCTACTTCCAAGTACTTGTCTAAAAAAACAGCCAATTAAACTTTTTGCATTGATTGGAGTTCTGAAGTCTGCGTCGAATGAGACAGTCATACAGATTTGATCCCAACTGATATTCCAAGTGGGGTGAAACAAACACGTAGAGTTAAGCCTGACTTGTACTTAGTTGTGCAAATAGCCAATCAACAGGCGTACAGTGTGTCGCACTGTGACGTATTGTGAGCTTGTAGATCGGCTATGTTGGGTGTGACACCGGCGCACAACTAAGTATAGTTGAGGCTTTACTGAGTCCTAGTTGACAGAGTAGTGCTGTACGGCAATGGTTCTCAACTTGTGGGTCGGGATCCCCAGAGGGGTCCCCAAATTATTTTGGGGGGGTCCCCAGATGTTTAGCTAAATGTTAACTCATTGAATGCCCTTTTCAAGATGGCCGCCAAGTACCAGGATGCCACGTTCTTAAATTTCTAGTGCACGGATCAATTTTTAGTGCACGGATCATATATGCACCATATGTGTAGTACTTTTTAACAGCTTTCAAACAAAAAAATCCGCTTGGAAATCCATTCAGGCATTCATGAGATAGAAGCCTTCGAAGTCAGACAAAACAAACACTGCCACCTTCCTAAATTTCTAGTGCACGGATCAATTTTTAGTGCACGGATCGTGCACGCCCATGCCTAGATCATTAGGGCGGGTCATACTTTTTTTATTTTGGAAATCCAAACGTGTTGGGTGTCCATTTTGTGTGTTTTTTGATGGAGAATTCAAATATGACATTATTTTTGTGATAGGACAACTCTAAGCTACATCAATTTGCATTTTTACATTGTTAATTGTACCCGTTCTATCTCATTTATAAGATAGAAAAATCCAAATGAAATCTTAACATGTGGGGTGTCTAAGTTATGTGTTTCTTTATGGGGAATTCAAATATGTAATTCTTTTTTGGATAGAATAACTCTAACCTACATCATTTTGTACTTTAAAAAGGGAGAAATGTGCGATTTTTACCGCTTTTTAGGATATTATTATAAGACACAAGGGAAATGTTTTATAATGACAAAGCCAAATCAAATGTACCTATTTATTAACCATTTAAGTGCATAACAGTGAATACACTTATGGATATCAAATATCACTTCCAGAATGTTGCTAAGTTGAACAAGTCCTGCTTTGACATCAGCCTCCTGCTGGTATCCTGATCCCTGATACCTCCATCCCTCTTTTCCTGGGAGAAGTAAAGTATTGGAGGAAGCTTCAGTCACCATTTTGACAACCCTCTCAATACTTTGGGTGTGGCATGTTGGCCAGTGAGGTACCTCCATGGGGGTGTTGATAACGTTATTCAACTCTGAGGTGTTTATTGTACAGGTGCGAGGTGGCTCTACACATCTTCTGACTAGCTAATCATTTCAGCAATGCTGGAAGCATCATCATTGATCTCAGGTGTCTTTCTGCTTCTTACTGAGGAGTAGTTGCTGCCAGGCTCACAGTATTGCCAGTGAGCCTGGCAGCAACTATCTGTTCCAATACCCCAGAAAAAGGGACTAAAGAGGAGCCACATGCAGAGCAAATTGCCAAGCTTTTTGCATGGCTGAGAGAGTGGGGTTTTGATTAGACCTTACGGGCCATTGGAGGGGACTCAACAAATCTTAACACTGGTGTCAAAGCTGGAGTAATGCAGAAGCTGGAGCTGCACCTATAGGCAGAAAGCTGGTCTGGTTGGTGAGGATCTGCTGGTCTGGTACACACTGGTGAACTTCCCCTCCGCCAGGTGGTCATTGTTGAACTCGATGGTCCTAATCTGTCAGACAACACCATTGTCTGGACCAATAAGAAAGCTCCTTAATTCAGCTACAGAGCTGTCTGCCAAAGTCATTGAAGATCTCTCGACTGATCAACACTATGGCTATCATATTGTTTCTGCAGTCAGGGATGGAGTGGTTCCTGCAAGGCTGGCTCTGCTGGAGATTGGGCCAGCAAAACCACAGCCGCTGGCTCACCACAGCAAACAGACTTCTCAGGCTCTGGGTGTCAAAGCATGGATTGAGAGGATTGAATCAGAAAAAAAAACTGCAATCTATTGTGGAATACATTGTTGGAGTGTATTATCCGTGAACGGATAATACACTCACCAACCAGACCAGCTTTCTGCCTATAGGTGCAGCTCCAGCTTCTGCATTACTCCAGCTTTGACACCAGTGTTAAGATTTGTTGAGTCCCCTCCAATGGCCCTTAAGGTCTAATCGAAACCCCTCTCTCTCAGCCATGCAAAAAGCTTGGCAATTTGCTCTGCATGTGGCTCCTCTTTAGTCTTTTTCTGGGGTATTGGAACAGATAGTTGCTGCCAGGCTCACTGGCAATACTGTAGAGATGCCAGTGAGCCTGGCAGCAACTACTCCTCAGTAAGAAGCAGAAAGACACCAATGATGATGCTTCCAGCATTGCTGAAATGATTAGCTAGTCAGAAGATGTGCAGAGCCACCTCGCACCTGTACAATAAACACCTCAGAGTTGAATAACGTTATCAACACCCCCATGGAGGTACCTCACTGGCCAACATGCCACACCCAAAGTATTGAGAGGGTTGTCAAAATGGTGACTGAAGCTTCCTCCAATACTTTACTTCTCCCAGGAAAAGAGGGATGGAGGTATCAGGGATCAGGATACCAGCAGGAGGCTGATGTCCAAGGCTGAGTCAAAGCAGGACTTGTTCAACTTAGCAACATTCTGGAAGTGATATTTGATATCCTTAAGTGTATTCACTGTTATGCACTTAAATGGTTAATAAATAGGTACATTTGATTTGGCTTTGTCATTATAAAACATTTCCCTTGTGTCTTATAAAAATATCCTAAAAAGCGGTAAAAATCGCACATTTCTCCCTTTTTAAAGTACAAAATGATGTAGGTTAGAGTTATTCCATCCAAAAAAGAATTACATATTTGAATTCCCCATAAAGAAACACACAATTTAGACACCCCACATGTTAAGATTTCATTTGGATTTTTCTATCTTATAAATGAGATAGAACGGGTACAATTAACAATGTAAAAATGCAAATTGATGTAGCTTAGAGTTGTCCTATCACAAAAATAATGTCATATTTGAATTCCCCATCAAAAAACACATTAAATGGACACCCAACACGTTTGGATTTCCAAAATAAAAAAAGTATGACCCGCCCTACTAGATCATGCACCATATGTGTAGTACTTTTTAACAGCTTTCAAACAAAAAAATCCGCTTGGAAATCCGTTCAGGCATTCATGAGATACAAGCCTTCAAAGTCAGACAAAACAGCCATTTTTGACATTTTGAAAGATGTGTTTGTTATGGGGCTAAACATGCAATTTCGCAATTGCGATCATGCCTAATACATTTTAGAGGAGGAAAAAATCCTAAAAAAGAGCCTTAGTTTTTGAGGTACCCCTACCCGGGGTAGAACAAAACGCGACATAGTTTTTTCATATCTTTAGGATGTCCCCTTCATGAAATGGATTGTCCCAAGTTTTACTTTGACTGCAAAAGTCATGAAATTGATCCATGAAGGGACTCATCACATAGGCAAAAAAACGCCTATCCTGAAAGATGGAGTTCCAAGTCAATCCTTTGTCATTTTCTACCTGCAGGTTGTTTTTACCTCATACTTGCACAGATGGTCCACAGGTAGTGTCCTTACATCCCAGAACAATCAGAATGCAAAAATATGGTTCTGTTTTGAATCTGCAGCCTTTTATATAAGGACTTTCTATAGGCGGAAATTACATTTCTAAGGAATGTTCCCCTGTAAGTCTGGTGATAATCTTCTATAAGGGGTAGAACAAAACGCGACATAGTTTT
This sequence comes from Nannobrachium achirus, assembly GCF_963921795.1. Lineage (NCBI taxonomy): Eukaryota > Metazoa > Chordata > Actinopteri > Myctophiformes > Myctophidae > Nannobrachium > Nannobrachium achirus. Next base: position 29,911,461 of record NC_137828.1, on the reverse strand, counting down.
TTCATATCTTTAGGATGTCCCCTTCATGAAATGCACTGTCCCGAGTTTTACTTTTACTGCCAAAGTCATGAAATTGTTCCATGAAGGGACTCACCACATACTGTAGGCAAAAATCGCCTACCCTGAAAGATGGGGTTCCAATTCAATCCTTTGTCATTTTCTACCTGCAGGTTGCTTTTACCTCATACTTGCACAGATGGTCTACAAGTAGTGTCCTTACATCCCAGAACAATCAGAATGCAAAAATATGGTTCTGTTTTGAATCTGCAGCCTTTAATATAAGGACTTTCTATAGGCGGAAATGACATTCCTAAGGAAGAATCCCCTGTGATCCTGGAGATAATCTTCTATAAGGGGTAGTACAAACCCTGACAGTGTTTTTACTTGTCCTCTTCATGAAATGGATGGTCAGTAGTTTTACTTTTACTGCAGAAGTCATGAAATTGATCCATAAAGGTACCCACCATAAAAAAGCCTACCCTGAAAGATGGAGTTCCAAGTCAATCCTTTGTCATTTTCTACCTGCTGGTTGTTTCATCTCATATTGCACAGATGGTCTACAGGTAGTGTCCCTACATCCCAAGGGGGGGCTCTCTCCATTCCGACATGTCGCCACTCCGAAATGGACTTCTTATTGTCGGAGTGGCGACACTCCCATGGGCCTAAGGTTTAGGGTTAGGGGTAGAGATAGGGTTAGTGTCGGAATGCAGACATGTCGGAAAGGAGACATGTCGGAGTGGAGAGATGCACCCATCCCAAGGCCTAATTCTCTTCACCTCAAAAGCAGCAAACATATTGTTCTATAAGCAGTCTATGGTATTCAGACTTAAATGCAGTACATTATATATGTAAGCCTATATTCAGTAGAATACACTACACTTTGTGCGCCATTCTTAATGCCAAATAATCAGCAGCCTTTTCTCATTTTCATTTATTTCTTTTTCAATCAACAACTATTTTGAGCAGTGTAAGGGAGACTGACCAATGTTTGATTATTTGGCATGCAGTAAGCCAAAGATTCTCAGATCCTGAAGTTCATGAATGTGCTTCGCCAGCTTGTTGAAAGCTGTATTATTGCTTATTCTGAACAGGCTGCTTGTTGCATTGCATCCAGTCAATGCGTGCCATGCTAGAAGACTCTCACACAAAGCCACTCCCAATGTATTTGTAATATCAGACATTGGGATGTATCGTTGTCTATCCCATGACCAGCATGCATGAAAATGGCAGCTATTCCAAGGAGTTGTTGACTGACATAGTAGGCGAGCAACACAAGTATATCCATAGTACTGTACATATAAATTAGGTCAGGGTCTGAGAACCTTTGGCTTGACAGATAGTCTACCAGAGGCTTCAGGATGTTCAAGACAATATGCCCTCACTCTCTATGGCCTAAAAAAGAAGGCAAAGGGCCAGGTGTGTTCTAGTCTTGATGAGCTCCGTTGTATTCTTGCATCAACGACAGACATGCCAGTCTCACACCTGCCTCCCACTGAGGATATTTTTGAATGTTCAACAGGCTATGTACCAAACTGGTACAGTATATGGTGCCACAATCATGTCCCCAAACCCCTTTTGTGGAATCCAGTTGGGAAGGGTTGGATGCTAAAGGATACATCACTAAAGCCTGTCCTGTTCAAAAAATAGCCTGCACCAAGCAGTAAGAGACCTCACCCAACTCTACTGCTATGATAAGGATTGTTGCAGTCAAAGTAGTATGTGCCTCAATGTCTCTCTGTGGGATTGTGTTGTACATAATATTGCTCCTGTATTTACAGTACATTGCCTGTAAACTAAAATAAACAAGAAATGACACAATCCTTTTATACCAGCTTGTGCCTTGTGGACCAGCCTTGACTGTAGAGCATTGTAGTGGCCCTTGGTTGTAATCCACTGGGAACTGAATTCCTTCTTACCGTTTATATATACCATCATACCATATTTATTACCATAACATAAATAGTAAGACTGAATTCAATTAATCCATTGACCAGCCATTGACCAATAGATACACAGCCGATTACGTCACGAACAAACTCCTGACAAAATTATGTCTGAATTTGGGAGATCACAGCTTTGTATCCATTGACCAGCTTTGGAAATTGGTCAGTCCCCCTCACACTCAAATTAGTTGTTGATATGAAAATATTGAAAAAGAAATAAACGAAATAAATTAAAATGAGAAAAAGCTGCTGTTTGATTATTTGGCATGCAGTAAGAATGGCACACATATATAGAAAAACTCCTGATTCACAATACAAGCATATTATGACATATTCTTCTGGTTTATTTTGGTTGTTGGTGTATTCCCTATTGACAATCTGAATGGAGTTTGTTAATTTGTATTGATAATGAGCACCTTATCGATCCTGCTTATTGACCCATGGGCTTTTATCAAGCCCACTGTTGAGCGCTTTATAATATTTTGTGGGAAGATGTGAGATGTGAGATTCTGAACAGAACTGGTATCTTTTTGCATTGGCCAGTTGTTGTGAGTCTGAGTTTGTCTATGAGAATGAGAATTGACAAAAGTAAAAAATATTGTCATTTAATATCTTTAGAAAATCATTCATTAGTGTGCAGTAAGTGTTAAATGGCTATATATTATGAATAGTACTGTAACAATGTATTAATCGCCTCTTGTCTTGATTATTTAAACATGATGTCATGGGCCGCTATGCTTAATAACAAGCTTGATAAGCCCAAAGCTTATTGATACCGGGATATCAAGTTTGTAGTAGGCCCTTGTTTCCAGCAAATGGTGTATGATTAACTTGTGGGGATATTTCTGCCCTTTCTTGGTAAATCACTTTTTTGCATTCTGATTATTTTGGGATTTAAGGACGCTACCTGTAGACCATCTGTGCAAGAATGAGGTAAAAACAACCAGCAATAGAAAATTACAAAGGATTGACTTGGAACTCCATCTTTCAGGGTAGGCGTATTTTTTGCCTATGTGGTGAGTCCCTTCATGGATCAATTTCATGACTTTTGCAGTAAAAGCAAAACTACTGACCATCCATTTCATGAAGAGGACAAGTAAAAGTTATGAAAAAACTTTGTCATAGTTTGTACTACCCCTTATAGAAGGATTACAGGGGAATTTTCCTTAGGAAAGTTATTTCCGCCTATAGAAGGTCCTTATATAAAAGGCAGCAGATTCAAAACAGAACCATATTTTTGCATTCTGATTGTTCTGGGATGTAAGGACACTACCTGTAGACCTTCTGTGCAAGTATGAGGTGAAAACAACCTGCAGGTAGAAAATGACAAAGGTTTGACTTGGAACTCCATCTTTCAGGATAGGCGTTTTTTTGCTTATGTGATGAGTCCCTTCATGGATCAATTTCATGACTTTTGCAGTAAAAGCAAAACTCGGGACAATCCATTTCATGAAAGGGACATCCTAAAGATATGAAAAAACTATGTCGCGTTTTGTTCTACCCCGGGTAGGGGTATGGTCAACTTCTGGCCTATTTTTTCCTCTACTATTTGAGGCATTTTTAGAAATTCTTTTATAATTTTTTTTTTTTTTTTTTTCTTTTTTTCCCAAAATGGCTTCCAACTCGGGAAACTCGGGCTGTGGCAGCCTGGGACTACTGTAATAACTCGGGAAACTCGGGCCTTGGCAGTCAATGAGTTAACATTGTTTTCTCACTCAACAGTAAACAGACCAACAGTATAAGTGTATACAGGGTATCTGCACATTTCTAAAGTGACAATTTAAGGACAATTTAAGGCATCTTTTTAGTACCTCTGGGTAAACATTGGTCAAATTGTCAAATATTAGAGGCAGAAATTGTGAAAATATCAGATCTACATGCTCACAACGCCTCGCAACACGAGGCGTTGTGAGCTTGTGGATCAGCTATTTTCACAATGGAATAGATCAAGTCAAACTAAATGTAATGCCAACTCCTACAAATCCAAGTGCTCGTCAGGGTGGGGGGTCCCCAGTTCAAATATGAATATTTTGGAGGTCGCGGCCAGAAAAGGTTGAGAACCACTGCTGTACAGTGGAGGGCTCTGGCTGGGTGAGGCTCTCTCAGGTTGACTCTCTTCTCTTCTGTCTTCTGTTTTTTGAAGGAGAAAGGGAGAAGAGAGGAGCTGAGGAGTGCTGGGGCACAAAACAACTCACTCTTGTACAACCTGGACCAGGACTACTGAATGTGCACACACACACACACACACTCACAATTACAACTCTTTGCGCTGACTTGCACTACACGCACGACACCCTGTGTTTCAGACTGAATACAGGTCCTGCGTGCTTGCTTGACTTGACCATTGGGGGGGGGGGGGGTTGATATAATAATTGGTTATTATGATCAATTGATTGAAGAACTCTAATTAGAGTTGCAGTGTTTCACTTAATAAGCCCATTGTAGGCCTAGTGGAGTGTGTTGTTGGCCCAATATATGCCACAAACATTGAAGTCCCTAATTCCAATGTTTTGCATGTCCTTTTGAAGGCACACGGCAGAAGAACGGTACTGTACTTTACTTTATACTGTATACATTTTTGCCAAACTATGCCAACTCAGCCAGTGAAGAGGGAAAGAAAGGGTGTTTTACTCTTATAATCTTCAATAATCTTGTGTTGAAAATCCATTCGAATAATCTCAGTTATCAAGTTTCTTGTTCAGTGAAGAACAGCGTTTTTTTCTTGACCGTATTAAAAAGGCTGTTGTTGCCTTTAAGTTGAATGTATGAGGTAGCGATTGTTTATACGATGCTGGATGGATCAAAATAAAATATTTTGAAACAATTGAGTGTGTTTGCGTGTGTACTAGGGATGCGAATCTCGACCACTGAGGCGATACGATACGCATCACGATACACTACCAGCGATACGATATAATTGCGATACATTGAAATCTTGCCGATACGATACATCACGATTCACCCCTGACCCCGATACGATGCGATATGTTTCACGATACTTTGCGATACACCCCTGGTCCTTACGATGCGATACGATTCACGATTCGTTGCGATTCAACACAATGCAAAGGATTTATATTAAAGCCCATGTAAATTCCCCCCCCCAAAAAAAATGTACTAAATTTAATTTCCAAACAATTTATTGTTTCACTGTAGTACTAGGCTCTGTCTAACAATCCAACTTATTGAAATCTGGGAGAACACTCCCTGGCTGGTAGAATTGTTTGATTAATACTATATCATTATATCATTATTATATATCATTACATCCTCAACAGGTGGTCAGGGACCCCTAGGGTCCTCAGAGTTATGTGAGGCGGCCAAATATTAATAGTTAGTTGTTACAGTAACCAATTGAACCCTAGCAAGTAGCAACCCTATAGGGGAACATTAGCCAATACATTAACACTTATTGAGGGTTTAAGAGATAATAATTAATGAATGAATAACATAAATCCATCATATTAATAGAAAAGATAATGTGTGAACAAATAAACACAACATAGTAATGTATTAATGTCACTGATGATATAGTGCTGTCAAACAAGTCTCTGACAAGTTTTAATCTGCAACAGTTTTATATAATAGCCTACAGTAGTCTAACATAGCCTACAGTGGGGGTCCCTGCTTGATCTCTCTCTTCTCAGTTGAGTTAAGGATCCTTGACCTGTATTATTATTATATTGTATGAATATAATCTAGGATTTTGCCATTTCTAGTCAAAATGTTTTAAAACGTAGATATTCGAGTCACAACGCGGCGCGTTGTGAGCTTGTAGGTCTGCTATTTAGGTGCGTGCGCGACACCGTCGAGCTGCCAAGTATAAATCAGGCTCCAGCCTGAGCCTCTCTTTGCAGAGGGAACAGCAGCAGCCTGCAGCTACAGTAACAAGTTGTGAAACAGTGTCAAATACTTTGTTTTAATCGCTAGTTGCACGCCCAGTATCGTTGTTGTAGTTCATACGTGTGTGTAGTTAAAGCGTGGAAGCTTCTGCTTTGTTTAAATCAATTCCGTCGCAGACTCGACAAGAAGAACAAACGGGTGTGGAATGTGGATCATAATATCACGCAGCGTGCTCCAGTCCAGTGACACAACAACGGATCACATCAGCGAACATTGGACAGGGATGTTATAAAGCTAAACGTGGTACTAATCTTGCATGTTTAACCAGTGGGCTCACGACTCACGAGTGCTGTCTGTCTGCATTCTGTCGGGTCGGGTGTTCACTGGGCTCCGCTGAGCAGCCCAGTGCTGCTGTAAAAGACGCATGTCTGTAGAGTCGCTACAAGTGCTTTTTGGGGGGAGGGCTGATGGGGTATTCAATGCGCCTCGGAAACACAGAACAGAATGAAATACTATTATGCAAAAACCGATCCAACCGTGGAGTGTACCGATCCAAACACTCACGATACGATACAATCATGATTCCAGCCGTCAATTGTACCGATCCACCCTGAATGAACCGATTCACTCGTGTCACGCACGTTTGTATCGCGATTACGATCCGTATCGGTATATCTCCGCATCCCTAGTGTGTACATGTGAATGCACATGTAGTTATTGATTCATTTAGTGTGTTGTATGTATGTATATATGAACTGTTATTGTTTTATTAAACACATTAGGTCCACAGAAAGCGTTTTTCTTTTTTTTAGCACAGGAGCGCTTTGGTTATCATGTCCAGAGAGCTCGAACACAGCGTTTATTGATGCCCACAACATTAGAACGTGTCAGTCGTTGAAGTGCCCAAATGCCCTGTCATTTGCATTATTTGCACAAATAGCGTAGCTAAAACAACGTAAACATGGACATCTCATGGTTTTGATAACGATTCATAATTGGTTGTACATTTCCGGGTTGTCAGACACAATCGGGGGGATAAAATGACCTGTGCTCTTCTCCAAAATTTAAACTATGCAAAAAAACGCTGAATGCTGAGTGGAGCAGTACTGTTCTCCACCATGTCGTTACCATAATTATGCATGCTAGAAAGGCGCTGACATCTTAAAAAAAACACTTTGTGTGGACACAACCCCTTTTAGCAGAACGAGAGTCGCTATTTTCACAGAAGAGATTTGGTGTAGATCAGGGGTCTTCAACAGGGGGTCTTGGACCCCTAGGACGCCCGGGCGGGGGGTCCCTGCTTCATCTTTCTCTCAGCTAAGGGGTCCTTGGCCTGAAAACGTTGCAGAACCCTGGTGTAGATGCTAGCAGATCTAGTACATTAGTCAAACTGTAATGTATTAGCATTAACCCTGGATCTACAACGCACCAACCCTTGTCCCAGTCCAGGGAGGAGGAACGGCGGAACAACTTTGCCCGGCTGGTGATGATGGACGGCCAGGACCTGATCCCCAACCCCGAGGCTGTGGACTGTAGGATCTGTTACCTGGACCTCCAGCCCGGGGAGGGAGTGCTGCTCAGGGAATGTCTTCACTGCTTCTGCAGGTACTGCATCCATGCTGCAGTGTACAACATATACTATTTTCTTACCCATTATTCTGTCTATTAGTTAGACCACTGTTTCCCAAACACTGGGTCGGGACCCATTTGTGGGTGGCTTGACACATTTTTATGGGTCCCATATTTTTTTTGTATCCTACATTTTATTTTATTTAGAAACATTTAAAAAAAAAACATTCCCAAAAGCCATTAGATGGTGGGCCAGAAGAACACAATACAATTATACAATACAATGATATTGCTATAAAAGTTCCTAAATAAAGAGGTTTGTGGTATAACTACCGTACTTACATACTGTGGAATCGTACAGGTGCATACAGAAAGGCTTGTGTAATGATTTTGTGCAGGCCCTATCCCTGTGATGTTTTATGTAGAGAGATGAGAACATTTTATCTGGAGTCATACTCCTTTTCGAATAAGAGTTCTTTCACGGTCCAAGGAACATTTTTAGAACAGAGTAAAACAATGACTTGTTTAAGGCATATGAAACACAGTTTAGGTTTGTTTTTTAAATGTCAGGGAAGTTTTTCAAAAGTCTCAAGAGACCTTGAAAACATTACATTCAATGTAAATAGAACTGTGTGTGCCGTCCTTATCCTATGTGGGTTATTTACAAAGATTTTCAGGGCCAGCTGTTGCCTAGTACCACTGGTGTAATATTTCATATTTTGAGCCATAGCATCTCCATTTTGAGGCTAATATTTCACAAAAAATAACCAGGGGTGGGGGTGACCATTTTAGGAAAGGACATCTAGCGATTCACCGAGTAAGTATAAAGAAGGGATAGAAATGGCAGGAGGTGAGGTGTAAAGAAGGAGAGAAGTATCTTAAGTCAGTGGTTCTCATCCTGTGGGTCGGTACCCCCAGGTGGGGTCCCCAAATGATTTTGGGCGGTCCCCTGATGATTAACTTAATGTGCAACATTGTTTTCTCTCTCAACAGTAAACAAACCAACAAAGTTTAAGAGTATAGATGGTATCTGCACATTATTTTCTAAAGTGAGAATTTAAGGACTTTTTAATACCTCTAAAATTACAAATTGGCCAAATTGTCAAATATTAGAAGCAGAAATTGTGAAAATAGCCGGTCTACATGCTCACAACACCTCGCATCGCGAGGCATTGTGAGCATGTCTGCTATAGCAGATCTGCTATTTTCACGATAGAACCATGTTATACAAAGCGTAATGCCTCAACTCTTAGTGCTTGTCAGGGTTGGGGGGGGGGGGGGTCACCAGTTAAAATATGATTATTTTGGGGGTCACGGCCTGAAAAGGTTGAGAACCACTGTGTTTCAAAGGTGTGTGTGTGTGTGTGTGTGTGTGTGTGTGTGTGTGTGTGTGTGTGTGTGTGTGTGTGCGTGTGCGTGTGCGTGCAGAGAGTGCCTGCACTCAGTGGTCATGCTGTGTGAGGACCCGGAGGTGGCGTGTCCCTACAGAGACGACACGTACGCCTGTGACTGCACCCTGCAGGAGAGAGAGATCAGAGCTGTGAGTCACACCGTCACCTAGACTCCTGGCTTATTATAGTTAACTAAAACTAACATTTCGTCGTTGTCGGGTGGAAACCATGTGTGTCCAAAACCGTTCGTTTTGCATTTATCATTTTAAAAATGATTTGAAATAGTGAAAATTGCTGATCTACAAGCACACACCGCCTCGCACCACGAGGCGCTGTGTGCTTGTAGATCTGCTATTTTCTCTAGTTTTGTGATGCATCTCTCTCTCTCTCTCTTTCCCTCTCTCTCTACCTCCCTCTCTGACAGCTGGTGTCTGCAGAGGAGTATGAGCGCTGGCTGCAGAGAGGCCTGTCAGTGGCAGAGTCTCGCTGTGAGGGCAGCTATCACTGTGCCAGCCCAGACTGCCCAGGCTGGTGTGTGTACGAGGACACCGTCAACGTCTTCCACTGCCCCGTCTGTAGTAAACACAACTGTCTGCTCTGCAAGGTACAGTACACACACACACACACACACATACTGATAGGTTCTCAGTGGGGTCCGGGGACCCCCAGGGCTTCCAGGGGGTCCCCAGCTAAATATGTTAATATAGCGTCAATCTCTTTAACCACTTTAACCAGAAATACGTCGTCCATTTGAAAATAGACGATATACAAGCTCGCAACCTGACTGCTAATTAAAATGAATCTTGACATTCTTTTGAAATATTTAGAATATTTTGGAAACATTTTAACAACACACATCTTGTATGGGGGCACCAAACACTTTGACCAAATACATACTTATTTGGGGGTCCTTCTTGACATGGACTAATGCTCTATAAGCTATTTTCTTTATACCAACTATAATTGCTTGGCTTTTAGTCTCTCAGTCAGGATAGCATTATGTTTCTGTAAAAGTAGCTGGAGACTGTGAAAGAATCTTTTGATGCAATGTGTGATTGCATATTTCTGCATAGCCTGAAGAACCGGCTTAGCATCAGAATGAATCAATCTTTTTTGTCACATCACATCACAATTCTTAGTTGTGCAGGGCTGCAGGCTCATCATTGCAGTTAAAAAGATGAAGAGTTTTCTTATAGAGAGAGAGGGGAGCATTAAGTGCATAATATGACTAAAATGCATTATACAATAATGTGACTAAGTGCATAATAAACTAGAAGCAGTGCTCTTCCGAGCACAGGTCTCCACCAGGCCGTGTGTCCTGGTGGTGCTACTGTATAATAGGCCAATGTAAAAAGGGTGGCATACGTTCTTCACCATAGATCTTTCATGGAAATCGGACGCTGCATGCATGATTTGAAGCATTGTGTTCCAAAAATGTGTTTTGCTAAAGTCTACCTGCTGGTGGCGCTATAACAGGCCAATGTGAAAAAAGGTAGCATTTGTTCCTTGACCTAGTGGGAATATGTGTGGCAAATTTCACGGTAATCGCAAGCTGCGTTGATGATTTGAAGCATTTTGTTCAAAAACGGAGCAATCCTGCAAACTTTGGAAGCTAATATTAGCCAATCAGGATGGAATATAAAATATCAGACGGCTCGAACTTGATCACATGACTATAGAGATACTGTCTACCGATTTGCGTGATTTTTGGATAAAATCTCAAGGAGTAATATCCAAAAATTCGTTTTACATAAGTCGGCCCAAAGGTGGCGCTATAAAAGGCTGATGTGAAAAATGCAGGGCAAAGGTTTATCCTTAGCCTCACAAATCGGCCTGTTATAGCGCCACCATGAGGCTGATTTAAAAAAAAATAAGTGGCATTTCTTCCTCGGCCTAGTGGGAACGTGTGTGCGCGATTTCATGATAATTGCACTTTGCGTTTGGGATTTGAGGCATTTTGTTCAAAACGGCTCAATCCTACAAACTTTGGAAGCCAATCTTAGCCAATCAGGATGGAATATGCCAAATCGGACAGATCTGTGTCGATCACATGACTGTCGAGATACTGCCTACCGATTTGTAGGATTTTTGGACAAAATCTGTAAGAGTAGTGCACAGAAATGTGTTTTGCGAACATCGGCCACTAGGTGGCGCTAGAAAAGGCCCCATTGAAAAATGTAGGGCAGAGGTTCTAGATTGGCATCCAGGGAATGTTTGTGCTCACTTTGGCAGCGACCGGGCCAACGGCGACTGAGATTAGCTGCACACAAACTGCGAGGATGTTTTGCGAACATCGGCCACTAGGTGGCGCTAGAAAAGGCCCATTTGAAAAATTTAGGGCAGAGGTTCTAGATTGGCATCCAGGGAATGTGTGTGCTCACTTTGGCAGCGACCGGGCCAACGGCGACTGAGATTAGCTGCACACAAACTGCGAGGACACACGGACGGACGCACGGACGGACGGACGGACGGACGGAGGGGAAAACATACTCTCCCCCATGCCTTCGGCTGGTGGAGACAATAAAAGTCATAAATGTGCATTTTTAAAAAGAAACCTTTTAAACAGTTCAGTTCGTGCAGTGTCAGAAGACACTGGACAGTAAAAACAGTTCGAAAGTCATGTTGCATTCACATTCTGTCTTGTCTGGATGGTTACCTTTCAGGAAAACTGTGTTCCCATGGATACATTGTAGTTGGTACTTAGTCAATAGCCAATACTTTTCATTGGTTAAATACATCGCAATTGGTTGTGAGCTTGTAGATCGTCTATTTTCGCTTCTTTTGTTGGACAATGTAGTATGATGAAGGACATTCATTTACGGAAAAAAACTTAAAAAGTTGAATTACGTAGATACTAGTTTCTAGCTGACAGCAACGATATATACATGACCATATTTGTTGTATATATTATTTCAAAAGTATAAATTGCAAATAGTAAAAATTGTAAATTGAGTTAACAGGCAGTCTCTTTCCAGGCCATCCATGAGGGAATGAACTGTAAACAGTACCAGGACGATATTGCGGCTCGTGCTATAAATGACTCTGCTGCTAGGAGAACAAGGGATCTGCTCAAGGTCAGTGCTGTGTGTGTGTGCGTAGGGCTGTCACAATTATTACATAATCGTCTAATCGTGATTATTTGACATTATCGTAATTAGTTTGTCATAATTGTCATAACCGTGAATGTTGAAAAATGTCCGAAATAGTGGATATAGCAGATCTACAATCTCACAACGCGTCGCATCGCGACGCGTTGTGATCTTGTAGATCGGCTATTTCCACTATCAAAGTTATTTTTTAAGTAATAAGTTGTCAAATATGTCAGTAATTTCTTTGTATATTTAGGTTATGTGTCATATCTACCATGTACAACTTCAAAGCCTAAAAGCCAAACAGAAATGTAATTATCAACGACAAAAACACAATTAAATCGTTAATCGCCAATTATTTGAGTGACAATTAATCGTCATGTAAAATGTCATATTGTGACAGCCCTAGCTCAAGGTCAGTGCTGTGTGCGTGTGTGTGCTTTTTCTATACCTGCAGTGTGATTACTTGGGTTAGGCTCGGTGTGAATGATCTATTTCGTCTCTGTCAGGTGAAAGCCTTGTATATGTCTAAAACCGTTGGTTTTCAGAAAATTGTAAAATTCCCTTCACTCTACCTGCACTAACAGATGCCTATTACTGTCACTTGACTTCACACATACACAAACAGACGCTGGTGCGCTCCGGGGAGGCCATGCACTGTCCCCAGTGTGGCATCATCGTACAGAAGAAGGAGGGATGTGATTGGCTACGCTGCACTGTCTGTCACACTGAGATCTGTTGGGTGACGCGGGGGCCACGCTGGGGGCCAGGGGTAAGAAGTCCCACCCTCTTCTCTGATTTGTTGTCTTGTCATCACCATACCAACATACTGTACCAGGTTGTTAGTAATTGCGACCGAAGGTGCTCTGTTGTCAGGGGAACCACTCTAACAGAATGGGTTTGCCGCTCTGACATCACACATGACACTGTGGTTCCCCTGACACATCACTGTGACATCACAGTGATGTCAGATACTCAGAGCAGAGATCTCCATGTGTGAGCATAAAAGGCTGACACATCACTGTAACATCACAGGTGACATAACACTTCACAGTGATGTCAGATACTCAGAGCAGGGATCTCCATATATGGGCATAAAAGGGATCGCCATATAGTATATATGTCATAGTATATTAGAGAAACAGCACATTCGAGACGCGGAGCACTCGTGGTGCGGCACGGGGCGGAGCAAGCGGTCGCCACAACAACGTACTCCAGGCGGTGCGCCGCTCTATTGTCCACGACACTGCGAGCGGCTACCGAAGCCCCCCTGTATCCACGAAGCCCAAACGAGTTACGAGGCCCCCCTGGGTCCACGAAGCCCCAAGCGGCCGGCGGAGCGCCGCGCGAGTTACGAAGCCGTGGTGAATGCAATCGTTATATTTATGCCCAGGCCGTAAGGCCTGGGCAAGCGCACGTTAAACGCCCTGTCCAAGTGACTACAATGGAGCTAATGGCTAGGCTAGGCTAGGCTAGGCTAGTAAATAAAGAGTAAACACTTCCGGTCTGCGGCGAGTTCAAAGCGTGACGTAACTCTCTTATATACACTCTGGTGAATGGCAGAGCAGTGGCTGACGTCGCCATCTGGTGGTGATTAGTGTGTGGTGAACGTCAAAACGAGTGCTCCTTGACAACTTTTACTGGTTTCTTGAACATACTGTAACATATATACTGTAGTATATATATAGTATGTATTATTGTAATGGATCGGTAGGTAGTAGGTACAGTATTGCTTTGCACTAAGAGCAAGATAAACGTCCATTTATGCACTTTCATACTTAAGATTATTGACAGGGGCATTTCCACGAGGCGGGTCTTAACTCAAGCCTGGTGGGTTTAGGAAACACGCCTTCATATATGGGCATGAAAGGGATTGTATGTATGATGTCAGACAACAGAATCCATATATGGCCAAAACAGATGGCCCGACCTCGCCCTTAGATGTCTTACTGGTAATAATACATCTTATATTAAATAAATGCTATGAAATGCATTGCTCTCATCAAACAAATGAGAGACCTGTGCTGCATGTCATCATTCTGACCAAACTCATTCAGCTGAATAGTTGCACAATTATGAAGACAAGGCAAGCCATTAAAACACTGGACTGTGTTTTAGTCAATGAAAGGGGACAAGAGTAATTTCTCTGCATTTGTTTATCAGCAGTTAGTATCGCACTTTAAACTGTTTCCTTCAATCTTAGTTTCTGGGCTGAAAGATTGTTGAAGAACCTTCCTATCCCTGTTCTTTCTAAGGGTCCTGGAGACACTAGCGGAGGATGCCGCTGCAACGTCAACAAGCAAAAATGTCATCCCAAATGCCAGAACTGCCACTGACAACACAGTGTGTCTACCGGCACAATGTACTGTATATAAAGTCACACAACCACGTCGCCCACTGAAAATGCGTTTTTTTTTCAGCAAGTGACACGGTCGTATGTATGATGAAGTATACATTTGCCATTAGCTATCTAAACAGGATAAAAGAGAATTGAAGAATTCGATGAGGTGTATTTATGCCAAAGCTGACCGTGCAGGACAATTATATGGAATACAAGTGAATACTTCACTAATTTAAATGGAAAGAAATTCCCACTTTTATTTTGCCAATACTGTAACTGTCTTTTGCTGATACAACAATCTATTTCCTTGCCGTTCCAGTACAGTGCAGATCACAACTGCAGTTGTATTCTGCCACTTAACCTCTGCTTTGCGCACGCAAGTAAACGTGTCATGTCTGAATTTAACAATTTGACTGGTAAACATTGTAGGGTTAGGCGTATCTTAAGGTTTATTGAAGGAAAATACAGCAATGGTGGTCACTTTTCATTTCATGTTGTGCCTTTCCAAAATGATTGCACTTAAAACTTCGCATTACAAGTTTGCTGGTTTTGTTTTGCTAGGTACCAGGGAGCTAGTTACCAGAAACTGTAGTGGCCTTTTTTCTTTTAGTTCACAAAGCTTCACAAAGTATGCCTTAATAACTATTTTTGGGGCAATGTAATCTGTAGTGTTGCCATGCAATTTTAGCATTGTGACTGAACAGACATAGCTATTGATAGCCATTAGTTGTGTGTCATGGCATGCATGCATGCAGGCTTGACGTGTGTGTGTTCATGTACGTACCTTTTGTGAAAGGTAAAAACAAGTGCCTTTTATTCTCAACCTGTCCTGTTCTATTTATTACTCACACGATAAGCAATATCTTACAAGGGGCGGCCGAGTTTCTAGTCGTTCTTAATGTTAACCAGTTGTTTACACATTAAAATCCAGATTTTGGATTTACCTAAATGAATTTAAACATGAATTTACACTATATGACTGATTTACACTTGGCTATGCACACTGTCACGCACCAAAGATAGGCAAAAAACAAGCTCACAATGTGTCGCATCTGCAACGCATTGTGAGATTGTAGGCTATTTACCTGCGTGTGACACCAGCAAGCAACAAAGTATACGGTAAATCACCCTTTAGAATCAAATTGACACTCTGGATCACTGGTTCCTAAAAAGCGGGTCAGGACCCATTTGTGGGTCGCGGTCGCGGACACATTTTTATGGGCCCCTTATTTTTTTGTTTCCCTCATTTTGTTTTCAATTATTATTTATTTCAAAACATTTTCAAAAAACATTCCCCAAAAAGCAAAGATTTCCATGATTTTTCAAGTAATATTTTCAAGTAATTTCATTCATAAATCTTAAGAAATGCCATAAATTAGAAACAAAACGTTTAAGAAGTAATGAAAATAGCCGCAATGTGCTGTGAGCTTGTAGATCTGCTGTTTTCACTAGTTTGGGTCCTGGGAAAACGTCTAATCTCGTCTAATCTCTCTTTAAATATGACCTCAACCCGGATATGAGATAATATCCAGACAACTGTGCAAGTACTGTAAATGCACTGAATGGCAATTAACATAAATTAAATGGGTGTGCACTAAATACCCTGGAAAGAGATTACGTATAGATAACATATTGCCCTTATATGCTCTCGACTACACTACTGCCTTTACCTGAGTAGCCATGAATAATTCATGCTACCTGTTTGTAAAATATAAGCTCAGAGTTGATGATATACCGTTGTGCCTTAATTGTCAATAAATCCCCTTTGTGTTTACAACATTGTCTCATGTATTTTAATTGGTCTAGTGTGGTATTTTGTCTTATCAGCAGTTTGGCTGAAATAAGGACCATTATTTTTCGGAATCAACAATTATGCGGCCAGTATGCTATTGCATGTGTGAAGGTGGACGCATATCAAGTAAAGTTACAAGAGCCCTGGCATTTTGTTTAAATTTAGTATTTTGTTTTCTCCTGGTGTCACACCACATAGAGCCACAAGGGGGCATAATTGTACATTGGTTTCAAATATTTCAGACATGATTACAAATATATTTTCCATTGCAGCTTAATTTTAGAACAGGACCAAAACAAGTGTTGCAGGTGAAACTTTACAGCGGTCACACAATGGATCAACATTCAGATATATTTTTCTAATTTATGTTGGTCTGTTAAGTTCTGTGTAATGGTGTAATTGGATCAGTCTGTGCACGCGCACGCACACACACACACACACACACACACACATACACACTTGTACAGTCTAGGCATGTAACAGACACTTCAGACTTCAAAGTAAATAGGATACCAGCTAGGCACACACCTACCATCTGTCAAAGCAGCATATCTAAATAACATTCTTAACATTTTTGGTCAAGCTAAACAAATACAAAATAACAGACATAGCAAACCAACATATATATGTTTAAGCCATCAAACCAACTGTAATGTAGTGCCCCATATTTTGTTGTATTACAGACACAAGGCACTCGCCCTGACATGCAAATCTGGAAAGTGTAAGTCCTTCTCCCTATTTGTTCTACTGTTCTATGACACTGACACGCTTTTTGAGCGGTGGTCACACCGTCTCCTATACGTGGCCGTGTGTGTATGCGTCCGTCCGGCCGTCCGTCCGTGTATGTAGCCTCAAGCCTGCAGTACCTTTTCTGACCACACATGTTAAGGGAGGGGTGCCGTTGTTCTCACACACACACACACACACACACACACAGGGGAGAAGGGTGGGTCAGCATGTGTGGTCAAGTATTATTATTATTATTAACAAACTGAATGTTTTAGGGTCAAATAAATTAGAGTGTGTGAAGAAACTACAGCATTGTAAAGCACACTAACCCCGCTGCACCCACCCAGTAGTGCTGTTGCACAGCCTCCACGACCACCGCTCAGTTCACACGGGTGTGATTTTTTCTCTCTCCGTTGCTAGTCAGTGTTTGTGGTCTGATTATTGGTCAGGGAGAGAAGAATGAGAAATGTGCCAAAATGTAGTGAGTGCACCCCACGCTCCCACACATTAGACCCGACAATCAGAGCATATTCAGCAGCTGTTAAAACGCAGCTTCACTACTGGTACTGGCACTTACAGTATATATACTCTAACGTTATTACAATTGCTGCTTTTTAAATTTGACATTTGTCTTTGAACTATAATACACCTTATGTTATAACATCAGCTATTTTTACAGCCTCATCCCACTGCTCTTTTTAATGCATGTAATATACATTTCTCACTGCTCATATGTCTTCTTTCTTTCCTTCTGTTATTCTGTCTGTCTGTCATAACTGGACCTTGTACAACAATGAATTTCACCAGTGGTTTTATACCTGTAAACTTGTGATGTGGCAATACATTTGATTTCACTTGATGCCAGTAACCCAAGATCTCAATGCTGCCAGGCACGCCCCTTTGACCTAATTTCATTAAAAAAAGAAATTGATTAAAGGGATATTTCACTTTCAAAAAACTTTTGGTAATTTTATCGTCTAATCAGGCGTTTATGAACACCCTGAACAGTTTTTAATTTGCTTGATTCAATATTTTGATATTTGATGTAAATGTTACCAGGCCCAGGGCCTCTCCCCACACACACACACCCATTGTAACTTCAAACTTCATTTTAACCATGATAGATTCATTAAAAACACCCATTATTTTTTCTGGTGACTCATACTACCCTTCTAATACGTGAGCAGGTTTTCCCATAACATTTTTCATTTATTTTTAATAATTATTTTTTGTATTTCATTTTTTCAATTTTTCCAAATAATTATAAAAAATAAATGAAAAAGGTTATGGATAAAACACGTATTAGGAGGGTATTATGAGTCACCAGAAAAAATAATGGGTGTTTTTAATGAATCTATCATGGTTAAAATGGAGTTTGAAGTTACAATGGGTGTGTGGGGAGAAAAGCCCATAAGGTGTTTCCCTGTTGAAAGTGGAATATCCCTTTAACTCGAACACAAAGCATCAATAATGCCAATTGATATCATTTTATACATTTTATATTGATATAATTATATACATTTCAGCTACTTCTTTCAATGCAGATACACCAATCAGTACCATGCTTGGCATTGAACCAAGCTTGTTGGTATAAATATATTAACATAAACTATAGGAGAATCCTTTCCAGGACTTTAGATACCACATTGGCTAGTGCAACTGCCTATAATTATCCAGGTTCTCAGCCATGCCAGCTTGGACCTTGATGACAAGAGTAACAGACAACTGGCAACATACCATGAGTCGTATAACCATGAAACAAATGGCAAGATGAACTTTTGGGCTTTCAAACTAGAGGGGTTCTGTAGGATTTGCTGTGAACCATCTTTTTTTATTAGATAGATTTGTTGCTACTTGCTAGACCTCATTGGTTGTGATTCCCAATGTATTATAACTGTTTGCAATATTACTGTATAGGTGTCACATTTAACACAATTAAATAAAGCAGAGTAATGTTGCCTCCACAACTCTGTGTTACCAGTTTCAGAATCTCCCTCTATGGTAGAAATGTTTTGCCCCTGTTCAAAGCTCTCATTGTTCCAAAAGTTTAGCATTATTACAAAGTCACTTTTTTTTGCCATAGAGCCCGCTCTCATGCATCGTTTGTGTTTTCTAACACAAGCTTTTTAGGACATGCCCCATGTGTGGGCCTAGAACCCCCAAATCTTGTTCCAAATAGCTTGATGCTGTGTGCCTGCCCTTATCAGAGAAAGAAAAGTATGATCTATGCCAAGGGTCTTCAACAGGGGGTCCGGGACCCCTAGGGGGTCCTCTGAGTTATTACAGGGGGTCCTCCAAATCTTTGTGTGACTTTTTTTCTCCTTTTTCATATTAACCACTTGAACCCTAGAGTCCATATTCTGAGAACTTTGGCCAAAAACAGCAGATCTACAAGCTTGCAATGCCTTGCAGCGCGAGGCGTTGTGAGCTTGTAGATTGGCTATTTTCGGCAAAGAGGTTTGGTGTAGAGGGGAAAAAGAGCCGAACAAGTAGCAAATACAGAATGAAATGTCAAGTTTATTAAGTATTGATGGTTGATGGTATCTGAAAACACAAATTGACATGAATTAAATCCAAAATACACTGATGATTGTGCTGTCAAACAATGATGGAATTTATGAAAAGGTTGTGGGGGTCCCTGCTTGATCTCTCTCTCTCAACTAAGGGGTCCATGGCCTGAAAACGTTGAAGACCCCTGAACTATGCCACAGATGCTGATGGTATTTTGGGATTCAGATCCCAAAATACCATCAGCACAGATGGCTGTTTTATGGCAATTTAGCTATACATCAGAGCAACTTTGACTTAAGTGGAGTCCACAATGAAACCAAGACCTCAGGGCTTTTTGTGTTACAGAATAGCAGCATTAGCCTATTTTATAATTGTACCTCTGTACCTTTTGCAAATTGTTAATAAAGTAGGTTATTATTCAATCAATCAATCAATCAATCAATCAATCAATCAATTAACACAGGGCTTAGACTAAGCCCCCCCCCCCCCTTTTTTCTTTTTTTTCTGCCTTTGTATTTGATATTATGCTTTTGAAACTGATATTATCCTAGATAAAGTACTATGTTCTATCCGTCTGTCTTTCAATGTTATATGAGATACTTAAAGTGTGGTTCCTGTGGAAATAAGCCTCGGCTTTCTAGGATCTCCTTTTAGTTGACCTTGTACCAGTGATTTGTACTGTCATGAAACTGTACTTTTTTCTATTGCAAACTTCTAATAAATTCTTCAATCAATCAAAAACGTTTGTTTCATTTCTGTGACGGAGAGCCTTTGAGCGCGTATACCGCACATACACCAATAGACGCGCAGCAACATTTAAGCGGCGGCTAGCCCGCCCACGGTAAATAATTCAACGAAATTCAAAGCTTGAGGGCGGAAGAAGGACGTAACACAGTTACTAACAAGGGGGAGGAGCTGCAGGGAGAAGAGGATTTCAGCTCGGTGTGAGTGAAGTCAGTGAACACACTGTACAGATTATCAGATATCAACGCGCTGCAACAGAAGGTAAGAAGGCTAGCAGGTGCCAGCCTGTGTTATCGTTATTATAGTCTGAC
This sequence comes from Nannobrachium achirus, assembly GCF_963921795.1. NCBI lineage: Eukaryota > Metazoa > Chordata > Actinopteri > Myctophiformes > Myctophidae > Nannobrachium > Nannobrachium achirus. The sequence continues at coordinate 29,891,198 of NC_137828.1, read as the reverse complement.
TGTCGCTGTGTTTGGGCATGTGCACGTTGTGTGCACACTGCACACTGCACAGGACATTGAATTGGCTACTATTCTTGTCTTCATACATGCACATGGGCATGGCACAGCAAGAACTAAACGTTGGAAACTTGAAAAGGCTGTGAGTGAGCTCTCAATAGTCAGTTTCACGTGTAGTTTTAATGTCAGCACTGTTTGGGGGTGGCTACTACCATGTTATTACTAGTATTACTGCCTCTGTGTTCAAGCTAAGAAGTCAGTGAAAGAAATTGTGAAGCTTTAAAGATATATGTGCCAGTTTAGCTTGTAATATGCGTAAACAATGACAGAAGAACTTATACTCTTTAAGAAATTCTTGAATGTTCGCCGATAGGCTATATTAGCAGTGTTGATGATGACTGAGGAGTGGAGACAGTTTTGTCATTTAAATTAATGTTGTATGAATTGAGGAAAAAAAGGGAACCCAATTTAAACAAGCCCCAAAGCTATCTTGTGGTCTTTATCATTTTAGTTGGCCTTGTATCAGTGATCCTATGCATTTTCCACTTCTAATAAAATATTCAATCAATCAGTCATTATAATGTTCTTCTGTCTCTTTCTCTCTTTCATGTTTCAGAACTTCACAGACTCAGGAGCAGTTTTCTTCTCTCTGTTCCATATGGCTGAGACCAAGGGGAAATTTGACTTTGCCATAGACCGTGGTGGCACATTCACTGATGTGTTCGCCCGGCTGCCAGATGGTCGGGAGAGAGTTCTGAAACTGCTGTCCCGGGACCCTCAGAACTACAAGGATGCCCCCACAGAGGGGATCCGCAGAGTCCTTGAGCAGGTAGGGAGGGACAGGCTGGGGTGTCGCACCAAATTCTGGGCCCTGGGTACAAGGATTCACTGCGGGCCCCCCATGAATGTTTAACCCATTTAGACTGGGAACGCATTATACACATTATTTTGTACTTTAACTATTGAAAAATAGCAGATCTACAAGCTCATAGCGCGGCACGAGTGCATCGTTATAATTTGTGCAAGTCTTTGAATATTTTTGACCCAATTCTAATGTCTTCTAAATCCGTCTAAGGTTTTTTTTTGAAAAACCTATGTTTCTATGTCACAGGTGCTCAAACCTTTTCATCTGAAGGACCCCCCAAAAAATATGTATTTGGCCACAGAGCTCTCAAAACATTCAGTTCCAGGGACACCCCAGATGGAAAATTTGAGTTAGAAATGTTCACTTTAAAAATACATATATTCAAAGATTTGCACACATTTTCGCAGCACTTATCAATAGCTAAAGAATAAAATAATTAAGGCCCCTCCACCTTGGCTTGGGCCCTAGTATCGACAAAATAAAAGTCTGGGTCTAGTAACTAACTAGACCCAACTAACTAGTAACTCTAGTCTAGTAACTCAGTCCCCCCCCCCCCCCCCTCCTTGTGACGCCCCTGGGTAGGGAGGGACAGGGGTGTCATTTGGGATTCCAGAGGGGATGGCAATTCCCACCACTTTATAGCCTTCACATTTAACCTACACATTCTGGTCTTTTATTCACATTTCCTCCACCCAGACAGTGGTGTAAGAAGTAGCCTACTCAAATGTAAAAGTATCAGTACCACAGTAGCCTAATGGGCCTAGCATAGTCTGTTACTTGTAAAGGTTAGTTATTCAAATGTTACTTGAGTAAAAGTACAAAAGTATTGGCATAAAAATGTACTTGAATACCCAAAGTAAACATCCCCATTGTACAGAAGGTCCCATTTCACAAGTTTTCAAATGTACAAAATGTCAAAGCCCTTTGAAAAATAATAGCAGATAGTCCGGTTGTGAACTGGTAGATCGTCTATTTTCAAATTGCCACCCTCAGTTTTTTTTAATAAAATGTTAAGCGACTACTAGAATACCCAAAGGAAACTTGTATTTGTCACATGCTTGTTCGTGTATGTGCAGTGTTGGTGTGGTAGAGTAGACTCATATCGGGCAGACTCCACCATACTGTGCTAGCAATGTCCAACATAAATAACACAAGTAATGTAATAACAGTTATAAGTATGGCACTAGGTGGTAATGAGTAGTAAAGTAGAAAGTGTGTAGTTTAGAAGAAATGTAATAGCCTGATAGGTGTGCCAAAAATATACGCAGACATTGGTGTATAGAATAGCCAATTTGGAATTGCACGTTCCATGGGATACCGAAGTGAGATTTACTGTGTACACCTTTCTGCAGTGGCTCTCAAAGTGGGGTCCAGGGATCGTCAGGGTTCCTTGAGAGGGGTTCAAAATGGAACTGTAACTTGTACAAAATGAACCAAATGGAACCGTTTGGTTGCATTTGTACAGTTTATGGGAGTCCTTGAAGTTAAAAGTTTTCGAGTACCATGCACTGGCCTATACTCTGTATCTATTATAGCCTACACTGTATGTTGCAGCCAAAAAGTAAATATACAGATGAAAAAGAACTTGTGTCCAATGTGTTTCATCTGTATTCATAATCTTTTAATGTGTTTAAAGTGCATGAAGTACCTTTAACAAAGTCTCTTAATATACTGTAATGCATGGCAAGGTCATTAATAGAGAGTGCAAACCCCTTATGAGAGAGATAGGAGGCCACTGGATTTTGAGTAAGAGTGTGTGTGTGTCTATGTGCATGCGTAATTGTACATTCGTATTTACTTGTTAAATTGTGTGTGTGTGTGTGTGTGTGTGTGTGTGTGTGTGTGTGTGTGTGTGTGTGTGTGTGCAGGTATGATCGGTTGGTTTTGAGTGGAGCCACCACATACCTAATGCCATTCATTAGTGTGGTTGTCCCAGCAGGGTAACCAGACTATAGTACTTGTAATATGTTTATGCTATATTGCAACTTTTTCCGACTTCGGGCAGGCAGCATCAGTGTACTTGTGTTTTGGTGCATACTATGCATGTGTAACGCCCAGGGTTCGAACCCAGGACTCCCGCGTGAAAGTCCAATATCTTAACCTCTAGACCAAAGGGATATCCCTATGGACTAGGGGAGATACTAGACTTTTGAGGCCATCAGGCTGAGGCAGTGAATCACTTTGCTACACATGCATTGCACACGATAAACTCTATCTCTGCCGTCATGATTTTGACCAAAAGAATTACATCACATCAGATGCAGTCCAGGTGGTGTATGCACATTCAAAAATAATTGCAACGGATGCTGGATAAAAAATACAATTAAACTATGAAGAAGAATATCCACACATCGTCTTTTAATTTCCCAATAACTTTATTGTTATTGTTATTTGTTGACTATTTTTAAATGTTTTATTAACAATGTGCTGCTACACTATATGTGGGAGTTATATATATATGTTAAAGTTACAAGATAATAGATGCTATGTGACAAGTTGGACTGATATCACATTTAGAACATACAGTACAGACAGAGATTGCATGAAAGCAATTTGTTAAACTGTTGAACTAACTCCAAACAGACAAGCCCTTATTCCTCCTTCCCAAGGGAGGGCCGGATCCCATGTTGGGAAACACTGGCTTATTAGGAAACAGAGCACTAGCTCCTTTCACACCGTTTCACAAATCACAGATTTGACTTTTCAGTCATGAGATTTTTGTTTGCTTTAACCCGGTAGTGCGACGGTTCCTTGAGGGGGTTCCTCGAGTCGTATACACTCTCAGAGTTGTGGGGGTCCTTGAATTTTTTTTATTTTTTTTCTGCAAGTTTGTTTGAAATGTGTTTATATCAGTTATAACAAGACAGTGCACAATATGCATGTGAATGTTTTCTTACTGATGTGTGCATGTGTTTTTTGTCATTGTGTGTGTGTGTGTGTGTGTGTGTGTGTGTGTGTGTGTGTGTGTGTGTGTGTGTGTGTGTGTGTGTGTGTGTGTGTGTGTGTGTGTGTGTGTGTGTGTGTGTGTGTGTGTGTGTGTGTGTGTGTGTGTGTGTGTGTGTGTGCGTGCGTGCGTGCGTGCGTGCGTGCGTGCGTGCGTGCGTGCGTGCGTGCGTGCGTGTGCGTGTGTGCGCTCCTGCGCTGACAGGAAACGGGGCGGGTTTTCCCCCGCGACCAGCCCGTGGACACCTCTCTGATTGGCTGGATCAGGATGGGCACCACGGTGGCGACCAATGCCCTCCTGGAGAGGGAAGGAGAGAGGACCGCCCTCCTGGTCACCAAGGGCTTCAAGGACCTGCTGCATATTGGCACACAGGCCAGACCAAAGCTGTTCGATTTGGTCAGTAATGCTTTCATCTCTCTTCAAATTAGAGCACAGCAATTCGTATCATTCATGATGCCTTGTAAGCTTGTAGATCAGTTATTTTCCCTACAAAAAAAGAACATAATATGGCTCAAGTCGTTAACTTGCCAAAGCATTTCCATATTTCCCATGAATTGTAAATGTCAAATGCATTTAGTGTTGATAGCTTTGTTTTTCTACCCCATATCTATCCGACAGTGAAATAATTATTTACATCAATAAACGGAGGAAACTTCTTATATATAATAGCATTTGGGTTTATTCCAGGGAAGAGTTCTTACAAGCGTTGGAAAAGCATGGTTCCAGATCAATTCTTCTGACCACAGAGAACAACTTATTTTTTTTATATACACACATGGGGTTATGCCTGGCGTCATCACGTCAAGCCGTCAGTTGTCATCTCGACAATTTAGTTTACTCCTGGGCAATAAGGGTGTTATGACATCAAAACTGTAAACAATTCCGAGCCTACTATCTTCATATTGTTTACTTATAGGATCCATGAAACCAAATCAAAGTTGAAAGCACAGCCTGAGAGGCACATACATTTTAACCAAATGGATACACAGGAGGCCGATTTTCTACCTAATATGAACAAGCACACACAAATGAAATATATCTATCAGAGTGACACATTCATATTTATAACTCTATCAAAGGTATAGTGCAGTAGCCTCTAGTAGCCTGAGGTTGGAGTTTTGCTCTGTTGACATTGGCCTGTCACTTGGAAGTGAAGTGGACCTATAGACAATAGAACAATGAAAGTCCCCTAATGTGAAAGCCTTTTGTGTGAGGCAATGGTTCAAGTGTTCTCTCTTGTTGTCGCGATGTAATGTGAGAGAGAATGTCTTCTTTATACTGTTTCCCTGAACGAAAATAGGGAAATGAATGCTAACATTTACAAATACTATGGCTGTAGGTTGCGACGATGCAAGGCAACACAAACAACGACTGTACAGTTCAATGAGAAGTCATTTTCATTTCCTCATCAAAATAAATAAACTCCACGATTAAGCTTACAACGAGTCGATGTGATCCGCGGCGCTTTGTGAGCTTGATTGGCTGTTTTCAATGTGCGACACTGTACCACTCGAGTTTAGAACAACAAGCTTTCTTTTTCAAGCCACAGTCCTCTTTAGCTGAGATGAAGCTCCTTAGACTCCTTAGATTTTGCTACTGGCCCTGTGGCCTTGGTTGAGCACAGATTCGCTAAGAGAGAATTATCTGGGAGGACATTCATACAACAAGGATTTGCACCCCGCTGATGCGAGAAAATCAAGCTTGTCAGAAATTCTCGGGAGCATCGGTAGGGTAATAAAAAGGCTATTAACATACTCGGATCGTGTCGGAGGAGTTTTCAAACCAAGGGCGAGTTCGTGCCCGAACTCGCAACATTTCTGGGGAGGTCATGAAATTCAGAACGATATGTAATCGGAGCTGATATCGGCCTCGTAAAGGGTCTCTTAGTAGCTGAGACACAATGGGGGACCTCATTGTGTCTCAGGAAATGAATGGAGGCTTCAGGTTTGGAGTTTGCCCCCAGCCCAGTGTTCCATTAGTGGTTTTACTGGTCACTTATCAATCCTAGACAACGCCACACGCACCAACTTTTACATTGACCTGATTCTTATGCAAAGCTACCTAAAATAAGTGAACTCCAGTATTCTTACACTGATCTTTGTTATAATCCTCCTCTTATAATGCTGTAATACCTTAATATGTTTAAAACCAATTGTCAAACAAATGAACGCTAACGCTCATAAATTGTTCATTTACAGTACATCGTCTGTTGTTAGTTTGAGGGTCTGAGACAAGATAATAATTGCCACTGCTTTTTATTACTATGAGAGATAAGTGGTAGTAAACATCGGTCATTGAAGCATTATCCTTTAATCCTTATCTATGGAGTAGTGGAGATGTCCCTGGGGTTTCCTCTTAAAGGACAACTTTTTTACAACAAGGGTTCATATTTTAGATTGTAAATGGAGAAAAGAAAAGATGAGTGTTAAAATGTTTTCATTTACTGCTTTCTATTGCTTTAGTCATTTTAATGACTGATTTCAGTGGTTGGGGCATGTGTGCAAGTGGATAAATATGTATTTTTAGACACAATAAGCCCATTCCCAAGATGCACCACAATCTTTCATGGGCAGATGTGACTTGTCTTTTTAGACACAATAAGCCCATTCCCAAGATGCACCACAATCTTTCATGGGCAGATGTGACTTATGGGGGCTAGTAGTGTTACTGTAAAGAAATCGCCAGCTTATTGTGTCTAAAAAGACATATTTAGCCACTTGCACGCATGCCCCCACCGACTGAAATCAAGGTCATTAAAATTGCTAAAACTATAGAAAGAAAGAAATGATAACATTTTAACACTCATCTTTTCTTTTTTCTAATTACAATCTAAAATATGAACCCTTGTTGTAAAAAGAAGTTGTCCTTTAGGTAAGTAAGCTTTGCAGAGCCTTGAGGCCCTCTTAGGCATAAATAACTCAAATAACTCGGCGTGTGTGCGTGCTCAAACAGGAGGTGTCGATGCCTGAGGTTCTGTATGACGAGGTCATTGAGGTGGACGAGCGAGTCGTCCTCAGCCGAGATGGCTGCCAGCTGCCCAGGAAGGAGCCCAAACGCATTGTCACAGGTACCACCAGGGGCGTCACCAGGGGTAGGAAAGCGGGACTGAGTTACTGGGGCCCAAGGTGGAGGGGGCCCAAATAACTTTATCTAAAATAGCAGATATACAAGCTCACAGCGCGGCACCGAGTGCCGCGCTGCGAGCTTGTAGATCTGCTATTTTTGAAAAGTCGTGAAAATGTGCGCAAATCTTTGAATATATGTACTTTTTAAGCGAGCATTTGTAACTCAAATTTTGCTTCTCGGGGTCCCTGGAACTAAATATTTTGGGATGGGGGTCCGTGGCCGAATTCATATCCTTTTGGGGGTCCTTCACATGAAAAAGTTTGAGCATCACTGACATGGAAACATGGGTTTCTTGCACACATTGTCACAATTTTTCAAAAATAGCAGATATACAAGCTCGCTGTGAGCTTGTATATCTGCTATTTTTCAATAGTTAACATTCATGGGGGGCCCGCAGTGAATCCTTGTACCCAGGGCCCCGAATTTGGTGTGACGCCCCTGGGTATCACAATCAAACGATGTGAACTTAAATGCTGTATGTTTCTTTAGTGGTTATGATCCAACATGAGGCTAGGGATGGGACGATAAGCGATATTATCGTTTTTCATGATTTAATGTATCGTGATATGGTCCTCCGTCATGCACTGGGATCAATTCACCTTTTATTTGCCGAGTTTCATATCCGGTAGCACTAAAATCCTCTATAATTGGTAAAAGCTACTTATAGACAGGGAGAACGGAGCAAAACCCTGATTAAAGGGTGTACCAAACTTTTCTCAATTGATTCTTATGTATTTTGACCTGTAGAATCCATTTCTGCAATATACATTTTTATATTGTGCATAATTAATTAGATACTTAGCATATTTGACTAATTATGCTAATTATCTCATTAATTATACACAATACAACAATATACTTTGCAGACATGGATTCTACAGGAAGAATTACATTAGGAACAACTGAGAAAAGTTTGGTAAACCCTTTTATACATTTTTTGATGAATTTATTATCGCGATAATATTGTAAATTTGCGATTTCTTTGGTCACAATAATGGGGATATGAAATGTTCATATGGTCCCATCCCAACATGAGGCTTTACCCTGTCTCTGGTGGGTTTATTATAGTTTTTATACGTAGCGCCTGAAGGCTGAGCCGTATAGAACAGGATATGGCTGTAGGTTCCCCACAAAGGTAACGCTAAAAAAAGGTGATTTAACAGCGTTAAGGCCCCTATCATAGGGTCAGAAAGAACCAAGTAGTACGCACATCTTGTAAAAAATTCTCCGGGTGCTGAGCAAAAAAATAATACGTACAGGAGTGAAGGAGAGGCTCGCACACCGTCATAGGCTCCCAGGTATGTTTATTTAGCAACGTTTCGACCCCATGTGGGCCTGATGAAGACCCACATGGGTTCGAAACGTTGCTAAATAAACATACCTGGGAGCCTATGACGGTGTGCGAGCCTCTCCTTCTCCCCTATCATAGGGTCACACCAGCCCTAGCCATGGACTGCAGATGAAAAGTAAACAACCCGGCTTATAAAAAATAAACTAAAACATTGACATACACACCATGGATCACTGAGTAATAGCGTATAAGGCTATATTCCTTCCCTTAGCTGACCACGGTTCGAATCCAACCCGAGGCTCTTCAGGTCTCTCTGTTCACTTTTCCTGTCTCTCTGTTCAGGAATAAAGCACAAAATGTAAAAAATGGGACATGACATTAGTAGACTCCAGTCTAAATATTGTATATTTGTTTTTCTCTACTGTTTTTGCTGTTTTTCCTCTCTGATGCGTACGCACACATTATGTTGGTCCTCAGGGAGTACGGGGGATTCTCTGGAGGTGTGGAGGGAGTTGGATTTGGAGCAGGTTGAGGAAGACTTGAGAGGAGTTCTGTCGCGAGGCATCACTAGTCTGGCTGTTCTGCTGCTGCACTCATACACGTCAGTACAGGTCACACCGTCACTGTCGGGTAGAAACCTTGTATCTCCAAGTTTCAATTTTGTATGTTTTTTACGTTAAGCAAAGCCCTGCTACATCAAGACTGTTGCACAAAACTAGAGAAAACAGCAGATCTACAAGCACACAACACCTCACGGTGCGAGGCGTTGTGTGCTTGTAGAACAGCTATTTTCACTCGTTTAAATACATTCTTAAAGTTCATACATTCTTAAAACTAGAAAACAAACCGTTTTCTATCTTTAGTCAAGACTAGCCCTTACCCGTTCAAAGATATGAGCTCCGAAATGATGTGCAGTGTGTGGATTATGGGATGTGCACTGTGCACACAGTATATGAGGGATGGAAAGTAACTGTAACTGGTGCTTGCATGCTAATATGTAGGAGCATCAATGTAAGAAATACCCGTTCCATTTAACGGCTACAGAGATACTGTGTACCGATCTGCATGATTTTGGACAACATCTGTAACAGGGCCAGAACCACCCCGCCCCCCCCCCCCCCCCCCCCCCCCCCCCCCCCGCCCGCCCGCCCGCCTGCCCGCCTGCACACACACACACTCCCCCCCCCCCCCCCCCTGTGTGTGTGTGTGTGTGTGTGTGTGTGTGTGGGTTTGTGTGTGATTGTGCATGGCCTGAACAACAGCGCCCCTCCCTTAACATGTGTGGTCACAAAAGGTACTGTAGGCTAAATAGATATAGATACACCATAAAAATGCAATTATACAGCATACGATTTGTGAAAGTGACAAACGGGCTTCACAGTTATGTCAGGTGTGTTCATATGCTGATGGTGATGCGATTTCAGATCAATTGCTCCAGCCACTGAGGAGAAACGCGGTTTCAGACAGACACTCAGACAGACAGACAGACAGACATTCGGAAAATTATATGTTAGATGATCTCCTCCATTCTGTGTCTGTGTGTCTTGCCTTGGGCCAATGCTACACATCAACATTGTGGGTGTTAAAGGAGAGGACCGTTCATAAAGGGTTTCCTACTTTTTAGTTGTCTTACCTCAGATAATGACAAGTGGTCGAGGTCTTGATTTTATCTCCCAAAGCATTGTTGTGATTTTCGTCCAAACCGGAAAACCGAGTTCCTTCTCACAACGGTGGCTCATGGGCAGAACCAAAATCCGACTATTTAAACATGTCCAAATAAGAAATTGACGCTTCCTCCAGTCTCTCCATGCTCCCAGTACTGTGTGAACGTCAACAAAGCTAACGTGATTACGTCACAGTCACAGAGCTGGTGTAACTCTGAGTGCTGTTTCCACTGTTCCCTGCTACCCCTAGGGGGTGTTGTTTCACGGATAATACTGGATAGATAAACAGCTCTCGCCTGGTATAGCCATAGAGTTTTATAAGAAGTAGTATAACGAGCCTAGATTCCTAATGCAGCTAGCTAACTTACTGCAGTATCTATCCCCACCATGTTTTAACCTGGGGGTTAGATTGGTCTAGCTGAGCTAGGCTAAAACAGTGCATCTTGTAGAGTAGGCTACTTTATATTTACTGTATGTAACATCATACAGTGGGTGATACCCACTGCACATTTCATACTGCACATACAGTATGAAACAGGCTGCTAACATTTGCATTTCTATGGGATTAGGTGTGAAAATCGGCAAAGTAGCAGGAATGTGGATGAGCTGAGATGACTCAGATGAGGGAGAACCATCTTGTCTGTCCAGGCGTACCCATAGACTGTATAAAACATAGGGCGTACCCTATATTTCCCATGATAGAATGGAAGCTTTTACACTTGTAGGTTGCAGTTGTGCGTTTGTTCTGGCAACATTTGCAGTCCTTCATGATTTAAAAGAAAAAGTTTTCCTAATCAAGACTCGATAGAAACACAGAGACAGTGAAAAAGATTTTGAAACAGCAGTAAATCCTGCTGTGAATGAAGAAAACTACAAGATGCGCTGTTTATATATCCAGTATTATCCGTGAAACAACGCCCCCTAGGGGTAGCAGGGAACAGTGGAAACAGCACTCAGAGTTACACCAGCTCTGTGACTGTGACGTAATCACGTTAGCTTTGTTGACGTTCACACAGTACTGGGAGCATGGAGAGACTGGAGGAAGCGTCAATTTCTTATTTGGACATGTTTAAATAGTCGGATTTTGGTTCTGCCCATGAGCCACCGTTGTGAGAAGGAACTCGGTTTTCCGGTTTGGACGAAAATCACAACAATGCTTTGGGAGAAAAAATCAAGACCTCGACCACTTGTGATCTGAGGTAAGACAACTAAAAAGTAGGAAACCCTTTATGAACAGTCCTCTCCTTTAAAGGACAACTTTGTTTCAGGGTTCATATTTTAGAGATAAGATGAGTGTTAAAAGGTTTTCATTTACTTCTATCGTCTTAGTGATTTTAAAGTTATACCATGTAACATTTTTTATAAAACAAATCTTAAAATTGTCCTAACTGTTAAATCGCTAAAGTTTTAGAACCCCCGCTCCGTTAATTTCAGCTTCTAAAGCCTTCTCTTTATATGTTTTCTATGAGCCGTGAGGGGGGGAGAATTTTGCGGCAAAATGACGTCATCTGCATCATGTGTATACGTTGGCCAATCATATCGCCGATCATAAACACATGGTACACTACCGGCCAATCACAGGCGCATCTTGCTGACTTCTCAGGAAGTAGCTTGCCTCAACATAACAACAACATACTCGGGTGAAGGAGTGTGTTTCTCCGGAATGCCTGAACGCACAGGAACCAGGGACCCCTCTAAAGATAGATATCGGCGAGGTGGAGGCAGACGCGGTGGCGAGAGACCCGGACGGCGGCGAAAAACGGCCGAAAGACGCGGACGCGACCGCGGTTTGCTATACAGCTCTGACCACTAGTTGAGCAACTTACACAGTATAGCTTTAACGATTTTTATTTGCATGCATGCCCCCAGGTTGGGGGCATGCATGCAAATGGCTAAATGTGTATTTTAGACACAATAAGCCCATTCCCAAGATGCACCGCAATCTTTCATGGGCAGATGTGACTTACGGGGGTTGGTGTAAATAGTTACAAAGAAATTACCGGCTTATTGTGTCTAAAAAGACATACAGTATGTAGCCAGTTGTATGCATGCCCCCACTCACTGAAATCAAAATACAAAAATTGCTAAAACAATAGAAAGCAGTAAATGAAAACATTTTAACTCTCATCTTTTCTTTTCTCTAATTACAATCTAAAATATGAACCCTTGTTGTAAAAAAACAAAGTTGTCCTTTAATTCACCTTTTAATTCACCGACTGTTAAATATTTTCATGTCAAGGACCCCCATAAGAGAAGATTTGCCTACATTGTAACTTTATGTCAAAACTAAGCCATTAGCCTATTCATGAGGGGTTGTAGGTACAACAAAACCCCTTTATAAACTCCTGTCTATAAGCCAACAATGGAGTTACATACTGTAACATGTCTGCTTCTCCCAGTCACACCAAATCTTGGGCCCTGGGTACAAGGATTCACTGCAGAACAGGCCCCCCATGAATGTTCTTCATAAGGGGAGGGAGTTTAACCCATTTAGAAAGGTAGCGCATTATTCCGCATTATTTTGTGCTTCAACTATTGAAAAATAGCAGATCTACAAGCTCACAGTGCGGCATCGAGTGCCGCGCTGCAAGCTTGTAGATCTGCTATTTTTGAAAATGTTTGAACATTTCAAATCCTCCTAAGCCTGGTTTTGGTGGTGGTCAGTGGTGCTCAAACATTTTCATGTGAAGGACTCCCAAAATTACATGTATTTGGCCACGGACCCCCATCTCAAAACATTTAGTTCCAGGGACATCCCCCCCCCCCCCCGAAACAAAATTAGAGTTACAAATGTTTGCTTAAAAAATACATGTATTCAAAGATTTGCACACATTTTCACGACTTTAAAAAAATAGCAGATCTGCAAGCTTGCAGCGTGGCACTCGGTGCCACGCTGTGAGCTTGTATATCTGCTATTTTTCAATAGTTAAAGTATATAAAATAATTACGGCCCCTCCACCTTGGGCCCTGGTAACTCAGTCCCACTTTTCCCCCCCTTGGGACACCCCTGCTCCCCATAATGTTACGTACCGTATGTCTTCACTTTGTCTCACACCCCTCTCCTGTTCTCTGTCGCTCTGTCTCTATCTTTCACTCTCTCTCTCAGGTGGTCTACCCACGAGAAAGCGCTGGGTTCTCTGGCACGTCGCCTGGGGTTCACCCAGGTGTCTCTGTCCAGTGAGGTCATGCCCATGGTGCGGGCAGTGCCACGTGGGTACACGGTGTGTGCCGACGCCTATCTCACCCCAAAGATCCGGCAGTACTTGAAAGGCTTCTCTTCCGGCTTCAAAGGTGCCCTGAAGGTGTGTGCTATAGTACAGTGTGTTTTATGCAGATATGCCTGTGTTACCATTTACCAGCAAACCCATTCGTTACTTAGAGGGCAGGGCGACTTTGCCTACATTATATTATTACTAGTGGTGTCCAACGGTTAAATATTTTAATCACGATTAATCGCATGATTTATGTAGTTAATCGCGCGATTAATCGCAAATAAGTCATCAGCTTTTATCAGGTCACAATGTAACTTAGAGGGATATCTTTTAAGTCTTTCGTGGCCCTATTAACTTGGGAGTGGAAATATTTGCTGGATTTATGCAAAAGTATGTTAATCTTTTATTCGAAATCAATTAAAAACCTGAATAAATCATAATGGTATTGCATTAAACAGACTGCAGCTGATGGGTATAAGGATCTGCTAAATTGACTTAATATGATTACTGTTGTGTCCACCTTTAGGCTTTAATTATACTTTGTATTTTTTATTACATCAACAGGGATGGACCTTGTAGCCAATATAGCCGATATTGTAGCCAATGTTTGTAAATATGCGATTAATTGCGATTAAAATAATTAATCGCATAACATAACGGTGAGTTAATTGCGATTAATTTAGTTAACTTGGACAGCACTAATTATTACGTGAATCATATCCTTCTGTTGCGAGGAGAAACAGTTTCCACTATCTCCATAAACAATAGATCATAAATGTGTTTGAAAGAGGTAACAGGAAGAAGCTGATGCTTATAATATCCTACCCATTCATAACAACGTTATACAGTATACAAAATCTTATGAGAAGAAAATATATATTAAAAAGAAAGACAAATAGATGAACCAAATGTACACTTACATTAGTACTTCAACATAACTTATCAATTCAGTAGTACCTTCATAACCTTTCCATCCGTGTTGTAGTCGAGTCCACCTAAAGCGAGTCCAAGTCAAGTCCAAGTCCAAGGGGGTTTGAGTCCGAGTCAAGAGCCCCTGGGAGGGGGTCGAGTCCGAGTCGAGCTGACGGGAGGCAAGACCAGATTTTTTTTTTTTTTTTTTTTGATTGGTAGGCTACAGAAAACAATCTGGATTCCTTTTTGTTCAGTCTCTCTCTAAATTAGCACCAGGGTTGGGAAGGTTACTTTTAAAAAGTATTCGTTTTTTAAGTATTAAATTAACTGGTTACTTTCAGTTACTTTTGGATTAATTATCGCATGCTGCGATAATTATCGCAGCATGGCAAACGATCTTCCAAACGATCACGGCCGTTCAACCAAAACCGGAAATGCGCGATCGCTTGGGAGCATGTCGCTGTTACTACATGTCATCTTTTCGACACCCTAACCCTAAGTCGCTAACCCTCCAGTCGAAATGATGGTCGTTCGAAAGAGCGCTATTTTAGCTTATTTTGCTATAGCATCCATATCTCTGTAGGTCGTATTTTCATTAGGTAAAAAAATATTTGGGAGTGTGCATAGAGAGGATGCGCACGTTCCCATGGGTGTGCACCGGTCGTGCACGCGGAGCGCCACGCGGCGACGATGTTTTCGCAAATTTTCGCTAACCCAAGTAAATTTCAGACCTTATTCACACCGCGGCCATCTTTGATCACATGACCACATCAGGTGGCAAGCAGCCAATCAGAAGCTTCCGCGCGCTTCCGGGTCTTGCCTTACCCAAAATGCTGTTTTGAGCTTCTGATTGGCTGCTTGCTACCCGACGTGGTCATGTGATCAAAGATGGCCGTGGTGTGAATAAGGGTTGAGCCTGTTAGGTTCTCAGATCAGAAAGCCTGAGGCCTCTTCAGTGTAGCATAGACATGTAGTTGGCGCTCTCTGGTGGTGTATTAAAATCAGTGCAGTCAAATCTCTGTAAATATATTACTGACATATCACAATATTCCTGGCAGAATAAGCGCACAGCCATTTCTGGGGTGGCTGGGAATGTGTTAAAATAAACATGCTGCGCCCCATTCACCTATCCCACCACTTAATACACGGCAGCCTTCTCTTTGCAGTGAAATAACCACCTCTCTCTCTCTCTCCCCAGGATGTAGACGTGCTCTTCATGCAGTCAGACGGGGGGCTGACCCCCATGGAGCAGTTCTGCGGCTCTCGGGCCGTCCTCTCCGGCCCAGCAGGGGGCGTGGTGGGTTACGCAATCACCTCCTACAGCCAGACGAACAAGAGGCCTGTCATCGGCTTCGACATGGGCGGTGAGAGGAAAAACAACACGTCGGAGGGATCTTATTTACACTCACACACTCACTTGTCAAGGAATATCATTTGAACCTTGGCTGACCCAAAACCCCACATTACTCAGCATGGACGCTTACAAATTAAATCTAGCCAAGGATAGTTTTAGATATTTAAAGCAGTGGTTCTCAAGCTGTGAGTCGGGACCCCAAATTATTTTGGGGGGGTCCCCAGATGATTAAATTATTTTTGGGGGGGGTCCCCAGATGATTAACATTGTTTTCTCACTCGAACAGTAAACAAACCAACATAAAGTTGAAGTGTATAGAGGGTATCTGCACATTTCTAAAGTGACAATTTAAAGACTTTTTAATACCTCTAAAATGACAAATTGAACATTGGATAAATTGTCAAATATTAGAGGCAGAAATTGTGAAAATATCCGATCTACATCCTCACAACGCCTCTCAACGCGAGGCGTTGTGAGCATGTAGATCGGCTATTTTCACAATAAAACCGTGTTATACAATATGTAATGCCTCAACTCTTAGTGCTCGTCAGGGTGATGGGGTCCCCAGTTAAAATATCATTATTTTGGGGTTCACGGCATGAAAAGGTTGAGAACCACTGATTTACAGAATGGTTATTTCGAAAAAGGTTAAAAATACCGGACAGTACTGCATTTTATTCGTAACACAGGTATAGATGTTGCTGTCAACGTTCAGATATTCCTTTTCCCTGACTCTCTGGTTCACCTCCAGGCACCTCCACTGACGTGAGTCGCTACGCGGGCCAGTATGAGCACGTATTTGAGGCCACCACAGCAGGGGTGACACTGCAAGCCCCCCAGCTGGACATCAACACGGTGGCTGCTGGTGGAGGTTCACGCCTCTTCTTCAGGTTAGTGCCGGGGGGATGAAGATGAGGGTCAACATACGAAGGTCAACATGTTAGTCATGGCCTCAGTGAGTTTACAGCACTGCCAATTGGTGACCCAATGAAACGGGTCTGTGACCCATTTTTTGGCAACCTTATGTTTGAGAATCACTGAATAAATGAATGAATTTTATTTGTATAGCGCTTTTCTAAACATAGTTCCAAAGTGCTTTACAGACATTTAAAAACAAGAGCAAACATTAGTGAAATAAAATAAAACAAAACAAACAAAACAAACATTTAAAACACCAAACACTTTACATTCAGATGTGTTTTTAAAAGCGATTTAAAAGAGGGAACTGACTCTGCTAGCCCAAGATCCAAGGGCAAGCCGTTCCACAACAGCTGCCCGTGCCGCAAAAGCCCGGTCCCCCCGGGTGACACAGGAGGTGTTGGGAGGATTCAGGAGGGCCTTATCTGAGGATCTGAGGGTGCATACAGGTTTATGGGGTCAACAATGTAGCTGGGAGCCAGTCCACGTAAGGCCTTAAAAGTAATCAATGAAATCTTAAAATCTATTCTGTAGCTCACAGGCAGCCAGTGTAGAGCAGCCAGGATGGGAGTAATATGGTTGCGTTTCTTTGTGTTAGTCAGTAATCGAGGTGCAGAGGTACCATCTGGAGACGGGATAGTGTTTTTTTGTTGATGTCGGAGTAGGCACACTTAGGCAATGCCCAAGTGGTATGCGCCTGGACCAGTAGACAAGCGGGCACAACGCCCATGTATTTTTCTATTTATTCAATTTGTCCCACCGTTGAGCACCAAGACCTTCTACCCACAACTGGCTGAAGCGTGTTGGACTTCTCTTAGTGACATAATGTGGATTATGTCTATCTACCCACTACAATAATTATGAACTTTATGTCTAGTGTCTTCACTAAACATGATGCAATGTACAGCAGAACAAGGCAGGAAACATCATAGAAGAGATAAAAGATAAGAAGTGAATAGATAAAGATAGACAATATAATGACATACTGTATACTAGGATTATATGAATAACATAAAATAAGGTATTTTACTTACAGATGTAATTTGTGGGAGATGTGATTGTCTATGTACCTTGTTTAATGCAGGGCCGTTTGCCAGTCTTCTGGCAGAGGTACAGCAGTGGCTGAACAAACCCACTGACCACAGTAGACAACGTGCATATTTGTGTAACTAACAGTATTTCACCCGACATTATGTATCCTCCGCCTGCAAAAATGGCAACGGCAACACACCAAACAGAGTAATTTCCCAAATATGACACCATGATCAGGCAGATGATAGTGAAGGCTCTCCTCTTCAGGCTGTTGTCTCTCTCCCGCTCCCTCCCCATCTCCCCTGGAACGGGCTGTTTCAGAGCCCAGAGGATGGCCAGGCTGCACACTAGCATTACTAACAGGAAGAATAGGCTCAGGCCCACATAAACGTAATACGATATCTTGCTAACATTAAACACCATGAATAACAGAGCAACCCCAACGATAACCAACCAGGCCAACGCAGAGCAAGCCAGCCTGTATCTGGGGGGTTTGCACTTGAGGAAGAGCACTGGGTGAATCACAGCCATGAAGCGCTCTACGCAGATGAAGCTCTGGAAGAGGGATCGGCCAGTGAACAGGAACCCCATACGGAAGCAGCTCATGGGGAAAATATACTTGATGAGGTGGATAATAAAAAACAAGCTGGAGATGATCTCACATGCACTCAGGTTGAGTGTAAAGATCTCTGTGGCCATTGTACCAGCCGGTCCGCTTAACACCAGCCACAGAACCCAGCTGTTGATGGGGAGTCCCAGGGCCAGGTTGATTGTTGAGCTGGTGATGTCTAAAATGTCTACGGCGCTGCTGTAGAGGGAGGACTCGTTTGTTGTGTTCATTTTCCTGGCAGATCTGAATTGCGAGTGCCGCCTCTTAAAGTCTTTTGGAGAGACGGACACATTAACGGACAAGGGAGAGTAAAAAAGACAGACAGACAAAGAGAGAGAGAAAGGAGCATACCGTATTGATGAGTGCCACCTACTGTATACACTATTTTTACCTGCACAACCAGACACTTTGAATAGTAAAACACCACTACAACATAATACCTATACAATCATATTACACCCCTATAACTTAACTAATCAAAACACCTTGACCTTTATAACATAGTACTAATCAAAATACTTCTATCACACGATACTAATCAAAATACTTCTATAACACAATACCAATCAAAATACTTGTATAACATAGTATTATTATCAAAACACCAATACAACATAATACTAATACATATTATTAGATATAATATTGGAATCAGACATTGACCTGTAAAGTGCTCTTGTTCTGCTCTCCACCACACCTGTTGATGTTCTGCAGTGGCTGGATATACAAATGGTTATATCCTGACATGGCCTTATTGTACATGCATCATTAGCACACAATTTGAAAACTCTGCAGCACAAAGATAATATTGCTGCGAGTCAGCCAGAACTTTTGCACGCTACCATAAGCTGTTTTCACAAAGAAACCCCATTCAAGCTGCAAGACGTTCTGCTTACTGAGGACAACTGTGCTTGTTCATGAATCCGAAATATTTAACTTTATACGTCTTTAACCCATTTAGAATGCTGGGTACACATTTTGTGTATCATTATTTTATGCTTTAACTATTGAAAAATAGCAGATATACAAGCTCACAGCGCGGCATCGAGTGCCGCGCTGCGAGCTTGTAGATCTGCTATTTTTGAAAAATTGTGAAAATTAGAATATTGACCCGATTCTATAAGTGTCTTTTGAATCCTTCCAAGGTTTTTTGAAAACCTATGTCAGCAATCTGGCCAGCCATCGTCAAAGAAAAGGTCCTTTTCACTTAACTGTAGCTCGGTTAGTCTGTTCTTGAGAGACTACTATGTCAGTGGTTCTCAAACCTTTTCATGTGAAGGACCCCCAAACTGATATTTTTTTGGCCACGGACCCCCATCTCAAAATATTTAGTTCCAGGGACCACCCAGAAGCAAAATCTGAGTTACAAACGTTCGCTTTGAAAATACATATATTCAAAGGTTTGCACACATTTTCACGACTTTTTCAAAAATAGCAGATCTACAAGCTCGCAGCCGCGCTGCGAGCTTGTATATCTGCTATTTTTCACTGGTTAAAGCATTCAATAATTCTAGGCCTAAATGGGTTAATTTATAATGGAAGTCAATGGAAGAATGTGGGACCTCACAACTCCATCATACCTAGACACTTTTTTGAGCGGTGGTCACACCGTCTCCATAGCGTGGCCGTGTGTGTAGGTATGTTTGTTTGTTAGTTAGTTAGTTTGTTTGTATGTATGTGGGTGGGTCTGTATGTAGCCTCAAGCCTGTGTAGTACCTTTTCTGGCCACACATGTTAAGGGAGGGGCGCTGTTGTCCAGGCCACACACACACACACACACACACACACACACACACACACACACACACACACACACACACACGGGGGGGGGGAGAGAACCACCGCTCAGTTCACACGGGTGTGATTTTTTTAATCAGCTTACTGTGGACAGTGCACACCTGCTTGAACTTTTAAATGATTTGTAGTTTTTGAGATATTAAACATTTAAAACTTAAGTGGTAAAGCTTTGCCACCTCCCTATTCCTTCATACTTTCACCTAGAAACTTGATTCACAATTAAAGAAAGTAACAAAGTATAGAAAGTAACAAAGTACATTTACATTGCATGAATGAAGGAACTGCTTTTTTCTAGTTATTATTATTGCGACCGTCAGGGAGCAGTTTACTATGAAAACCTCCACCGGCCGTCCGTCCGTCCGTCCGTCCGTCCGTCCGTCACACGTCACACGTGACCATCAACAAACGTCACACCTTTGTTGATGTTTAAATCGAAGAGTCTTGGTCAAATACTTCTGTTGGTTTCTGCACTGATCATTTATACAATTCAGCTGTGTTTGCTCGTGTCATCATGATGAGGTCATAAATCAGCCATGCCCAAATATAGATTTTACGGGTTTACATGCTTACTCAGTTATTCGTTATGTGAAAGTCCTATGACGTCTATGATATCTGACATCATCATACATACATTCCCTTTTATGCCCATAAATGGAGATCCCCTCTGTAGAACCAGCCACTGACATCACTGTAATGTCAGGGGAACCAAATCCCTTTTATGCCCATATATGGAGATCCCTGTGATGCCAGGGGAACCAAATCCCTTTTATGCCCATATATGGAGATATGGAGATCCCCGTGTTGCCAGGGTAACCAAATCCATTTTATGCCCATATATGGAGATCCCTGTGATGCCAGGGGAACCAAATCCCTTTTACGCCCATATATGGAGATCCCTTATGTCATCAATATTAAGCCCATATCTGTGAATATCTTTGGGTACCAGATGTCTCCATATATGGTTAAATGGTCCGATATACATCACTGGCCAGAAGACCAAGAAATGGTGCAACCTCGCCCTTTGCTTTTCTCCCTTAGGCATCTTACTGGTAGGTAGTTTAATGAGGAATGCAGTATGGTGGTAGGTAGGTAGTTATGGCCTTTGATGTAAGATTTTCACTTTCTAGGATAACTATATTTGCTATTCCCAGATGATGCCCTTTTAGGGTACCCCTCATGCCCATATATGGAGATCCCCAGGCTTTACTAATTAACATAAGTTTTATGCCCATATATGGAGATCATTGTCCCAATGTCATCAGATATATGGGCATAAATGGACACAGGCAAACTAGATGGGCTGTATGGATATCCAGATGTGTGATGTAAGTGTTTTATTCCAAATGTGGCACCCCACAGACATATTTCCAGAAACAAAATCCCTTTCATGCCCATATATGGAGATTTCTGATGTCATCAATCCCAGGCCCTGTAAAAAACATGGTTGCTATGGTAAACAGTTGGTTGCTAGGGTAAACAGTTGGTTGCTAGGGTAAGAAAACATGGTTGCTATGGTAAACAATTGGTTGCTAGGGTAAACAGTTGGTTGCTAGGGTAAAAAAAACATGGTTGCTGTGGTAAAAAGTTGGTTGCTAGGGTAAACAGTTGGTTGCTAAGGTAAAAAACATGGTTGCTATGGTAAACAGTTGGTTAGTAGGGTAAACCTTCAATGATTTTGACATCTTGTTACTAATCTGTCGGTAGATAATGCCGGTCTTATATAAGGGTCATTTGTGTACGGTGTGATGTCATACTGATGTCAGCAGTGTGACAGGAGATAAGCGACCAACGGTCGCTTATCTCCCGATTAGGGAGTCTTACTGGTTATTGCTAAGGTAGTGCAAACATTAGTGTTCCAATTTCAGCCATGTACTACACAGCTGTGTGAGTGTTAGGACAGCTGACACAAACAAAACCCAACACAAAGGGATCACAAGATTAAATAATCAAATGGGGATGTGCATGCATAGTGTACACTACGATGCAAAACTATTTGTTGGAGGACCATTATTTAAGTCCCTGTCAACTGATGTTGCCACAGTGTGTCATCTGGTCAGCTTTATGCAAACGTAACCAATTATACCAAACCATACATCCATAGATCCCCCAGGGCTCTATACAAGTTATTTATTTGTCAGCACCAAATCTCTTCACTGAAAATAGGCAATCTAGGAGCTCACAATGCGTCACAGAATGTCCACCACAGAATAGGTGATTTTAATGACAGTGGAGAAAATCCACAAAATCTAAAATACAGCCATTAACTGGGAAATGGTTTATGTTTATGTAAGATATGTGGCAGAAGTTATGATTAGGCAATGACATGCATTGATGGCGGTATGGTACTTTTAGTGCCTGTCAGATACTCAGAGCAGAGATCTCCATATATAGTCATTGGTCATAAACAGGTGACATCACAGTGGTGTGGTTCAGACAGGGATCTCCATGTATGGGCATAACATGTATTGTATATTGTGATGTCATGGGACCCACTCTTAACAGAATTCCTTTTATGCTCATATATGGAGAATCCTGATGTCATCAATATTAAGCCCATATCTAACAGGACTTCATATGGGAATGCCCATATATGGAGGAAGACAGCCCATATCTGTGTGGCTTGTTCAGAAAGGGATCTCCATGTATGGGCATGAAAGGGAATATATGTATGATATCAGATGTGATAGACGTCATAGGATTTTCACATAACGAATAACTGAGTAAGCATGTTTGGGGTCTCACAGCTTATCTCCATATATACAGTACATGGATCTCCATATATGGGTAACTGGTCCGATATACATCACTGGACAGAAGACCTAGACATGGCGCCCTTTAGGGCGAGGTCGCTTGTCGCCCTGTGGCGTCTTACTACTAGTACTATATATAGATAGATAAGATTATATGATTATCGTTTTTGCTTCTATATCCTTTTCATTGTCTCTTTGTTTTCCTCTTCGTTCTTAATCTCTGTGAGTACATTTCTCTCTCATTGTGTTTGATATGTTTCAGGTCTGGGATGTTTGTGGTGGGACCAGAGTCTGCAGGTGCTCATCCCGGTCCTGCCTGCTACAGAAAAGGTGACAGACCTTCTCTCACTTCCTCATACTCTCCTTTGTTTGTGTCACATGCTGTTTCCTTCTTCTATCACTGCTTCTTTGCTAGTTCTTTTTTTTTTTTTTCAAGGACCCCCAGTTTGGTATTAGAATCTGGACAGTCAGGGGTATCGAAAAATAGCAGATATACAAGCTCACAGCGCGGCACTGAGTGCCGCACTGCGAGCTTGTAGATCTGCTATTTTTGAAAAATCTTCATCTCAAAACATTTAGTTCCAGGGACCCTCAGAAGCAAAATTTGAGTTACAAATGTTCGCTTAAAAAAAAAAAACATATTCAAAGATTTGCGCAAATTTTCATGACTTTTCAAAAAATAGCAGATCTACAAGCTCGCAGCACGGCACTCAGTGCGCAGAACGCTTGTTTTCGGTGGAGATGACGGAGGCGCGCCGTCTCAGGCGACCATGAGCCACGTGAGACACCGCCGAGCGAGTGGTAGCGAGCGAGTCGCCGTGTCCAGCGTTGCGGCGGTCGCATTCAGCCGACTCAGCGCCGTTACCGAGTTACCGTTATGGACATAATAGTAAATCTTCGTCCCCCTGACTTTCTGCACCTCCGCGCGGTCCAGGCGAACACAACGGATCGCTCCCTACCTCCGGTTCAGCCAATCACAATCTTCCACTGTTGGAAGTGGGATGGTGTTTTGATACACGCCTTTGGCTGGATAATCTGGTCTTGCTAGGGAAAGGCTCCAAACCGGCCTAAACTCAAGATTAAATTTAGAATCTGGCTCGAACTCTGGTTCCATGACATAGAGTTGTTTTGTGCATGATTCTTCTAGGTGGGCCTCTGACTGTGACAGACGCTAACTTAGCCCTGGGGAGGCTTCTCCCTTCCTTCTTCCCTCGAATCTTTGGGCCCGGAGAGAATGAACCCCTGTCTCTGGAGGAGACCATGAAGCACTTCCGCCTTCTCACCCAGGAGATCAACCACTTCCTGTCTTCTAAACAATCACAGGTACCAAAATGTGTTAGGCATACCTAATGTAAATACATTAGTAAGACGCCTCAGGGTGACAAGCTCAGGGCGAGGTCGCGCCATGGCCAGTGATATATATTGGACCAGTTTCGCATATCGTCACCTTATTAAACTAATGGCCTAAGTCATTTTTTCAAGGTTTTCAGGAAACACAAAAAACTGTGCCAAATGTAGAATATATTATATTTCTTAATTATTTCAATTCCAAAAAACATGAAAAAATATGACTATTGACATACAAATAAAGGTGTATGTCAATCATGTAACATGTAAGGATAAAATGACTTAGGCCAATATCTGAACATGCCATTTTAACTTAGGCAATTATAAACCTTATTTAGGCCAAATTATTTCTGCAGTAAGTGACTTAGGCAAAATGTTTTAGTCTGTGAGGGCCCACTAGAAGACTTTGAGGGCCCCTAGTAGTCTGTGAGGACCCACTAGAAATCTGTGAGGGCCCCTAGTAGTCTGTAAGGGCCCACTAGAAGTCTGTGAGTGCCCCTAGTAGTCTGTGAAGGCCCACTAGAAGTCTATGGGCTCACTAGAAGTCTGTGAGGGCCCCTAGTAGTCTGTGAGGGCCCCTAGTAGTCTTTTAGGGCAACTAGTAGTCTATGAGGGCCCACTAGAAGTCTGTGAGGGCCCCTAGTAGTCTGTGAGGGCCCCTAGTAGTCTGTGAGGGCCCACTAGAAGTATGTGAGGGCCAACTAGAAGTCTGTGAGGGCCCCTAGTAGTCTGTGAGGGCAACTAGTAGTCTGTGAGGGCCCACTAGAAGTCTGCGAGGGCCCCTAGTAGTCTGTGAGGGCCCACTAGAAGTCTGTGAGGGCCACTAGAAGTCTGTGAGGGCCCCTAGTAGTCTGTGAGGGCCCACTAGAAGTCTGTGAGGGCCACTAGAAGTCTGTGAGGGCCCCTAGTAGTCTGTGAGGGCCCCTAGTAGTCTGTGAGGGCCAATTAGAAGTCTGTGAGGGCCCCTAGTAGTCTGTGAGGGCAACTAGTAGTCTGTGAGGGCCCCTAGTAGTCTCTGAGGGCCCACTAGTAGTCTGTGAGGGCCAACTAGAAGTCTGTGAGGGCTCCTAGTAGTCTGTGAGGGCCCACTAGAAGTCTGTGAGGGAACCTATAGTCTTTGAGGGCCCCTAGTAGTCTGCGAGGGCCCACTAGAAGTCTGTGAAGGCCCCTAGTAGTCTTTGAGGGCAACTAGTAGTCTGTGAGTGCCCACTAGAAGTCTGTGAGGGCCCCTAGTAGTCTGCGAGGGCAACTAGTAGTCTGTGAGGGCCCACTAGAAGTCTGTGCGGGCCCACTAGAAGTCTGTAAGGGCCCCTAGTAGTCTGTGAGAGCCCACTAGAAGTCTGCGAGGGAACCTAGTAGTCTTTGAGGGCAACTAGTAGTCTGTGAGGGCCCACTAGAAGTCTGTGAGGGCCCCTAGTAGTCTTTGAGGGCAACTAGTAGTCTGTGAGGGCCCACTAGAAGTATGTGAGGGCCCATAATAGTCTGTGATGGCCCCTAGTAGTCTTTGAGGGCCCACTAGAAGTCTGTGAGGGCCAACTAGAAGTCTGTGAGGGCCCCTAGTAGTCTGTGAGGGAAACTAGTAGTCTGTGAGGGCCCACTAGAAGTCTGTGAGGGCCCCTAGTAGTCTGTGAGGGCCCCTAGTAGTCTGTGAGGGCCTACTAGAAGTCTGTAAGGGCCCCTAGTAGTCTGTGAGGGCCAACTAGAAGTCTGTGAGGGCCCCTAGAAGTCTGTGAGGGCCCCTAGTAGTCTGTGAGGGCAAACTAGAAGTCTGTGAGGGCCCCTAGTAGTCTGTGAGGGCAACTAGTAGTCTTTGAGGGCCAACTAGAAGTCTTTGAGGGCCCCTAGTAGTCTGTGAGGGCCCCTAGTAGTCTGTGAGGACCTACTAGAAGTCTGTAAGGGCCCCTAGTAGTCTGTGAGGGCCAACTAGAAGTCTGTGAGGGCCCCTAGTAGTCTGTGAGGGCCCCTAGTAGTCTGTGAGGGCCTACTAGAAGTCTGTAAGGGCCCCTAGTAGTCTGTGAGGGCCAACTAGAAGTCTGTGAGGGCCCCTAGAAGTCTGTGAGGGCCAACTAGAAGTCTGTGAGGGCCCCTAGTAGTCTGTGAGGGAAACTAGTAGTCTGTGAGGGCCCCTAGTAGTCTGTGAGGGCCCCTAGTAGTCTGTGAGGGCCTACTAGAAGTCTTTAAGGGCCAACTAGAAGTCTGTGAGGGCCCCTAGAAGTCTGTGAGGGCCCCTAGTAGTCTGTGAGGGCCAACTAGAAGTCTGTGAGGGCCCCTAGTAGTCTGTGAGGGCAACTAGTAGTCTTTGAGGGCCCACTAGAAGTCTGTGAGGGCCCCTAGTAGTCTGTGAGGGCCCACTAGAAGTCGTTGAGGGCCCCTAGTAGTCTGTGAGGGCCCACTAGAAGTCTGTGAGGGCCCCTAGTAGTCTGTGAGGGCAACTATAGTAGTCTGTGAGGGCCCACTAGAAGTCTGTGAGGGCCCCTAGTAGTCTGTGAGTGCAACTATAGTAGTCTGTGAGGGCCCCTAGTAGTCTGTGAGGGCAACTATAGTAGTCTGTGAGGGCCCACTAGAAGTCTCTGAGGGCCCTTTGTAGTCTGTGAGGGCCCACTAGAAGTCTGTGAGGGCCCCTAGTAGTCTGTGAGGGCAACCAGAAGTCTGTGAGGGCCCCTACTAGTCTTTGAGGGCAACTAGAAAAGAACATTTCTAAGAAATTTTAAGTGTGCCTCCAGCTCGCTAAGTGTGTGCAACCTTGTATACATACAACACTAACCTTTATTACAGTAAAAGTTATAACCAATAGGGGGCAAGGCCTGAACCATGGAAATAACATCTTTAAATGATATGTTCTTGTTTCTTCTCCTGGAAGACGCCATTTTGAAAGGTGTGTTAAAATGGCCTAAGTCACATTTTATTATGACTTAGGCAAAATAAAATGGCCTAAGTCTCAGTCTTGGGGGGTCTTGACATAGGCAATTGTTTTAATAGGTTGTAACAGGAAGGCCTTTTGAGTTGGGATTGAGGCGCTTTTACCAGAGGTGGCATAGACCGTAAGCCACTGGGGTTGGTCGGTACCAACTGAGGGGATTAATGCTCATGGTGATTTTTGTCATGGTATACATGTCTAGAGTTAGAAAATATGTGATAGCCTTGCACCAGAGGTAGCTTTATGGGTGCTATCATGCATTTTATTTTATAACACTAGGCGAAAATTACTTAGGTCAATTTATGAAAACATACTACTTAACCCCCCTATATAAAAGGTTTTTCAACTAGTTATGTTACCTCTAGGTATGCTTAAGAACACACTAAAGATGTTGGAATTTTCTATGTCTTATAAAGCCATCATTTTCAAGATGGCGTCCAAGATGGCTGCCTGGAGCTTAAATAGCGTTATGATACTGTTCAACCTATAGAAAGGTGGTATTGGTTATCTAACCCAAGGTTTTAGGGTTCAATGAATGTGGCTGAATCAGTGAAATTACCATCAGTTAATTATGTATTGCCAAATCCATTGTATTGCAATGATCCAATGATTGTACATCATTTTGTTAAAAATAACAAATTGTATTTCAGTTGTGTGAACTTATGGTGATTCATATGGGTACCTGGGGGGCATAGGTGTAGATTACAGTTATATATTCAATTGCCATTCAGTCTTAGGCCTATGTGCTAAAGGTCAGGTTAAGGTCTCTCACATCTTGTTATCACTCCTTATCCAGGTGTCCAAGCAGGCAGCAGCTGTGGTCACTGGTTGACATGTAGAGTGTTCACCTCACAATTGACATGTTATACAGATACGTCATTCCTCAGCTGCATTGCAATACTGTTGCAAAGTTCAGCGCTGGAAATGCATGTGTTTGCATATGGAGTGTATCAGCTGCACTCTGAAGTGTTTTTTATCAACTAGACCAAAGACATTTGAACAGATACAGCAGCAGTCTACTTGGACACTGTGCATCCGACTGGCTGACTTTGGGTAGACAACTTAATTCTTCCTACTGTATACTTCCCATTCACCAGTTTGAACATGCAGGGAGACACCTTGTCAATAGGTTGTCACCTTTTCTCTCATGACACACATGATGAAGTGCTTCTTCCGTGCTGGCCATGTGCAATATGCTTGATATCTCACCCAGTGCCTGCTGAAATGCATGGTCTCCATGCCATAGAGGCTAAGCTAGAAGTTGTCTGTCAGCACCATAATGGATTCTGGATCACTGTCTCTGCTCACCAGTCTGGGGAGCAGACTGAGAGAGCAGGAATGATGCTGTCATGAGTCATGACGCATGTGGGTAGAGTTGACTGACGCCTACCCAAAATGTGCAGTAACAGTAGTAGGGAGTCTAAGCACTGGTGTGTCTTGGTTGTAAAATATCGGGGTGTATCCACACACAGAAAGATCACTGCCCTCATCTCTTCAATCCCATTATTGGTAAATGTGCCCAACAATGTGCATGGTAATATCCTTTAACCACATAAGATGTCATCCTGAAGAGCATGAACAGAGCAGAAGCTGTTGAGCATGGTGGGCACCTTCAGTGCTGGTGATAGATAGGCTACTGCATTTAGTCATGATGAGGCAGACATCACCAAGACTTCCTAAATTCCTATTACCCTGATGCAGCCACCTCTGGAACCTCATCCTTACATCCTTACTGTGTGCCAGTCAGGAGGTTGAAGGCCAGGAGGATGCGGTGGGTGGACTTTCTGATCCTGATTATGAGTTGGAGAATACAGATATAGTTGCAAAAGATACATATTGCCATGTTATTATATAATGTTACTATTATGCCAATGACAGTTTTCACAAACACTTTATTAAGTGAAAGATGAATATTCATCAAGTTGTTTCTATTTGTTGTTCTCCCAGAGGTCAAATGTTACCTTGACCTGACCTTTAACGTGTGAGGTATGGATTCTACACATATGAAAACCAAGAAATTAGAGTACGCAGGTTTTCTATACTAGGACAAGTGGATCAAATAGTGGGCATTTTGGATATTTTCTTACACACTTGCACTATATTTTGTTTAATGAATTTCACAATACATTTCCTTAGAATATATGTATGTAAACATGGTTTAAGGAACTCTTTGTGTTACATCTTTCATGAAAACAAAAGTACATCTTATGTAATGTAGTCACTACACTACAGTACAGTATGTTGTCACTACCATTTCTAGAGATGCTACTTTTAACAACTTTTATGAAAAACATATACCGGTAGTCTGAGCTTTATCCTTAACATTTTTCAAAGACAGAGCATCAATACTAAGGGAAAATCATCGGTTTGAAGTAGAATGCTTAATTTGGATTTTGAAAACTGTGTTTTGACATGTGATTATAGATGAAGCGATAACACACAGAAAGCTACCCCAGATGCAAGGCTTTCACATATGTCCTAGTCTTAATATATAGTCAATATGAGAATCATTCCCTCCCAGATGGTACCAATGACCTCAAATTTGGGGCCCTGGCGTATTATGTCATAATTAGTCACTATATGTCACTGCCTGTAATAAAGAACAATTCTAGATATGCTAATTTTAACCACCTTACTGGACAATATATTATATATAGTCTGAACTTTATCCCAACCATTTTTCAAAGAGATAGGATGAACAATAAGAGAGAACCAACCATCAGTTTGAAGTAGAATGTTCCATTCGGATTTTGAAAAGTTTTTTTGCATGTTATTATAAATGGAGTGATAACACACAGAAAGCTACCACAGATGCAAGGCTATCACATTTTTCCTAATACTAGGGATGTATACCTTCCCAAAAATCACTATGAGAATCGTTCCCCCCAGATGGTACCGATGACCAAATAATGTGGAGCCATGGTTCACAGAGGATTATGTCATAATTATAGTCACTATGTTGTCACTGCCTGTAATAAAAAACAATTATAGATATGCAAATGTTAACAACATTAGTGAAGAATATATAGTCTGAGCTTTATCCCAACCATTTTTCAAAGAGATAGGGTCAATATTAAGAGAGAACCATCAGTTTGAAGTAGAATGTTCCATTCGGATTTTGAAAACTGTGTTTTGGCATGTGGTTATAAAAGGAGTGATAACACACAAAAAGCTACCTCCACTGCAAGGCTATCACATTTTTCCTAGTACTAAGGGTGTATACCTTCCCAAAAATCACTATGAGAATTATTCCCCCCAGATGGTACCGATGACCCCATATGTACGTTGCTAGCTCACGGTCTAAAGCATCATCAGGAGGTGATTTAGGCCAAAAACTCATTTTCTGAAAAAATGACTTAGGCCATTAGTTTAATAAGGTGACGATATATGGATATCAAGTCCTGTTAGATATGGGCTTAATATTGATGACATCAGGGATCTCCATATATGGGCATAGAGTGGTTCCCATGACATCACAACATACAATCCCTTTTATGCCCATACATGGAGAATTGGAGATCCCTGTCTGAACCAGCCACACCACTGTGATGTCACCTGTTTATGCCCATATATGGAGATCCCTGCTCTGAGTACCTGACATCACTGTGATGTCACCTGTGATGTCACAGTGATGTGTCAGGGGAACCACAGTGTCAAGCGTTACACGTATACGGACAAGCTGTGCCGGTTCTGACAGTAAACTGCGACCTACGGTCGCAACAACTGCTATGATGTATTGCTGATGCATGGCTTATTTAATTTAGCAAGAAATTCAAATAAGTTCATTCATTCATTCATTCATTTCAGGCTAACACCAATGGGGCTGGCCACTCACACAATAGCAGAGATCCAGGCAGCCAATCAGAGATGACTGTGGAGGAGGTTGCCATGGGATTCGTTTGTGTTGCTAACGAGGCCATGTGCAGGCCAATCAGAGCTCTGACACAGGTAGTTTGGGTGTTGATGTTTTGGATGGTGTTGTTGGAAAATGAAGCCTGGCTGCAATTTGTATTTTCAATATTTCTGAAAATATTTTAAATGTTTTGAAACCTTCTGCCTATAATGACATGCCCAAAATACTGATAGATTTTTATTTTATTATAATCGATTATTAACTTTTGCACGCCTAATAGCAGTTTAAGCTTCATGTCACAAAACCGGTCTTACAAAAATAAGTAGAGTCTGCACACTGGAAATGCTGCAAAAAGCTCTGCTGTATTTTATTGCCTCAACATTTCTTTATCAGGTCATGAATAATATTACTATATAAATGTCCTGATAAAGATATGATTGATCGAAACGTTGACACAATAAAATACAGCACAGCTTTTTTCAGCATTTCCAGTGTGCAGACTGTGTACTTTCTTCTGTGATACTGCTGCTTGTCTGCACCTGGGCCACGGATGTGCCTGCACTACCTACTTCATACAAAACTGGTCTTGAACCTCTTGAACCCAAGCGCAGTGGTGTAAAGTAACTAAGTACATTTACTTAAAGCTATACTGTGTAAGTTGCTAAACTAGTGGTCAGTAGCTGTATTGCTTTTTTCAGCCGTTTTTCGCCCGAAGTCGTCGCAGACCACCGCCGCTAACGTACGTAATTTTCTGGCCATGGTAAACACTGTAGCTGAGCGAGGCTACTTCCTGAAGACTATGGCAGATAAGCTGTGATTGGCCGGTAGTGTATCATGTGTGTATGATCCGCAATGTGATTGGCCAACGTATACAGATGATGCAGATGACGCTATTTTTCCGCGAAAACCGGACCCCGGCAAGGATCATAGAAAACATATAAAGAGAAGGCTTTAGAAGCTGAAAATAACGGAGTGGGTGTTCTAAAACTTTAGCGATTTAACAGTTAGGACAATTTTAAGATTTGTTTTATAAAAAGAGTTACATGGTATAACTTTAAGTAATGTACTTAAAGGTCCGCTGTCAGCCCCGAAATTATAATAGTATGATACAGTAGGTCATGTGGTCTCTCTCCCGTGTGGATCCTGAAACAGTCTGAAACTGTCACAGTGTAATCTGCCCAACAACAGCTGACCAGTACAGTTAGTAGTCATACAGTCAGGCTATACAGACAATTAATTTGATTGGCTTATAATCCCCACATCCCCACACTACATCTTGGATGCAAATATTGTACTTTTACTCCACTACATTTATTTGAAAACTTTGGTTACTAGTTGCCACTTTAGCCCTATTTTAGACCTAGGCTGTTTGAAAATAGCCAATCTACAAGCTGAGCTTGTAGATTGGCTATTTTCAAACATTTAGTACTTTTACTTCTGGTACTTTAAGTACCTTTTGATGCCAACACTTTCATACTTTTACTCAAGTACATTTTGAATTCCAGACTTTTACTTGTAACAGAGTATTGATACTTTTACTTAAGTATAAAATGTGAGTACTTTTTCCACCACTACTCTGGGCATGTCATAATCTGCGAAGATTCTGTGAAGTACATTTTCATAGTTATATGTATATAATGGGTAGTTTTCACAAAATCCCAAGGCACATGTGATGTGGGCATGTCTTGCTCTTTTGGGACAACGTTTGTCACTGCAGAAAACCACTGCTCTCAACTCACACTCTCAGAGTCTTTCTCTCCATCTTCGGTCTCTCCCCGTCTTTCCCACCATGTCTCCCTGCAGGCTAAGGGACACGACACAGCCCAGCATGTGTTGGCGTGTTTCGGCGGAGCAGGTGGACAGCATGCCTGTGCTATTGCGCGTGCCCTGGGGATGAAGACTGTGTTCATTCATAAGTAAGGGGCTGCATTCTGCATGTACAGTACAAAATGGTAAATGGTGCATTTATATAGCGCTTTTATCCAAAGCGCTTTACAGAGATTGTGCATTACATTCACCCATTCACGCACACATTCATACACCGGTGGCGGAGGAAACCATGCAAGGCACCAACCTACTCACCGGGAGCAATTAGGGGTTCAGAGTCTTGCCCAAGGACCCTTCGACATTAACTCAGGGGGAGCCCGGATTCGAACTGGGAACCCTTCGGGAACCCTTCGTGCTCTAATATCGGTTTCTCTACCCCTGAGCTATGCCGCCCCCAACATGTACAACATGTTCTATACTAAATTCCATTCTATATTGATGTTGGTACCATAGGAGAGATAACAGCCAAAATGTTGATCAAAATAACAATTCTTCTACATTCTCTAATTGTGTAGACTTTTTGTCTTAAAGGGATATTTCACTTTTTTTTTTTATTGTCATTTTATCTACTAATCAGGCTTTTATGAACACCATGAACAGTTTTTAATTTGCTTGATTCAAAATTTAGATATTTGATGTAAATCTTACCAAACCCTCCTCCTGCAGAACGCCTCCCCATACACACCCATTGTAACTTCATCCTCCATTTTAACCATGATAGATTCATTAAAAACACCCACAATTTTGTCTAGTGACTCATACTACCCTCCTAATACGTGTTTTTTTAATAACTTTTTTCATTTATTTTGAATAATTTCTTATCCATTTTCCCAAAGAAATATTCAAAATAAATGAAAAAGGTTGTCAAAAATTCACGGCCTGCTCACGTATTAGGAGGATATTATGAGTCACTAGAAAAAATAATGTGTGTTTTTAATGAATCTATCATGGTTAAAATGGCTGAACTGTACTGTATGTGTGAATGGGAATGAAGACTGTGTTCATTCATAAGTATGCTGCATAAGTTCATAATCGTAATAATCCAACCGGTATGAATAATCGTTCATTCATAAGTATGCTGCATAGTATATCATTCGTAAGCATGCTGCATGCATGTACTCTGTATGTCTGCATGAGAAGGAACATGACAGGTGTTGAATCCAGCTGAACAGAGCATGAGAACCAGTGTTTTCCCCCAGTGTGTGCTTGGCTGGAGTCAAATCACTGAATGCTGTCAATTATGACCGTCTGTGACATGTGATTTGTGAGTGTGACATATGTGCCCAACGGACACTTGCGTGTTGTATTGGCCCTGTGTTGTTCAGTGATATATCACTGACAGGTGGCTGGAAATACACACACAGATGTGGGTGCTTGCACATCTCTTCCTGTCTGTTAGCGCCTCCGCTTTGTTTTTGTTCCAGGCAGTTGTGGAGTATACATTTACTTAATTACAGTGCTTGAGTACAATTTTAAGGTACTTTACTTGAGTATTCCATTCATTTAATAGTTCTCAGATGCAAATATCGTGCTTTTTACTCACATGTATTTGTCAGCTTTAGTTCCTAGTTACTTTAGATCATTAATCTACCCAGCAGCACATAAAGTAATAAAAATCAGCCACACCTTTACCAACTGCAACAATAAAGCGATAATGCATTACTAATTAGTAATTACAATACAATAATATGATAGTGAAATGGGCCATTCTGCATAATTATTACTTTTACATTTGTGGATTTATGTAAGTATATGTTTTGAATGCACAGCTTTTACTTGTATTGAGTAGGCCTATTTCTACATTGTGATATTGCAACTATTTCTTTTTTATATTAAGGTTATATCATCAATGCAATATGAGTGTTTTTTGCCAATTATTTGGGCACCCACTTGCAATATCCTCACAGCCCACCAGTGGCCCCCCCGGCCCACAGGTTCAGAACCAGTGTTATAGGGCAGGGGTCTTCAATGTTTTCAGGCCAAGGACCCCTTAGTTGAGAGAGATGAAGCAGGGACCCCCACAATCTTTTCAGAGATTCCATAGTTTCAATGTGTGACAGCATAATCATCAGTGTATTTTGGATTCATGTCAATTTGTGTTTTCAGATATTTAATCTTTTGAACCGTCGATACTCAATAAACTTGACCTTTCACTCAAAGATTTGGAGGACCCCCGGTAGTAACTCTGAGGACCCCCTAGGGGTCCCGGACCCCCTGTTGAAAATCCTTGTTATAGGGTGTTTTGAAAAAGGGGACCAGTAAGACTCCCTAATCGGGAGATAAGCGACCGTCAGGTCGCAGCGTGATTTTAGGGCAAAATGTGTAGGAGCAGTGTCCAAAAATCTGTTGGAAAAAAATCGGCCTGATGGTGGCGCTATATGGGACAGATCCATGTTGATGACATGAGTGTAGAGCAAGTGTGTACCGATTTGCGTGATTTTAGGGCAAAATTTGTAGGAGCAGTGTCCAAAAATGTGTTTAGCAAGAATCTGCCTCATGGTGGCGCTAGAAGAGGGCCACGTGAGAATTGATGGGTGGAGGTTGTGGTTTGGCAGGCAAGGAGTGTGTGTGCAAAATTTGGCATGGATCGGGGAAACGGTTGCGGAGATAAGAGCAGGGCAAAAGTGTGACGTGTGACTGACGGACTGACGGACAGCTGGTCGAGGATTTGATAGTAACTGCGACCTGGCGGTCGCAATAAAACATTCAGAGTTGTTCTTCCACCCATGTGGCTGCAGGTACAGCGGTGTGCTGTCAGCGTACGGCCTGGCTCTGGCTGACGTGGTGGAGGAGGTGCAGGAGCCGTGCTCCCTGCAGTACGAGCAGCGCTCCTTCCAGCAGCTGGACGGCAGGGTGGAGCTGCTGTCCCACCGCTGCCACGACGCGCTCCACGCACGGGGCTTCCACAGGTACCAGCGAACACACACACACACACACACACACACACACACACACACACACACACACACACACATTAGGGATGGGACGATATGAACATTTCATATCATGATAATTGTGACCAAAGAAATCACGATTTACATTATTATCGTGATAATCAAAATCTCCCCAACATCCATTATCCTGGGGTGGAACATTTGCCAAAAAATAGCCGATCTACAAGCTCACAACGTGTCTATATCAAGTACGTTTTACCAATAGAGGGTTTAAGTGGTACCAGATATGCAGCTGGGCAAATAAAAGGTGAATTGATCCCAGTGCATGACGGAGGACGATATCACGATAAATGTAATCTCCACGATACAAATATCGTGAGTGGTTTTTATCACGGTGAACGATAATATTGCTTATTGTCCCATCCCTAACACACACACACTGCTGTTGTAGGGCAGCGGTTGGCAAACATTTTCATGTGAAGGACCCCCAAGATGATATGTATTTGACTTTTGGAACCCATTTTAAAAGACTGTGCCAGGAATGATGAAAGTTGGGGAAAGCATGCACCACCCGGTATTGCAATACCCGTTATACCGGTTACTTGTGCCCATTGACAGAGTACCAGTTGTACCTGTCTGTCTGTGTCCCTTTTATGCCCATATATGGAGGTTCCTGATGTCCATTGCAGGTATCGGTTGTATCGGCGGTTTTGGTAAACCGGAAGATTTATTGCGACCGTCAGGGAGCTCCACCTCATGTCCGTGAGTCAGTCATGCGCCTCATGTCACGCTCATGTCCTGTCACGTCTGTGAAAGCCACAGGGTGGCGTCACAGAGCTAGAGTGTTAAAGCAGCAACAACCTTCCACCAGGGCAAGTACACCAAGCGCCGTAAGGACGTTATCCCCTGCGTTTTCCCTCGGATCTATTTTATAATGGACGATTTACTTTTCGGGCAAGTGGGCATTACCTTCGGGCAAGTACAGGTCATGTTCTACTTGCCCGATGGGCAAGTGCCTCTGAGACCTTAGTGTCAACCCCTGCTTGAGTATGTGCACTGCAGCTTGTTGATCGTCTACTTTTGCGTAAAACTGTCATACAACAAAATAGAGTACAAATTGACCCCAAAGGAAATTTTTATCACGATTCTGACCAACAGCAATGATATTTTAGATAATTGTTCTGCATTCCCAGGGGGACTTCACTGGACATATGAAGACATGTCTGTCACCATTTTCTCTTCTTCTCCTCTCAGCTCTCAGATCACCACTGAGGTGTTTCTCCACCTGCGTTATGAAGGCACCGACTGCGCTCTCATGGTCACCGCAGACGGTTACCCCAGCAACGCCCATTCCTGCCAATCTGGTGACTTCCGCACGGCATTCACCAAACGGTGAGTTCCTGTGTGTACGCTCGTACAAACCCTATATTTTGTCAAGAAATTGCAAAGAAATGCTAACGAGTGAAAATCGTCGCGATGTGATGTCACAAGTTTTGCGCAACACTTATACAACAAAGTATAAAAAGTGGTTAATCAGACTAATCAATTTAGTTGATTATAAAAGAATAGGAAAAACACACATCTTTATTTGATTAATCGAAAAGGTAACCGATAGAATAATCGCTTAGTAAATAATCAATAATAATGTTACACTAGCCTTCCATTCAGTTATCAACAAGTAAAGCTTTCTCAGTAACACTGCTCATGTTCTCCCATCACCTTTATCATATCGATGCCTCTCTTCCTCCCACTGTCTGTCTGTCTGTCTGTCTGTCTGTCTGTCTGTCTGTCTGTCTGTCTGTCTGTCTGTCTGTCTGTCTGTCTGTCTGTCTGTCTGTGCAGCTATCTGAAAGAGTTTGGCTTCACCATCCCAGACAGAGCCATCATGGTGGATGACATCAGAGTGAGGGGTTCCGGGAAGTCTGGCATTAAATCTGTCTCTGAGGCAAACGAGGGATACGGACAAGCCAAACCTGTCACGGTACCTCCAGCTTGTCCTACATGTTTGGCATTAACCGCTTAAGCCCTATATCAAAACCTTTTCACAAATATACTTTCTACAAGCTCTTACATTTACAATCATGGTAACAAAATGATAATGACTGTGATATATTACTCATTTATTATTCATTTACGCTCATATCTGCAGATGACCAGATGTTACTTTGAGGACGGGTACCTGGAGACCAGTGTGTATTTGTGGGAGGAGTTGCAGTGTGGTCACACTATCCCGGGACCAGCCATTATTATTGATAAGAACAGGTGAGCATTACCTCAATGATGTGACCAGCTGGCCCACAGGTGGCTCTCAACCTGTGGGTCGGGACCCCCAGAGAGGTCCCCAAATTATTTTGGGGGGTCCCCAGATGATTAACGTTGTTTTCTCACTCAACAGTAAACAAACCAACATAAAATGTAAGTGTATAGAGGGTATCTGCACATTTATAAAGTGACAATTTAAGGACTTTTTACATCTAAAATTACAAATTAAACATTGGCCCACTTGTCACATATTTGAGACAGAAATTGTGCAAATAGCCGATCTACAGTACATGCTCACAACGCCTCGCAACGCGAGGTGTTGTGAGCATGTAGATCTGCTATTTTCACAATAGAACCGTGTTATACAAAATGTTAATTCCTCAACTCTTAGTGCTCGTCAGGATGGGGGGTCCCAAGTTAAAATATGATTATTTTGGTGGTCGCGGCCTGAAAAGGTTGAGAACCAGAACCACTGCTCTATTGGGACAGATCATGTCCCAGTGATCTCTAAACGGGTGTGTTCTCTAATCCCTCAGCACCATCCTGGTGGAGCCGTGCTGCCAGGCCCAGCTGACTGCGGGGGGAGATGTGTGCATGACGGTGGGCTCCGACCCACACTGTGTGCTGGGAACTGAACTCAACACAGTCCAGCTGTCCATATTCTCACACCGCTTCATGAGCATCGCAGGTCAGCCGCTACACAAACAGACTAAAAGAACAGCATACCAAGCTCCGCACTATGGGAGACAGAGCATTCTATGCAGCCGCCCCCCTGCTGTGGAACTCGCTCCCAGACCACCTAAGAGCTCCACAGTCTGTTGATGTTTTTAAAAGAGGACTAAAGACTTTCCTTTTTAACAAAGCTTTTGGTTAGCTTTTAAAACCCTGCCCTTTTTAATTTGTTTCAACTTGTTTTGACTGCTCTTTGCAAATGCCTTATCCTATGTTTTTATTTATCTGTACTGTAGCACTTTGAGGTTTGTTGTCAAATGTAAAGTGCATTACAAATACAAATTATTATTATTATTATTATTATTACCCCTAGTAGTAACATACGCAAACCCTATGGAATATCAAAACCCAGTTTGATGGTCATTTTTAGCTTTTTTGGCACCCCCTATGGGTGGAAGTGACATCGCTTTTGGCTCTGCATTGTTTAGAGACCCTATGATGTGTAATTCAAATTTAACCTCCCGTCACCAGGCTTTCTCAGGGGAAAGCCTGGTATTCGTTTACAGCGGGCCGGTTAATCCGTTCTAGGCGGAAACCACAAGCAGAAGAAGAGGCGTCGCTTTGTTTTGGTCCCCCCCGTTTATTTCCCCAATCCCTATTAAAATGCTTGAGTAGCCTAGTGTATATCTTGCCGGTTGATACGAGTTGGACTAAAAGATGCATATACCAAACAAATTTTCCAAAAGCAAAACTACGCCACATCAAGGTGTTTATTAGGTAGGCCCTAAAAGTATGTCCTTGAGCGCAGGGGAATTATTTTGGGTTAAAGCTGACGTAGGACTACAACATGACTTTGGTCATGTTTTTGGTTTCCACTCCCGACCGGATCAAACCCCGAAAAGTGAAGGGTTCCCTGGCTATAAATTTGGGACAGATTGTAACAGGCCCCTCCCACAAACCAAATCATAGCCAATCGGAACAGAATCTGAAACATCTGATCACATGACTCCAGAGAGAATCATGAGAATCAGACTACAGTATGCTTTGGATTATGGTCGGCAGGGATGTCAGATATACCGTGAGTTGTATTTGGGATAAACATGTCAGCAAGGGGCGGCTGTGGCTCAGGAGATAGAGTGGCCACTTCGGAGGCGGACGGTTCCTGGTTCGATCCCTGTCGCCTCCTGGCTGGGAGTCCCCTGGGTTTATGTCGAATTGTCCTTGAGCATAACACTGAAACCTTAATTCAGGGGTCTTCAACAGGGGGTCTGGGACCCCTAGGGGATCCTCAGAGTTACTACAGGGGGTCCTCCAAATCTTCCAGTGCTTTTTATATTAACAACTTGAACCCTAGTGTCCATATTCTGAGAACTGTAGCCAAATATAGCAGATCTACAAGCTCACAACGCCTCATGCTGCGAGGCTTTGTGAGTAGATCGGCAAAGAGGTTTGGTTTAGAGGGGAAAAAAGTACAGAGTGAAAGGTCAAGTTTATTAGATAATGACGGATCAAGTTAAATATCTGAAAACACAAATTGACATGAATCCAAAATACACTGATGATTGTGCTGTCAAACAATGAAACTTTATGGAATCTATGAAAAGGTCCCTGCTTCATCTCTCTCGCAACTAAGGGGTCCTCGAACTGAAAACGTTGAAGACCCCTGACTTTGGTGACTCAAGTGAACGTCTTCCTGTTTACAGAACAGATGGGCCGGGTTCTCCAGAGAACGTCCATCTCTACCAACATCAAGGAGCGCCTGGACTTCTCCTGCGCTGTGTTTGGACCAGATGGGGGCCTGGTGTCCAACGCCCCACATATCCCTGTTCACCTGGGAGCCATGCAGGAGACTGTCCAGTACCAGGTACATTGTATACAGTGTGTGTAGGCATAAATGTGCCTGTGTATGAAGCGCTGCAATTTGTCTGAACAGTGAGACAGTGAGTGTAGTGTCTCAAGGAACTATGTGCAGGTAAACCAAGAACTTGTCATCGGTCTAAACAATATACTATCGAAATAACAATCTATACTTATGTAACTATAGGTGACTGAGCATGACACTGGGGCAGTCATTTCGGAAGCCACTACTTTAGACCACAGCTGAAATTACTTTTTTTTTTCTTTTTTCTAAAATGTGATAAAGCCACAAAAGCATGTCATAAATATCAGGCTACATTTCACTTAAACGCCAGAGCTTAACTCTGCATGTAAATAAGACTTTTTTTAATTAATGTGAGAGATCGGGACATAATTCTGTTGGTCCTCCTCCCAAATTTAGAACTTGAATATCTCAAAAGTAGTATTTCAGCATGGCATCATTCTATAAGCCATATCTTCAAAACTGTTGGGTCAATCTCCACAACCAATATAGCATTTTGTAGCTATGATTCCCAGCTTTCAAATGAAATGAAAAAATGAAAATGAAAAAGAATTCAATGACTAGCTGTCAGCCACGCTGGGACACAGGGGTAAACAATGAACCTAGCCTCTGATTAAATAACATGCTATATAAATTGTATTCTTAACATTGTGGTAAAAAAGAAATCAAGCCTAAGTTAAAAAAACAACAACATGAGAACAAGTGATCAATCGCTAGCATCAATCAAGGCCGAAGGTGTTGGGGGTACAGGGTGAGTGAAGTGCTAGGGGTTGAAATGGAGTCTGAAGAG
This sequence comes from Nannobrachium achirus, assembly GCF_963921795.1. Taxonomy (NCBI): domain Eukaryota; kingdom Metazoa; phylum Chordata; class Actinopteri; order Myctophiformes; family Myctophidae; genus Nannobrachium; species Nannobrachium achirus. The sequence goes on along the minus strand of NC_137828.1, from coordinate 29,850,285 downwards.
GTGAGTCTTCAGATTACAGCGGGAGATTGGGAGTGAGTCTACAGCTCCCGGGTGTTTTAGAGAAGGATCAGACAGCTTCCCTGTGTTAGCTGATCTGAGTGAGCTTGACTGTATGGGGATGCTATGCATTTGGTTGCCTTGTAGGCCTAGCCTGGCTTGGCCAGACTAACTGCAGTATATCCCCACCTTGTTTTAACATGGGTGGATTGTTTAGCTGTGCTAGGCTATTGTAGGCCAACATCAGTGTTTTGTATGTAAGCCATAATGGAGGTGGCAGAAAATGGAGGAGACGTGAACATTTTGGAAGGTTGAAGACCAGACATGCTGCAGAATTCTGGATCATGTTGAGGGCCTTAAGTTAAGGAAGTTACAGTAGTTACAGTAGTCACATCAAGTCACCTTGATGGTATTTGAATCCTTTGGTAATTTATTTTCATCCATAGCAGAGTTCATAAATGGCATCTCATCCACTGTTTTGGGTCGTTTCATTTTACACAAAGTGCTGCCTTTGTGCACGCATGCACTCACACTATGAAACACCATGTGTTCTTTTCCCTTGTCCTCTCCGTGTGCAGATCAGAGCTTTGGGGAACACTCTGAAAGAAGGTGATGTGATTCTGAGTAACCACCCTTGTGCCGGAGGCAGCCACCTTCCTGACCTCACCGTCATCACCCCGGTCAGTCTCTGTTGCAAATGTATACTCAACCACTCACCCACCCACCCGCCCAACCAACACATCCCCCAACTTTCTCTCTGTCTCACTCTCACTCTCACTCTCACTCTCACTCTCACTCTCTTTGCCTTTCTGTCTCTCTCTCTCTCTCTCTCTGTCTGTCTGTCTGTCTGTCTGTCTGTCTGTCTGTCTGTCTGTCTGTCTGTCTGTCTGTCTGTCTGTATGTCTGTCTGTCTGTCTGTCTGTCTGTCTGTCTGTGTCTCTCTCTCTCAATTAAATTAGGCTTTATTGACATGGGAAAACATACGTTTACAACATTGCCAAAGTGGAACAAAACAATCAATCTCTCTCTCTTGGAAATGCTGATTTCTGTCTGCACAAAGGCCTTCCTTTCCATTCCCTCCCATTCTACCTCCTGCTCCCATTTAACTCAGGGGCGTCAACTGGGTATGGCAGGGGTATGCAGCTGCCATACCCTGGGTCCAGGGGGGAAAATAAAAGTTACTTTTAAATATAAATCCATGAATGGGTCTTTGTCTATCTGTGCTGGTTATTATGTTGTTAAATTACAGTAAAATAACTATAAATGCAAAATTTAACAAAATGGTCACTTTAACAAGGTATAATTATATTCTCCACACTTGTATTCTCCCCATGATCCATCTTGACAAAATGGTATATTCCCAGGTTCTGCAGGTCAGCTGCACAGGTGCAATGCATTATTGTTAATTGTGGCACGTTTACTAACATGCCAAGTTTAGCTGCGCTTGAACAACCATTCCAGGATGCCATGTCTAGTGCAAGAAACCGTAGAAACCCCCCTCCCCCCCACCCCCCAAAGCATGAGGACTCCCATCTTTGCCATACCCTCGCTTTTGCTGAACTGACGCCACTGATTTAACTGTACTATGTCTCCTCTCTCCTCCGGATAACCCTCTTTAATTCCCATCTCTCCCCAGGTGTTTAGAAAAGGAGTGAGTGGCGCGGTGTTCTTCGTGGCCAGCAGGGGGCACCATGCAGACATTGGGGGGATCACTCCTGGCTCTATGCCCCCCCACTCCACCTCCCTGCAGCAGGAGGGGGCCGTGTTCACCTCCTTCAAACTGGTCACTGGAGGGGTCTTCCAGGAGGACGGTACTGTCACCCACAAAAGATTTTATTTTCTTCCGCTCATTTACTCATTTACTGCCAGAGATTAATAGGCAACTAATGCCAGGGACGTTGAAGTTTCAATATTGAGCTGGGTGCTCGTTTTTGACCCCGCCCCTTTTTAAGTAGGTATTTGTACTTTACTTGAGTATTTCCAATTTCCAATACTTTTACTTCTACTCCACTACATCTCGGATCCAAATATTGTACTTTTACTCCACTACATTTATTTGAAAACTTTAGTTACTAGTTACTTTTCGGATATAAGTTATAATATTTGTGGTTAACACACATTAACCACTTTAGCCATTATACCTAGGTTGTTTGAAAATAGCCGATCTACAAGCTCCAAACGCATCATATCACGACGCCTTGTGAGCTTGTAGATCTGCTATTTTCCAAAGAATTTTACTTTTACTTTTGGTACTTTAAGTACATTTTGATGCCAATACTTTCGTACTTTTACTCAAGTTCATTTTGAATTGAAGTACATCTACATTGCAGTATTGATACTTTTACTTAATAAGTAAAGAATGTGAGTCCACTGTTCTTTGCCATCTCCAGGCAAACGTCCCAATGCAGTGTCAGCCTGGCTTCATCAAAGTCGTCTCCATAGAATTGCACCATGCGTTTGCGGGCGCTGTTTCCGACAACACAATCATCCACATGTGTGTTGACCATTTCCACACGTGAGAAAAACTTTAGCATGATTCTCAAAGCAAAAAAAACGTGCTAAAAGTGTCTAGCTGCATACGCAGGCCACGGGCTGAGTGCAATGTAGTTGGAAGCAATGGACTGCAGCGATGCCGTTTTAGTGGTCCAGCGGGTGGGGCACAGGGGTCGCAGAGACGGTGCGTCTTCGTCTTGGTAGGCTACAGTATAACAGAGCTACATCATACAGCCAGGATGTGGGGCGGTCTTTGACGCTGTAAGGGACAAAGCCAACGTGTGATATCGGCCGAGTGCCAGGAATGCAGTTTGGCCAGTTTGGGAAAACTTGTGAAAACGACTGAGTGCTAGGAATTGTCGGCGAAAAATCAATGGGCTCTCATAACTGTACGCTCAAGCTCCCAGGCGCCCCCTATGATTCCGCCCCTGACTAATGCCCAAATGCCATCATTTTCCTGTTTTTCTTACCTTTTAAAGTAGTCACTGCATAGTTATCTCAAGTAAGACCCAGTCTAATCTTGAACACCGACACACGCTATGCTACGGCGTTGCCGTAAAAATCTGCGTGTGAAACGCTCCAACCATTCAATAGATATATGTTTCAATATGTTGTAACATAGATACGATACGCAGGGGTTGACACTAAGGTCTCAGAGGCACTTGTCCGTCGGGCAAGTACAGGTCATGTTCTACTTGCCCAAAGGTCATGCCCGCTTGCCCGAAAAGTAAATCGTCCATCATAAAATGATAGGTAAAATTTGATTTGTTTTGTGCGATAAAATTGTCATAGGCTACCTAAAATTGTTATGCCAAATATCTTATTTTACTGGCCACTTTCAACTGTGAAACGGCGCACACATTGCAAAGAGCATAAATTGACCATAAGAACGCAGGCAGACTCCCTGTGGACCCATTTCAGACAAGCTAGACCTTCTGTGAGTTGTGTAAATCCCAAGAATCCACGGTATCTGAGGAATGCTGACTAAAAGAAACATTGCATTAGCATCACCGTGACTCTGTGAAAACTGTGTTTTTTATTTTATTTTTTTGCTCTCTAGGGGTGCAACAGTAAATCCAACTAATTTCTCATTGGCCGCACACTGGTGCTCTGCTCAAGCACGTGGTACCGCACAGTCGCACACCCTATATCAGGGGTCTTCAACGTTTTCAGGACAAGGACCTGAAACCTGAGACCTTAGCTGAGAGAGAGATGAAGCAGGGACCCCCACAACCTCTTCAGAGATTCCATAGTGTCATTGTTTGACAACAAACAAAGGGTGTAATTTATTCATGTCAATTTGTGTCTTCAGATACGATACGATACAACTTTATTTGTCAGCTTGCACTGAAATTCTTTTTGCGTCACAACAATGTGTTGAAAAATAGGCTGCCAAACAGGGGCCAATTAGCCGATCGCTATGCCCCTCCTAAAGCCGTCCTCGTCCAATGCCAAGTTAGCAACAGGTTACTAACGCAGCAGACTTGGCAAGCTGCCATGGCGGCGCGCATCGGTGTACCGCTAGTCTGGCTGCTAGATAGAGATGGGATTTATGGTTCTTTGAAGTGAACCGGATCTCTGAGATCCGTTCCTTTCAAAGAGCCGTTCAAAAGACTGGCTCATTTTAGTTACTGGTTACTTTGTAGATTTTGATTATGATTGTAAATCACTTCCACCCAAATAGGCCTGTACATTTTGGCCATTGAATACATTTCTGGCATTTGAAAATAGGTGATCTACAAGCTCACAATGTGTCACGTTGCGATGCATTGTGAGCTTGTAGATCAGCTATTTGCAAATGATTTTTCTACATTTTACTCATTAGAAAACCTGTGAAACAGGACATTCTGCATAATGAGTACGTTCTAATATTGGTACTTTAAGTAGCCTACATTTTGATACCAATACTATTTTACTTTTACTCTAGTAGCCTACATTAATAACATTCCAAACTTGATTGCAGTATTGATATGTTTACCTAAGTAAAGAAATGTAGTACTTTTCCCACCACTGTTCATAGAAAGGAACGGCTCCCTACTGTGAACCGAATCATATCGTTCATTTCAAAGAGCCGTTCAAAAGACTCGATTCGTTCGCGAACGTCCCACCCACTCGCTTCCGTGTCACAAACACTGAAACAAAAACAGAACGGATTGCACTGACCTACACAAACCAACCCACGGGAATAATTTAGGAGCACTTCATGAGAAAATATAACTGGTAACACTTGTGTACTGTATGTTAATCTGACTTTAGTATAGGCTATTGTTTTCTTCCTGGACGTTTGTGGCAGGTTAGTCTGCAGCTGGGTGCTATTGCTGCACGCCGCCATGGCAGCTTGCCAAGGCACCCGCCTTAGTAACCTGTCGCCTAGCTTGGCATTGGGCAAGGACGGCTTTAGGAGGGGCATAGCGATCGGCTAATTCTGTGGCAAAATCCTTCAGAATAAGGGGGCTTATTAAATCAGGTCCTGGTGCTTTTTTCGCGTTCAGAAGCTGAAAAATTGCGTCTGGTTTCCTCCTCACTGATAAAGATAAGATATTTAACCACTTGAACCGTCAACACTTAATAAACTGTCAACACTTAATAAACTGTCAACACTTAATAAACGGTCAACACTTAATACACTTGACCTTTCACTGTGTACTTCTTCTTCCTCCTTTTCTCCTGTTGCTTCCTTTCTCCTCTCCTCCATCATCTCAGCTGTAACTGAAGCTCTCATGGCTCCGGCCCAGCACCCAGGCTGCTCCGGGACCAGGAACCTCCACGACAACCTGTCTGACCTGCGGGCTCAGGTCGCGGCCAATCAGAGGGGCAGCCAGCTGGTGGGGGAGCTGATTGACAGCTATGGGCTGGCGGTGGTCCAGGCCTACATGGGTTACATACAGGTGAGAACGGCTTGGGTCAACCCAGGCCTACATGGGTTACATAAACATACTAAACATTTCTAAAGTGACAATTTAAGGACTTTTAAAATTAAACATTGTGGCCAAGTTGTCAATTTGGGGGCAGAAATCGTGAAAATAGCAGCATGTAGATGATTTGGCGTGATATACAAAATGTAATACAAGCTTCCCCATGTGAGTTATTAGATCATCTATTTTCAAACTATTTTTCATACATTGTGAACTTCTGAAATGGAACATTCTGCAAGAGTATTTGTACTTTTGGTACTTTAAGTGTATTTTGATGACAATACTTTTGTACTTTTACTTAAATACATACTGAATATGGGACTTCTACTTGTAACAGAGTAAATCTACAATGCAGTATAGGTACTATTACTTACTAAGCTGTTTATGGGTTAATGCTGTTTATGAGTTGATTTAAGCGTCTCTGCTAGGCTTGGCCAATATGGGATGGGGCGGGACATACAGACACGTACATACTGTACGTACGTACATACAGACAAAGCCAGATGTAGGAGCGGTTAGCACCGCTCCAAAATGTGAGTACTTTTTCCACCACTGGTGTGTAATAGTACTGCTGTCTTTGTGAGACACCGATACACGATAAATGGTGTATTTATATTGTGTGTGTGTGTGTGTGTGTGTGTGTGTGTGTGTGTGTGTGTGTGTGTGTGTGTGTGTGTGTGTGTGTGCGTGCGTGCGTGTGCGTGTGCGTGTGTCAGAGTAATGCAGAGCTGGCTGTCAGAGAAATGCTGAAAGATTTTGCCCGTCGTCGACGGCAACAGACCGGCTCCTTGGAGGTGGAGTCAGAGGATCACATGGACGACGGAACACCAATCAGATTGCGGGTTCAGATCAACGAGGAAGAGGTAGGTTGGGCTAATCTCGTCATGATAACAAAAAAGACGTTCTGCCAGATGTAATTCAAACAGTGTTTAAACCATGGGTCCAGGGGCGTCACAAGGGGGAGGGGGGGGGGGGGGGGACTGAGTTACTAGGGCCCAAGGTGGAGGGGCCTTAATTATTTTATACTTCAACTATTGAAAAATAGCAGATATACAAGCTCACAGCACGGCACTGAGTAAAACATTTTTACTAGCAGTTCAGAATGAATGTATGTTATGTCCCTGTCAACCTGTAGGGCAGTGCAGTGTTTGACTTCACAGGAACAGGCACAGAGGTGTGGGGCAACTGCAACGCTCCGCGGGCCATCACGCTTTCTGCTCTGATCTACTGCCTGCGCTGCATGGTGGGCCAGGACATCCCCCTCAACCAGGTACATGCACCATGCACATTAGAGATGCGCGGATAGGCTTTTGAGGCCACCCGAATCCATCCGCGCAAATTAATTATCCGCCCATTATCCAACTGCATTAATTATAATATCCAATTTATATATCCGCATCCATCCTCATCCGCAACTAACATAATGTCAAATTATTATTGTTTTCTGGTATTCTCAGAAATGCATTCATTGATTTAGCCCACAGAATCTCTATTCGTCTTTTTTCAGCTGCGCTACGCTGATGCAGTCAGACAGACAGGCAGGCAGGCACGTACACACATTGACATCAAAGGGGGCTTGAGCCCCTGCCAGATCAGTCTGTAAAAAGTTCCCATGAATGCATTTTTTTTACTATGGTAAAAAAATGCAAATGTCCCTGGGCCCTTTCCATACCATAACTGAAGGCTGCATTCAAGAGAATTGTCCACCAAAAGGCCCTTTTAGAAATATCAGCCCCTGCCTCTCTAAAATTTCTCTGCACGTCCCTGCAGACAGGCACACACTTCACCGAGAGAGAGCGAGCGTGTGAGACAAGAGCGACACAGAGAGAGGAACAAACAAACACACACACACAGCTTTCTAGTGAGAAGTTTAACTTACCTACAGTAGCCTATACTTTGCAATTTGCGTGAGGTGGTGAAGGATATATTAAAGAGATTCAACTTTAGAGGTAAGTTTAGCGCAACAAGGCATGCCGTGATGCTGATGCCTTTAAGTGGTCGCAGCTGTATCGTTGGAGCACTGGTGCCTCGTTACGAAAAATTTACAAACTACACAAAATAACACACACTCACACACACACACACAAGCATTCAGAGATTTAGCTTTTTTACTGTTAGATATATTATGTCATAATTTATTTCCTGCATTATTTAATCCGCGGTTATCCGAAATTAATTAATAATTATATTTGATTGATCCAAATCCGCCCTCACCGTGGATCACCGCGGTGCACCGCGGCTAAAACCGCCATCCGCGCATCTCTAATGCACATGCATTTGAGACACATCACAGAAGTGGCAGGCACACATGCTTTCCCTTAAAGCAGCACACAGTGAGGGAAATTGTCATATTGACATCATCATCATGACATCATCATCATCCACCGGTTATTATCTTCTATATTCTAATTTACCAAATCTCGATATGTGTGTCACGATGTCCTGGGTGCAACTTGGGCAGCTTCCAACTGTTCTGTCTCCAACTTCGGCGCGTGTGTCTCTATTCAGGTGGACCAACGACTCCAGAGAAACAAACAACCACAAATATCACAAATATCTGTCTGTCAGCCTGCGGGTCTGAGCAGAACGCAAATTCATAGTGTGTTTGGGTCATGAAGATGAGGAAACGGTTAAAACAGGGCGTTTAAAGAGGAATATGGACAGTAAACTGTGTGAGTTTTGGAGTTACACAACAGCTTTGCCGTTTTGGCAGCTTGCAGGGAATGTCATTTTAGATGGCACCACAAGATGAAGAAGCTATTCCATGCTTCTTCCTTGTGTTGTGCCGCCTGGCAAATTAAAAGTGTTTAGTCTCCACCCAAGACAGGCACGAAAGCTAGAGACTGAAGCACTTTGAAGTTTGAACAGGTCCAGGGAGTCATCGTCCTTTTTGTAGTTCGTTTGATCTGTAGGAAAGCTGAGAGGGAAGATGTAGAGGGAGCCATTTATAACCCTGTTTCGAAAATTGTTTATCATTATTATGGCCACCGTAGACGAACCTGTGCGTTCATCTACTTTCTACTTCGCTTTCTTCTTCTTTCTAGCTGATGGCTTTGAACTTTTCAAAACATAATAAGGAAACTCAGACTTTAAAAGCTTTCTAAACAACATACCTATATACTGTACTTATCTCTTTGCCTTCAAATTGCCTTGAACTTTCCATTGGTACAGACCGCGACTCGCGAGCCTGATATTTCCAGACTGATCACTTAGGATAACTCACGATGGCAGTGCACTCACCCATCGTCTTCACCTGTCTGCACCATTATAGGCCTACTGTTTGTGCGTTCGTGCGCATGTGTGTGGGGCCTATTTTATTTCATTATTATCAACAGGTTCATACACAGCAAAAGACAATTCATATTCTTTCTATTCCTACATACAAGCGTTTCCTTCCTCCATACCCAGGGCTGCCTCACTCCAATCAAAGTCATCATCCCTCCTGGCTCGATCCTCCAGCCTTCCCAGGATGCAGCAGTGGTTGGCGGCAACGTGCTGACATCACAGAGGGTGGTTGATGTCATCTTCCGGGCCTTTGAAGTGTGTGCCGCATCACAGGTGAGGTAGAGAGTACTCGCAGATTTTGATGTTTCAACCACTGAGGACGAAATGTTAATTATATAGGTTAACAGTGGTTAAACTCATCTTGATGCTATCCTGCTATATTATCCAACTGGTAGTTCAGACGAAGCAATCTGATTGGTTGAAATGGCTCTCTACCAGTGCAGTTAACCCATTTAGTGCTCCAGACATGAACGGGTTAAAATGTCCAGCGTGCCTCTCGCAGGCTCCATCCGCGGCCATTCTCTTATTTTGAAGGCCAGAAGTCCATTGCGTAAACATTTCCGGTTTGACGTCATGACGTCATTCAACGGAGGCGATCGTCATCCCATGCCGTTGCTGTAATGGCCGATCGTTGCCTTTGTTATTACGTTATTGTAGCGAGAATCTAATGCCATCCTTGGCTTTAAAAGTGTTTTTTGGAGAAAATGGACATTAAAGATGAGATCGACCGTCGGCCTCCATGTTAAGGGATTACTATTTTGTGCACATGGATCCGTGATGATGATGAATCCGCTAACCCTAACCCTAACCCGAGTCCAATCGTGCCAGGACTTTCCAACGGACCGTAGGGTAAGAGTGCCAGCGTTACTCTATATACAGTATTTTACGCAAGTATACTCGGGATCGGCACTCTAAATACTCGAGTATTTTTCACGGGTATACTCGGGATCAGTGTTAAATGAGTTAATAAGCATTACTGCACTGTCTAATCAAAAAAAGATATCAGCTGTGCTGCTTGTGAAAAGAGCTTAAGCGCTCCCTCTCCCCACACTACCCCACACTATGCTAGACGGCTAGGCTAGCAGTTTTCAGGTGAAGTTCAGGGATATAGTAGCTAAATATCTTAATTACAAATGAAGTTGACATGTTTTTTTAAGGGCAACAGTTGTATAATCATAGGCAGGGCACTCCAGCCATGCCTACAGAACTCGCCTTCGGCTCGTTCCTACAGCAAGGCTGGCGTGCAAATAACTGTGATAATGCACACCCTCTTGTGTAATATTGCTTAATTAACACATTTTACTGGGGACCCCCTGGAACCCCTCCAAGGACCACTACACTAAGTTCCATAATTATGTATTTGTTGTCAGGGCTGCATGAACAACATTTCCTTCGGCAGTGAGCGGAGTGGATACTACGAGACGGTTGCCGGGGGAGCGGGGGCGGGGCCAGGCTGGAGTGGGCGGAGCGGCGTGCACAGTCACATGACCAACACACGCATCACCGACCCGGAGATCCTGGAGAAAAGGTGAGCACATGTCCACTTATGAGGCCTTCAGTAAAAGATCAAAAAGGTTGTCAGAAACTGTATTTATTAAAGGAGAATTCCGGACGAGTACTTTTCTTACAGTAATCTGATGAGCCGGGGGTCCCACCGCGAGTGGTCGGAGCTGCGTTGGATTCGAGCTTTAAGAAAATTATAATTGTACCTATTGTTCCGGGATATCATAACATCAGATTTTATTTTAAAAAAGACGGTCGGTTTTGTGCCAAGCCCGAACTAGTTTGGGATATATACTGTAATAATTGATAATAATTACCTATATTATCCCACAGGGGAAATTCAGTTTCAGCTTAACCCAGCTGAGTGCTGCCCACAAGGAGCATGGGGAGAGGAGCAGTTAGGGGTTAGGTGTCTTGCTAATGGACACTTAGCTGGAGCTGGAGTCGTACCTGGGGCGACCGAGTATTTCCCGGTGAACCTAAGCGCAACGGTGGGGGCTTGGGAGTGTGGGGAACACGCACCACTGATGATGGAGAGGTTATATAGCTTAGCCTTTATGTATTGAGAATGAGAGGCACTCTTGCCGATTTAGTAAGAGACTCGTCGCCAATTGCAAGATAGTAAAAGTTATTTGGGGCCATGATGATAACCTCTTCTTCCCACTACTAGACTAAGGATTTATATTGTCTGTGTTAATTGTTTACAACCACAATTATTCACGTGTGGCAAGATCGCGGTTCACTAGTTTTTAGTAGGCTAGTGTAGGCTTAGAAGCCTTTTCAGAAGTTAATTTAATGTTTTCCATTTAATGATTTCCTTTATCCTCATCTAATCTTGCGCTAACGCACGCAACTGTTTTCACCAGGTTTTAAGGCCGTGTAGGCTTTTCAGAAGTTTATTTAATGTTCTCCATTTAATGGTTTCCTTTATTGTCATCTTGCGCTAATGCACGTAACTGTTTTCGCCAGTTTTTAAGGTCTTATTTTAGCTGTTTCTCATAAGCTCGCAACCCTCCTTGCCCATCGGCCCCCACCTTTGCGCTTAGGTTCACCGGGAAATACTCGGTCGCGTACCTGGGACCTCTGGGACCTCCGGAGTCCTAGGCATGAACACTAACCATTCAGCTATGGCCGCCCCCAAATATATATACAGTAACCTTAACTCATTGACTGCTGAGTTATACCATATGTCCAGGCCGCCAGGCCCGAGTTTCCTGAGTTTTGACGTTTTTGGGAGAAAAAACATTTTTCAAAAATGTTTTTTGGACCTCCTCATGACCTTCAGGCATGATCCCGATCGCGAAATTGCATGTTTAACCCCCATACCAGCCCCATCTTTCAAACTGGCAGCCATCTGTGTTTACATAATGTAAAAACATAATGGCTGATATCTCATGAATGCCTGAACGGGTTTCCAAGCAGATTTTTTTGTTTGAAAGCTGTGAACAGAGTGTACACACGTGGTGCATGATCTAGGCATGGGCGTGCACGATATGTGCACTATGAATTACATGGAAGTCTAGGGAGACTCGTGGCATCCTGGATCTTGGCAGCCATTTTTTTAAATGCAGCGAATGAGTTAAGCCTTACCGTAACGTCGGGGCTGTGCATTTCTTTTTATGGGTTCTGTTCTGTTTGGTCATGTTCAGCTGTGTGCATCTGGTCAGGGGTGTCGCATGGATGTTCCCATGAATATTCTTCATAGGGGGAGGGTGTTCAACCCATTTAGCCATTTGTTAATTTAGCTTGAGAAAGGTCTCACGACCGAAACGTCGCTCCATTAATAAACCCTTTTGAACGAACAAGTGGCAGTGTGCGGGTTCATCTGTCTCCTCGTCAGATCTCTTCCTACTGTTTTGTTACCCACACACCTGCAGGAGAGAAACTGGGTGTGCGAAAGCCTTCTCTTCATGTGAAGGACCCCCAAAATAATATGGCCACAGACCCCCAACTCAAGATATTTAGTTCCAGGGACCCCCCCCCCCCCTTTTATTGCTTAAAAAATAAATATATTCAAAGATTTGCACACATTTTCACGACTTAAAAAGAAAATTGCAGATCTACAAGCTTGCAGCATGGCACTCGGTGCCACGCTGTGAGCTTGTATATCTGCTATTTTTCAATAGCTAAAGTATAAAATAATGAAGGCCCCTCCACCTTGGGCCCTGGTAACTCAGTCCCACTTTCCCCCCCTGTGACGCCCCCGCATCTGGTTGGCAGGTATCCAGTGGTCTTGGAGCAGTTTGCTCTGAGGCCTGACTCGGGCGGTGCAGGGAAGTACCGTGGTGGAGACGGCGTGATCCGCAAACTCCTCTTCAGGAACAAGGTGGTGCTGTCCGTGCTGACCGAGAGGCGCTCCACCCGGCCCTATGGCCTTAGAGGTACAACCTTTTACCTTTTGCCTGTACAAAAATCACATGTCTTCATTTGGAACCTTTTGAGACCACTGTGTTGTGGTGGCAATTTTGTGTTTCCATTAACTACTTATCACCAGGGATTTTTATCTGGCCCGCTTCTTTTTTCCCCTCTACACCAAATCTCTTTGCCGAAAATAACCGATCTACAAGCTTCCAACGTGTTGCATGGTAGATCGGCTATTTTCACTGTGTGCCTATTATGACATAGGGATGGTAGGGGTGAGGAGGTGCAATATAAGGCTTGTATTCAAATGTATTGGACGTACAAACACCACAAGTAACACAACCAGATTTTAACTTTTTGAGTTTGTCTCAGTAGAATCATACTTTTATTTTTCTAGCAGACTAGATTCACTATTGTCTTCAATCAATATGACCCTTATCTTTCTCATCCTGGTGAAGTGATTAGATCAGGGGTCTTCAACAGGGGGCCCGGGACCCCTAGGGGGTCCTCGGAGTTACTACAGGGGGTCCTCCAAACTTTTGAGTGATAACATTTTTTATATTAACCACTTGAACCCTAGCGTCCATATTCTGAGAACTTTGGCCAAAAACAGCAGATCCACAAGCTCACAACGCCTCACACAGCGTGAGGCGTTGTGAGCTTGTAGATCGTCTGTTTTCGGCAAAGACGATAGGTGTAGAGGGGGAGAAAGAGCAGACTAAGAAAGGTCAAGGTATATCTGAAAACACAAATTGACATGAATCCAAAATACACTGATGATTGTACAACTTTGTTGTGTCTTTTACCTTGTGTCCTTCAGGAGGGGAGAGTGGTGCAGCAGGTCTGAACCAGCTCTGCAGAGCGGATGGCAGAGTCCTCAACCTGGGAGCCAAGACCACTGTCAGTCTGGAACCAGGAGTAAGTGTGTGTGTGTGTGTGTGTGTGTGTGTGTGTGTGTGTGTGTGTGTGTGTGTGTGTGTGTGTGTGTGTGTGTGTGTGTGTGTGTGTGTGTGTGTGTGTGTGTGTGTGTGTGTGTGTGTGTGTGTGTGCTATTACTATGCTTGTGAGGACTAATGTCCACACAAGTGAGCAGAATTTGCGAAACCATATAGGTGGGGCGTACAATTAGGAAAAGATTTGGGTTGGGGTTAGGGATAGTCATGTGGAATTTTGAGCTTAGGTTTAGGGGTTAGGGCAGGGGTATTCAACTAAATTTTCCAGGGGGCCACATTGACAGAAACCCAAGGGGCCGGGGGCCGCACTAAACCCCCCCCCCCCCCCCCCCCCCCCAGCTATTGTACACTTGAAACAACGGCACGACCACATTTTCACTACATTTTCACAAAAAAACACATTTTCATCTAACTACATTGCAAAGCAGAATACTTTTCAAGTAGAATACTTTTCATGTTAATGTGCTTAATTTCTGTTCAACGAGTTGACAACTGTAAACATGCTTTCTTGGTAAAACCTAGTGCTAACTACATCACACTAGTGATGGCCAACCTGGCATTGATGTCGACCGTATTGACAGTGCACACACAATTGCCTTCTTTGATGCTTTAACGATGCTCAACGAGGATCAGGTGGGTCGCAGACACACACACTCCACTCTGCTGCAGTGTAGAGCCCTGCATCGGGAGCGCGCTCCCGCGGGACCTGCAGGACCCGTCACCATATATTGCGGCGCGGGCGGTAGTTTAATCCCTGCGGGAGGGGACGGGCGGTCAAAATAAACTCGGCGGCGCCGCAAAATCCCGCACTCTCCCGCAATAAGCTTTTATCTATACTTTAGCAAGATGTGAATATGTAGAGAATCAATGTAACTTCCCCTGCTGAGCGCCTGAGGAGAACGCATGGACCTACAACACGTGGAATTTCTCTTTCTCGCGGGAGTCCGTGGGTCAAAATTCACATAATTTGTTTGACGCGGGTGGGAGCGGCGGAGAGGAAATTACAGCGGGCGGTCAAAAATGAAATCATTGGCGGCGCGGGCAGGAGTCGGCAGAAATCAGGCGGGAGCGGGCGGGAGCGGGTTCAATAAATCAGTCCCGCGCAGACCTCTACTGCAGTGCTCTGACTGGAGTCACTTCACTTGAATATGATGGAATATGATTTTTTAAGGGATTACTGTGATTATGGTAAAATGAAGCTCACGTTTCATATCGTGCAAACCATACCTATAACGTTCATTAGCCTCCACAAAAAAAACGATTTTGGATATTTTTTTTATTTATTTTTTTGCTCCAGGGGCCACAAGGAAGGTCCCCGCGGGCCGCATTTGGCCCGCGGGCCGCCAGTTGAATACCCATGGGTTAGGGTTTCCCCACAGGCGTAAATATCACCTGGCACCGGGGCAGACGGATACAGGGACGCTTTAGTTGCCTCTCTTTGTATCGTGCACAAGTCCACACAGGGATTATCTACAATCAGATTGTATATCAGCTATTTTCCGCTTTGGGTTCAAAATTACAAAACATGTCATTGAAAACTCAATAGCATTCATAAATTGCAGTCTTAAAATGTTCATGTCCTCACAAGAAGTATAGCAATGCAAAATTGCAAATGCGTGTGTGTGAATGTTCTTGGATGCTCTTACTACGTGAGTGTTGACACAGATCTACAAGCTTTCAACGCCTCGCGCTGCAAGGCGTTGAGAGCTTGTAGATCGGCTATTTTCGGCAAATAGGTTGAAGAGCAGACCAAGTACATTGTGAAAGTCAAGTTTACAAAATATCGACAAATTAAGTGGTTAAATTTCTGAAAATAGACATTAACATGAATCCAACCTAGACAGATGACAACGCTGTCAAACAAGTCTATGAATCTATCCATGAAATCGATGAAAATCTGCATCACGCATTTATACAATATGTAGAGGGGGTCCCTGCTTCATAGCTCTCTCAGCTAAGGGGTCCTTGGCCTGAAAACGTTGAAGACCCCTGCATTATACACATTACACAACATACCCTTTAAGCTCTATCTCCCCCTGCAGGACATGTTCTGTCTCTACAACCCCAGGAGGAGGAGGTTATGGGCCAGCCGAGGAGGAGGCCAACGGGGCGCCGGCCAACAAGCGCAGGCGCCCGAACACGGCCTTCCCCGAGAGAGGCAGCGTGTTTGAGTACCGCATGGCACAGGAGGGCGTATGACGCACTACTAATGAGGACAGGGAGAGAGATGGAGAAGGACAGAGGTTTGTAAAGGACACTTAGAGCAGTGGTTCTCAAATGTGGGGTCCGGTCACTCCCCCCGGGGGTCCTTCAGGGGCAGCAATGCAAATTTAGATAATGTAGCATCAAAATCATTTTAAGCATTTTAACTGTATTTATGATTTTCAAATAATCTTGAAAAAAAATCAAACCTCGGTTCGAAGTGAAGCAGTGAATTTTTATTCTATGTGTTCTAGAGCAATGAAATCTGTGTTCTAGATCTATACATTCTGTGTTCTAGATCTATACTTTCTATGTGCTTTAGTTCTATATTTTTATGAATTCTGAATGAATGAATGATTTTATCTGGAGGGCCAAATTGTCATGTGAAGCTTGACCAATCCTCAATTCTGCATGCACGGGACACACAAAGCCACTCCTTGGAAGTAGCTTTCACCGCTTCAAAAAGAAAGAGGAACGTGGAATATTTTTGAAACATTTTTAACTACACAAATCTTGTAGGGGGGTTCTGTGGCAAAAACTATTTTCAGATGAGTCCAGGGCCAAATAAATATATATATATATATATATATATATATATATATATATATATATATATCGTTTTGGGGGGTCCTTTGCATGAAAACATTTGAGAACCACTGACTTAAGCACTGACCATTATTGATCCTGCGGGGGGGACATTCCGTAGTCAATGACATTACTTGCTATTTGTTATGTCCAAGAATTAAATACCAAGGACTTCCAAAATAAAAAAAGACCGTAAAAGGTCTTATTTAGGATGTTCCTTTTAGGCAGGGTGTTTACACTGTACTTGTACTGTACTAAATCTTTTATTGTATTGACTATACTTGTACTGTTCTCCATTTTTATCTAATAAAATAATCAATCAATCAAACTAAGATTGGCGTACCAAATAATACTAATAATAGGAAATAGGAAAAAGAGTCAGCAGATAGTAACACAGAGTGATTAGGAAAAGATTACCAGAAACCATGTATATTACAGAAATATTGCCCTTAAAGGAGTAGTTCACCCCCAAAATGACTTTTTTTCTATTGATTACTCAGGCCATGGAGAGTAGAGTTCAATAATATTTTTTGGTTTTTGTCACATTCCTAAGACAAAATTTTGATTCGAGTAAATTTACCCCCATTGATTCCGGATGGTGACCCGTTTCGAAACGGGTCACCATCCGGAATCAATGGGGGTAAATGTATTGTTATCACATTTTTGTCTTAGGAATGTGACAAAAACCAAAAAATATTATTGAACTCTACTCTCCATGGCCTGAGTAATCAATAGAAAAAAAGTCATTTTGGGGGGTGAACTACTCCTTTAAAGTTGATGGTGCACGTTTTATTTTTGCTGCCACTTTTAACCCTTCCTGAGCTGTATTTCCGGTGTCATCTGGACAAAAATAAATAATTAACTGAAATACCGACGATATTTACTGCATACTATTGAAAAGTAGTGTTTAAACTGCACGTTTGCCTTTAAGCCTAGTGAAAGAGCCATTAGGTGTGGATATAAGAGTTGTCAAGGCGCACTAACCGTATATTAACAGTATAGACGGGTTTCTTGTTTACAAACATTTAGACTAAATGCACAGGTGACTGTATCATGTAATCAGTCCGTCCAATCCCCAAACCTGTTGTTTTGGGGAGCGCTGGTTTCATTGGCTAATTTTGGTACCGAATCAAACGTGACGTGGACCAGAAACCTGTCTATATTAACAGGTCTAAAAGAAAAGAGATCACGTACGTACAGACAATCTACCCCAGTAAGTAGAAGAGAACAGTCAGTCTACTGTGGATAGTGAGAAATATACAACCTACAACTTGAGGAATCTGTGTGTGAGAAAGAAGTATGTTGTTTGGCATGGCATACTTTACCAAAGATGGAGAGGTTGGGGGGGGGGGGGGGGGGGGGATGTAGTGGAGGATAAGGATGAGTAGAATCACTTTCCGCTGTTTAAATAAAACACAGTTTGTCCTTGAGTTACATCTGCATATCTTGAATCCCTCAGCAGACATTTTTCTTCTTTATTTTTTCCCCCTCATTTTGACAGCTAATGGAGAAAGAGAGAGAGAAATACGAAGAGAGAGTAGGGGAATGACATTCACTACCAGAAGTCATGCAGCAAAGACATGATTAAATTATACTAGTTCCATGATATTCATAAGGGTTAATAATTGTCACACTAGGAAAAAATAATAATACCCCCCTTTTTCAAAAGTTTTATTCACCCAAATGTAATTGTTCCAATGACCTTTTTCTTTCTTTATTTTTTAATATCTTTAATGTCGCAACTTTCCTGAATTTCCCCTCATGGATCAATAAAGGTTTACCTTATCTTATTTTCTTATGAAAGTTGATGTTAATGTCACGACTTTTTCTATAGTTTTTTTTTTTAAGCCTCACTTTTAATGCAAAAAAGGGTTCCAATTTGCTTAAGCTTGTAGTTGGCCATTTTATTTTTATTTTTTAAATAAGGAAAGATGAAAAATGTTGCCTATAATGAAATGCCCAAAATAAGTTATTAAGGGTCATTAATTTCCATGGAATGTTTGGTGCAGTTTTGCTAAATGTTTGAAGGGGTTTTACCTGGACCGGGTATAGTATTGTAACACCAAACAAACTCTACCTCTCTCTGTCAGTGGCCATCCACACCCTGCACAGCAGCAAGTAGTACATATTTATTTCCATGCTGTTTTTAAACTGTGTAATGTTATAGAATTACAGTGGACTGTGAAAACAAGAGGTCTCCGTCAGTGTTTCTCAACCGGTGACCAACGAGGATATTGCATAGGATAAGTGGGCCCCCAAATAATCTGCAAAACACTAAAATGTTATTATAAGCTAATATTAAATATCTTTTTTACTGTGAGAAATGTGTTTTCATAGAGCTATCAATAAAAAATACAATAAAAATGACGACATCGGTTCCATTGATTCGATTGATCATTCAAATAAACATGCTTTGAAAATACACGCGGCCCACCCATCTGACGACTTAACGGCTGCTGTGTTTTAAGTCAGGGGTTCTCAACCTTTTCAGGGAAGGTTGAGAATCCTTGGTCTGTGTAACATTATTTCCAGGCAACAGGAACACCTCAAAGAGTACTTACTGTAATACGGCAGTGCATATCTTTGTGTCAACACAAGCCTAACTGTGAAAGATTAGGGTGTACTTGAAGAAGCCAACTATTAAGTGAAGTTGACCATGCCCATTTTGCCATTTTCAGTTTGTACATGGTTATTTTGTAGGCCACTCAAATAAAATACAATTTCTTGAAATTCTGGATATCCTTTTGTTTCTGTCACAGGCTAATAAATTCACTGCTTCCATATATATATATTTTTTTTTTTTGTAAAACATGACTTGAGAAAATGTAGATTATCGCAGAACTTGTTTAAAGGACTATTTTGTTGAAAAGATTTGACACTTTTCAACCTAGTATCTTCATATAATAGCTCCTCACTAATGTTCATAGCAATAATATAGCACTTTCCTACTATTGTCCAAGTCTTTAGGAGAGCTGTGGGAAGTTCAGAAACCCATCATCTTGTGACTTCATTTGATTGATTGATTGATTGAAGACTATTAGAAGTTTGCATAGGAAAAGGTACAGTTTCATGACGGTACAGTTCACTGGTACAAGGTCTACTAAAAGGAGATTCTAGAAAAGACTACGCTTATTTCCACAGGAAACCATTTAAGTATCTCATATTGATTGATTGATTGATTGAAGAATTTATTAGAAGTTTGCAATAGAAACAAGTACAGTTTCATGACAGTACAAATCACTGGTACAAGGTCAACTAAAAGGAGATCCTAGAAAGCAGAGGCTTATTTCCACAGGAACCACACTTTAAGTATCTCATATAACATTGACAGACGGATAGAACATAGTACTTTATCTAGGATACTATCAGTTTCAAAAGCATAACATCAAATACAAAGGCAGAAAAAAGAAAAGGGGGGGGGGGGGGGGGGGGCATGGAGGCATAGTCTATTTACAAGTCACGGGTAGCAGCTGTCTGAAGGTGACTTCATACCAATTTTGAAGGAGGCTAGGGATTTGCTAATATAACATTGAATGACAGACGAATAGAACGCAGTACTATGCAGTAGATATGTAAAGAAAAGAAAATGAAAGAACCAAAAAAAGAAAACAATAAGTCTAAACAAACAGTAAGTATATACAAAGAAGGGGCAGGGGAGGGGAGGGCTGGGCTAGGTTTGTTTTTTTACCAGTTGCGAACGGCTGCTGCCTGTAAGTGGTTTTTCAGGGCAATTTTAAAGGATGCTAGGGATCCACACTCCTTTATGGCCTTCGGTAAGGCTTTCCACACTTTGGTGGTATAGCAGAAGAACGAGTTTGACCCTTTGTTGGTTTTGACTCTGGGTTGAAAGTGATCTGTGGCGCTGCCTCTGGTGTTGTAATTATGGACATCCTTAACATTTATAAAGTATTTTGACAGATTTTTAAATCTGTGAAACAGATTACATTAAACACGTTACATTGTCCTGAGACATTCAGGCTACCTAGGCGACCTAGGTCACCTATTTGCCTATTGGCTGTCGCATGTCACATGGTAACCAAGCTAGGTTCATGATTGGGAGCGGCCAGAGCAGTATAATCAGAGAGTGGTGTCACCGCGGACACGCAACTCTCCATTCTAGGGCTCTGGGAGCGGCCTTGCGCTGTTCTTCTTCTCGAGTTTGGAAAAAAAGGATCCGATCCGTTTGTCACATTGTTATGATCGTAAAACTATCTAGTTTTAACGTTCAGAACGTTTTCTTTTTGAACAATAAAAACATTGACAGCCAGGGGGAAAAAAATCCATGAAGGACACGGAATGCAATCGTTCACTCGCCGTTGGAAAATTGACATATATTAGACTATTCTGGATGTGTGGCTAACGGCTAACGCTAACGTTAGCTAGCGCTAGCTGCAGGCTAACGCTAGCTAGCGCTAGCTGCAGGCTAACGCAGACATGTTATACACAATTACTCATGGAATAAAACGGCGACCCAACTCGGAATGCAATCGTTCACTCGCCGTTGGAAAATTGACTTAGACTATTCTGGATGTGTGGCTAACGGCTAACGCTAACGTTAGCTAGCGCTAGCTGCAGGCTAACGCTAGCTAGCGCTAGCTGCAGGCTAACGCACGAGTCACGGTGTGTAATGAATTCACTTCAACCTCATGTTGAGCAGTTAAACCTATTTGCTACGTACGTCTACAAAAACGTTCATATTTCAAAGATAAAGTGCTTACTGAAGTCTCACAGATGTCACAGTATGGTACGCTCAAGCAGAATTACCTGTATCTTTCGTATTGTTTAATAAACAGCATTTTAATCCGATCAGACGTCATTTTCTGTTGTTTTTCAGCCATGCGACCCCATCGGTTGCGAGGTGTACTGCACTTAGATACATTAATACCTTTTTAAGGAAACGACGACCGATCGGATTAAAATGCTCCTCTTTAAATAATACGATCATTACGGGACATTCTGCTGGAGCGTACCCTATGGTGACATCCGTGAGCCTTCACTAAGCAATTTATCTTTGTAATCTGACCGTTTGTGTAGACGTACGTAGCAAATTTGTTAAACTGCTCACGGTTGGCGCAGCGTAGCGTCTTTACATTTAGCCCAATAATGCTAATCTACAAAGCAATAACTGATTGATTGAAGAATTTATTAGAAGTTTGCAATAGAAAAAAGTACAGTTTCATGACAGTACAAATCACTGGTACAAGGTCAACTAGAGATCCTAGAAAGCCGAGGCTTATTTCCACAGGAACCACACTTTAAGTATCTCATATAACATTGAAAGACAGACGGGAATGGGCGATAGTGTGTGGGGTTGGCTAACTAGCTAGTACATGCTAACAGGGTTTTTTCTTTCTTTAATTTTCCTATTTCCTTTTCTGACGAAAATACGCAACCCTTTTTTGACTGATATTATATGATCAAACGGCGTATGTAGACATGTCCGTTCCAACGGTTAATGCGAACCACTTGTTTACTCAATTGGGTATTTTGTTTACGGCGAATTCTATTGCGCTTGTGGTATGCTAATATGCGCTGTTTCTTTCTCTCCGTACATGACGATTACGTTACGGCGGTTTAGTTAAGTGTTAGAGAGCGATCGAATGCTTTGCACTTTATGATGACATGATTGTAGTCGAGACTTCTCGACATGTTTTCGTTGTTTTTATACTTCATCTTCTTACGATGTGGCTCTAATATGCTGATAGCCTGAGTTGTTTGTTTTTGGTCGGTGGCCGCCATTGTGTGCCTCTGACAGGATGGACCAAACTGTGAACTCTGAACTCTGAACCACGCTCGACCTATGCGCTCGACAATTAATGGTTCTACGCTGCCTCTGCCGGCTGGGAGGTGGTATCACTACTATTTTTGTTACTTTTTCTTTTTTGGTTGTAACAGCAGCCTCTCTCGACTGGCAGGCCTTACTTTATTTTACAACTGACTCATGGACATTAGTTTTTTTTTTCTTTTTTTACCTTTTAGATAAATATGTCGCCACATAGCACCTTCCCTCTGGGATTATATAACCTATTATGTTTTTGTTTTGTTTTTTAAAATTTCTGATGTCTGGGGGCTGCCTTTTGGGACCCGGTGGCAGTCCAGTATTGGGGCGTCTGGGTGGGATACCAATACTTTTGTACTTTTACTCAAGTACATTTTTAATTCTGGACTTTTACTTGTAACAGAGTGATTCTACATTGCAGAATTGATACTTTTACTTAATTATAAAAATGTAGGTACTTTTTCCACCACTGTGTAAACGTTTGTGTTCTCATGCCAATAAAGCTTCTTTGAATTGAAGATTGAATTGAAGATTGCTCCCCATGTGGCGGAGTACACAATAATGGTAAATAAAGTAGCTTACTCTAAAATAATCCATCCATCCATCCATCCATCAGTTCCAACTGAGATTTCTAGAGTTCCTTAATAATAATAATTAAAATAAACAATACTAATGATTATAATTGCGACCGTCAGGTCACAGTTACTATGAAAACCTCCACCGCCTGTCTGTCCGTCAGTCTGTCTGTCACGTCACATCACACTTTTTTGCCCCTATCCATGTGAAATTTTCCACACACAATCCTTGTCTGCCAATCCACAACCTCCACCCTTCCAGGGACCCCCGCAGCTCCAGGGACCCCCGCCAAATTTTTTAAAACACATTTTTGAATACTGCTCCTACAGTTTTTGCCCTAAAATCACACAAATCGCTACACAGTATGTCTACACTTATCTCATCGACATGGATCTGTCCCATATAGCGCCACCATCAGGTCGATTTTTTAACACATTTTTGGACCTAAACTTTTTTTTTTTTAATTTTTTTTTTCAAACTTAAAAAAAAAAAAAAAAAAAAATCAAACTTTTTTTACACTAACGTCAACACACCAATCCACAGATTTTATATTGACTGTGTGTCAATTCTTGTTTTAAAAACAATATTTTTGAAAAAAAAAGAAAGAGAGAATGAAAGATTGTCATTATTCAGCCTACTTGAGTCAAAGTATAGATACAATTATCGCAAGAACAATGGCTTCCACTTTAACATTGCAACTTTTCAGGAATATAAAGGTTTCTGACCTCCTCTGAGACATAGACCAAGTAGAAAGATTATGCTATTTTATCATGAACATTAGTGAGGACCAATTATCTGAAGATAGTTGAAAACTTAAGTTAAGGGACTCCCAATATATAGTCGATACAAGTAGCCTAGACATTCTCTCTCTCTCTCTCTCTCTCTCTGTCTCTCTCTCTCTCTCTCAGCTGGGCAAAACTATTTTTTTTTTTCAGCTCAGTATCGGGGAGCATAATCAGAACTGCTGGGATTTGTCCAGACACAGTCTATGTGCAAAGTGAAAACGGCCTCATGCTATTCATCTCATTCATGTCATGGCCCTCCAATCCATCCAACCAAAAACATCCCAGCAGTGGAATGGGGCTGTTTGTATTCAAATCAGTTTGTCTTGTACAAACCAATCTGACTATAGATGTGTATGTTAATAGGACCTATACAGTCTGGCTATAGATGTGTATGTTAATAGGGCCTATACAGGGCAAAGGTGAGCCATTAGCACCAACATGTCCTCTGTTGTCCATGTCCACTTTGTTGACGTGTGTAGGGCAGTGGTTCTTTTTCATTTCATCAACATTTTTTACACACCATTAATTTTCTTATTTTCATCATAAGACCCAATTACTGAATGCCAGTCTTTGTGTTTTCTTCAGAATATGTATGACACTTAGAGTATTTACTATGACGTTATGGCATATTAGGAGTCCACTAATACAAGTGGTTCTCAAATGTTTTATTTGCAAGGACCCCTATAACACTGGACCCCTAGTTGGATATGCATTATAGGCCATGGACCACCATAACTCTGAGAGTGTACAAATCTGAAACAAATGGAACTGCAATGGTCCATCGGTTCCATTTGTACACTCCCAGAGTTACAGAACTGTAAGGGACCATTTTGATTCATAATAATTATACATCATTTAGCGGGGGGCCTCCTAGAACCCCATCAAGGACACCTGGGGGTCCCTGGACCACACTTTTAGAACTATTGTAGAAGGGTTAGGGATTTTGAGCAAAGCTGAGGTGGCATCAACATCTTCAAAATATTACTTGACTACTAAGTGAGCCTACTCATGAAATGTGTGCAGATGCAGATTATGAAGTACATTTTATTTTTTTAAATATCAGTGCAACATATGTATTTTGTGTTTTTGTTTAAATAGAGCTTGACCAAGTAGGTGTATTTGGTAGCTTTTAATATTTGGTAGTAACATGTTAAAGGATGAATTGTCTTTGTATGTTGACAATAAATAAAGACCACATTTAAACACTGGGTCAGTGGGGAAACTTTGAAGATAATTACTATGTTTGTTTATGATGTTGTTGAAGTTTACTGCACAAATATAAATGCGGCCATGAGAGGGCGACAGGGTGGTATTGGTATTGAATGTGTTACATGTGACAAAACCAGCACCTTTGCAATCATGACAGGTGATTGAGATGAGCACTTCGCCATGTTGAATCAAGTTAAACAACAACATTGATTACCGGGGGCAGTTTACGTGGTAAGAGAACATAGAGATTTCAAAACTATGCGGGCCTACATTACAACAGCAGGAATTTAATTAATTAAGAAACATTTGGGTTGTGGTCTTCTTTATTGAGCAATTTGCAGAACATTTTGCATTCTGCTGCCAGTCAGCCAGTGCCCTGTTCCCTGTCTCTTGGTTGAAGTTTTACTACAGTCCTCTAAAGAACAATTTGGGCTCAATGCAACCGCAAAACTGATACTAATTGTTTTACTCGTAGACTACCATTTACAACCTCAGTCACAGTCACAGGTGATCATATACTATTGTATTCGATTAAGGCACATTGATTCTGGAAAAGTGTCTAAAGTCTAAAACCTGTTGATTTTATGTTGACTTACTGAATCAGTTGAGTTTTGGGTTATGCATTTCATGACAGTGTTGTCAAATTCTGGAGGGGAATATTGCTCCCGTTTAAAGGTGTGAAGTCGAGTGTGAACATCCCAATTCCCAAGCACGACACTTAACAGCTTGTAAACTCCACAAAACCCACAAATGGTGGGGGCGAATGGCCTCCGTGTTTCGTCACATGCAAATCAGCAGTGAAGGAACGTCCTCTAGTTTGTCAATGGGGAACAGGCCTGGTTCCAATCCAACTTGTTTTCACTGTCTTGCTGGGAAGCAAGAGTTTGGACATTAGCACTACATTAACTTGAACAATGGCCAACATGCAATTCTCTCGCCCTGAAAGCATCTGCATATTATATGGAGGCCCAGCTGTGCGTAATACTGCCCCCCCACTGCCAAGCGCGCTCTTGGGCACTGTTGGAGAGCTCAAAACTGACCCCCTATTCATTTATTTAGAATAAGAATATGTTGACTAATTATACAGGCTCCACATAGGCTGAAGTGGGTTCCCAGAAACAGGGATTTCTCCCTGATTGAAAGTAACCTGTTTAGTTGGGAGTATAGGTTAGGCTGATACTTCTTTTTTATTTATTTTTTCCGGCCTGGAGTGATAATACTTGATAATTGTACAGGTTCACCACACTATAAAACAATGAGATTGGATTCAATTATGGTTCCATATATCTATTGTTACAATGGTACTAATTAGAAGAAAGGAAATGTAATTATTATGAATATGATGATAAGGATAATTAATAATAATAACAGTCATCATCATCATCATCATCATCATCATCTATAATAGGCTATAGGCTCAATTGTTATATCTTCCAATTGCCAAACTGGGTTATTGGGTGTTTGTATATTCACGGTCCTTATGTATATTGATAGATATCAATTGTTGATTGACGAAAGCCTCATCCCAAATTCCTGTGTATTTCTCTCCCCTCCACTGGGTCCCATCCCCCACGCAGAGCCTACTGTAATTCACTTTCTCTGTAGCTTTGGAATCCTGCCACTTTGACGTGACACGACTGACCCACCAGTTTGTGTGCCCAGTAGGGCTTTCTGCAGCAATGCAGAACATTATGATCATTCCGGACAGTGACACAATAATAATACTGTATAGGCCTATACATATTTATATAATAGCTTATTTATATAGGCCTACATTTAGGGATACATGTACATGTCATCTCACTGCTCATGCAAGGCACGTCTTGAGCCCTAAAGGCCTATTTCCACTTTATGTGCAAACTCATCGGAATGCTGTGTCCACCGTCAGGTTCTGTTACAAGTGGTATGTTGAGATTGTCATGGTTTATTTACACGTTTACTGTATTTCTATCTCACACACAAACACACACAGCCCCCCACCCACCCATCCATCCACCCCCTCCCTCCCCCAGGCGAGAACGATCAGTCAATTCTCCTCGGCAGATAACGCCCGTTTCTGTCGTCGATTACGCAGCGGGGGGTTTACATGAAACTGTTAATTGTTTGTCTTCAAATAGAGTCAGCCTGGAGCCAGCAGTCTGCCACAAGTTAAGGACGGACTCGTATCCTCCCCCTCTTACTTCATTCATCCATCCAGTCCACTCCAGTCCAGTCGGTGCACTTTCGCTCTTCCCCCTGACTGATCAACATGACAAAGCACCAGGGGGGACCGAGTCTCCTGGCACCGCCCGCCCTGTCCTACCTGGGCGCCCACTACGATCCTCAACTTGACTCCGGCAGCAATGCGTATCTAACAAGCAGTGTGACGCGGAGCGCACCGTACTGGCCTCACCATCATCACCACCACCACCACCACCAGGCACACTCACAGCTGTTTGCACAGCAGCCACCCCGGCTGGAGAAGCCTGCAGCCCGCGATCACTCCAACAGACCCTCGGCGCACATGGATACATTAACCCCTCCTGGACCTGGCGACCGCAGACCGCCGGAGGAGTCACCATCGTCTTACCAGACGTCTCATCCAGCCTCAAGCCAAGACGCCGAAGGCAATGACCGGGACTCATGGGACAGTGACCCGCGGGACAAGAAGAACAGCAGCGGCGCCGGGAGGAAAAAGAACTACCAGCGATACCCTAAACCGCCCTACTCGTACCTCGCCATGATCGCCATGGTCATCCAGAATTCACCGGAGAAGAAACTAACGTTATCAGAGGTAAGCCCAAAACATTGATGCTGTTGACCGGTGCGAATGAGTGTGTTTAAGGAGACTAGTCAGAGCGCGCGCGTGTTTTACGCACGGCAATGTTGATGCGTCCCTGAGTGAAACAAATGTCCTGAGTATGTTTTGATTTTTTTTTAAACACACTGTATTTTTATGTCTTATATTATTGTAGTGAAACCGTAGCACGTTTATTTTGATTTTGCCTTTTTAGTATGATACTGTTCTTTTAATGACAGATCGGTTTACTTTTGATAAAGTGACACTAAACAGAAACCTCTTGGGTGACACCATGCCATTCTGGGTTTGTTCTGATAAGGTTGGACTGTGGTGAAACCAGACACCACTGATCCTTATCGGCCAGAGTGGCTTGATAAGATGGGCTA
Source organism: Nannobrachium achirus (assembly GCF_963921795.1). NCBI lineage: Eukaryota > Metazoa > Chordata > Actinopteri > Myctophiformes > Myctophidae > Nannobrachium > Nannobrachium achirus. Next base: position 29,822,477 of record NC_137828.1, on the reverse strand, counting down.
ACTCCAGGTGGTCTCTAGATTCACCTCTTTTTGTTGTTTGTTTCCAACATCTGTTATGGGGTATTAATTCATATCATTTGTGCAATATAATTATCATAAATGTGAAGGTGTCAAGTCAAAATGTATAGGTCTACTTGTAAGACATATCTTCAAAGATTGTAAACATTTGGTTGAGGTTGTTCAGCACATTATAGGCCTACCATGTTTTTCCCCCATATAAAACATGGCCACATTTGCATTTCTTTGGTGGCAAATTGGCAAATGAGGAGAACTATCTATATATATATATATCTATATGTTGTTCTGCTATGTGAGCAGACTCCAAGACACATTCCCTACAATCAATCAATCAATGTGCACACTTTGGAAGATAAAGTGATACTGACACCACGCTGGTTTTGTTTTCAGATCCTGAAGGAGATCAGCACTCTCTTCCCTTTCTTCAAAGGAAACTACAAGGGCTGGCGGGATTCTGTGAGACACAACCTCTCGTCTTATGACTGCTTTGTCAAGGTGTGTGTGTGTTAAAGTCCTCTTCAGTCCTGTGTCGTCATTAGTAGGAATTTCACATTTACACTGCATGGTACCGAACCATCAGGGATTCCCTTCCCCATAACTCATCAAAAATGCATGCACTTGTTGTTTTGATTACTCGTCTTGTATGTGTGTGTGTTAGAGAGAGATCGTTTTGCAGTGCAGGGGGCACGAAATGAGGTCACTGCAGTGTGCGGCCTGTGTCTCATCTCATTTGACCGTTCTCCATTCTCTCCTCTAGGTGTTGAAGGACCCGGGGAAACCGCAGGGCAAGGGCAACTTCTGGTCGGTGGAGCTGAGCCGCGTGCCTCTGGAGCTCCTGAAGAGACAGAACACTGCCGTGGCTCGGCAGGAGGAGACGGTATTCGCCCAGGACCTCGCCCCCTACATCCTGCACGGACAGACCCTCAAGCCGGAAGCGGAGACCTTACCCGTTACTGTCACCCCTCCACTACTGCCTCCACTGACACCCAGGGACCCCTCCCCGCCACAGGACGACCCGTTCCGACCCAAGCTGGACTCGTCCTTTGCCATCGACTCCCTCCTGCACAGCCTGAGGCCGCCCAGCGCCGCCGGGGAGGCGGAGAGGGCTATCCGGGACTTTTGGGGGTCCGTGCTGCCCCCTAGGTCGTCCCCTCCCCAGCGCTACACCCCGTCCACGTGCAGCACGTCCGCTAGCTCCGCCAGCCCGGCTTCGTCGTCCTCTGACGAGGACTGGAGGGCAATGCCGCGCTCTGGGAAGCGCATGCCTCCCTATGGCGAGGCGGGGTCGGACGGTTACGAGGACTGCAGGCCGCCGCTTCATAAGACGGTGCGGCGGAACGCTGCTCCTGCCCCTCCATGGGAGCTGCCCACCTCCTACGCCAAGTACACGCCGCCCAACGCCGTTGCCCCACCCAGCATGCGCTTTAACGGGGGTCCCCTGGTGCCGTTGCACGGCGGCATCCCCCTCTACAGCTATGGGGGTACGCCTGTGGCGCCCGGACGCTTCTTAAGTCATGCCTATTGGCCCATCCTTCCCAGTGGGCGGGTTTCTCTTCAAGCCCCACCGCTCATTATGGACCTAGACAGTATGCTACAGTCTGTGCCACCCAACAAGAGTGTGTTTGACGCTCTGGTACAGGCCCCCCACCACCAGTCCCATCAGAACTCCCACCATCAACCGCATTATGCCCTTCCGAGTGCATCTCCCCATAACCGGTACCCCCATTACTGACTGACTCTTAATCGGTAGGACTGAAGGGCAGTCAGTCTACTGTTCTACTGTTGAAGGAAACATTACTGCACAATGAAAGATACTGTAGGACTTGAGTTTTAGTCAGGTTCTAGAAAGGTATTGCATGTCTCCTCTGCCCCGGATACGGTTCCAATCACTACCTCATACTCAAGAGAGATGGACTTTAATACACTTGTTCTCAGAGTGGGGTCCGGGAACCCCCATGGGTTAGTGAGCGGGGTGACCCCAGCAAAATGAGAAACATTTTCTTTAAACATGTACGGCCTGGCTTATTTTGTTCCCCCTTGTTATTAAAAAAATAGCCTATCTACAAGCGCACAATGCATCGTGACACATTGTGAGCTTGTAGATCAGCTATTGTTGAAAAGTTGACAAATCTTACACAAATACATGTACATTTTCCTTGACATGAAAATAAGAAACACTGGACTAATAGACAAATTAATACTTGTAATATTTGTAATGAGAATATTTGAAAAGATCTTTTTTGTGTTTCTATTCAAGTGTTGGCAATACTGCATAATTATTTTCATTTATTAGTTAAATACAACAGCACAACGATTTACCTCAGAAAGTCAACGGAATGGAACATGCACAGGGAATTTGCACTGCCATTGTTTTTTGCACTATTTTATATGAAGATGAATTGTCTTTAATCAGGGAAGCGGTTTTATCTGCCCACCGTGACAGCTGAATGTTTGATTCTTGTCTTTTAAAAGGCTTGTACAGTATAGTATTGAAAGACGAAACTTGTGCCTAATGGGCTATGAAATAAAATGTTTTAGTTTTTTAAAAAGAAATGGCCCTGTTCTTTATTGCATGCTTCTCTTCAGATAAAATTGGACGCATACGGCTGGCATTACCACTTTGACAAGAGACATTAGTTGATCTTTTACTACACGGCTTCCATGCCTTACCCCTTATCCCTAAACTTTGTCCTTTTTTACTGTTTTGAAAAACACTTTTAAATACTTCACATAGCCGCTTTACAAGCTCACAACGTGTTGATGTAGATCGGCTAGTTAAACTATTTTAAAATGTTTTTCATAATGGTAAATAAATAATTTTAGGGATTATTAAGGGGTAAGGCATGGACGAAAATATAACTGTTTAAGTGGATTACCTAGCATTATTTAGTTTGTTGGATGGGTAGGTTGCTTAGCCACAACTTGCAATTTTTGGTGAACCTGGTGTGAAACTTGAATGGGTATTTTAGTTCTATATCACTTAACAAACAATTTCAGGCTTCTTTCGAGAGGTTGTTCCCAAATTATCTCTCTACATTTGCAGGCAATTGTTTGTTTCCATGAATGTAAACTTGTTTCATCATAATGTGGCTTGTTCTAAGACACTTACTTCAAACAATGAAAATATTTAAGTTATTAAGAATATTTAAGTTGCCTTCCGAGCTTGTAGATGTGCAATTTCCACTATTTGAAACAAGGTCAAGTCATAGACTCATAGTGTACCCTTTCCCTTCCTAGAAAAGTAATGGTGTTAAAAGTAAAATATTTGTCTTTGGAGTGAAAGTCATTCCACTACAGACACTAAAGTACAGATAATTGTACCATATACTCAAGTAAATGTTCTTGTTACTTCCCATCACTGGTCATGACTGCCCAGTGCCCAAAAGTACTTGAGATAGAAGTGCTCAAGTAGCAACAGCAGGGGGTTAGGGGTCATTAGGGTATCAAGCCCTTTTGAGTGTGATAGATTATTTTACCACAGGAATTGTGATCCATAGAGATCTATTATCTTTTGATCCACAGTCCGTCGACCCTACATTGCACTTACAGTCTGTGGTTCCAACACACATGCACGCACGCACACGCACGCACGCACGCACGCACGCACACACACACACACACACACACACACACACACACACACACACACACACACACACACTGCTGATTTACACCAACAAGTCCAGTGACCATCAGCCTCCTGCTGTTTTGACTATCCTTATCAGGGGGCTTATGCATGCCTGCACCCCCTCCCACCCACAGACCCGTCCCTCCCCTGTCCCCCCAACACACGCACACACACACACACACACACACACACACACACGCACACGCGCACACACTCTCTGAGTGAATCCAGTTGGGTCTTATCTCTCAAAAAATGTCCTTTAAAGTTCTGTGTAACCATGATGTCAGACAAATCAAACTGGTTTGATGAGAGTGATATGGAGTAGTCTTTGTCGCTCACAAAGGTTTTTTTTGGGTGTGTGTTTACAACAGGATACTGAACCAGGACACAACCATGACCTCCATTACTCAGTGACCCCTTTCCCTGAGTGACAGTCATGTGCAGTTCTGAACACAAGGTGGCAGCATGAGATCAATACACTTAAACTTAACCTTCTATGTACTTAGTTGATAGTAAAACTATTTAACCAAACTCACTCTACCATCTACCATGTATTTAGCCCATATCATTTAAGAAATCTGTCTGATAAGAATGTTTTATTGTATTAGCTGAAAAAGGGGAGAAGACATGCACATCCAACCCCACTGGGCAGGTGCTCAGCGAACGAGCATATTAGAAAAATAAACAAAAACACTTGCACACTGTGTGCTCACAATAAGCACTTTTTCGCATGTGAGCCCACAGTGTGCGAGTGTTTTTGTTTATTTTTATTGTATTAGCTGAAATACTTCTACTAATTAGTAGTGTGTGTAGCACTGTAGCAGTATTGCTATTGTTATATTATTATCCATTCCATTCCAGTCTGAATTAATTTTCATTCAGGTTTGGAGGGGTGGTATTATATGCTGTTTGAATCAGAATATACTTTCATTCAGGTTCCCAGTAAACAGTTGGGTATGAATCTCTGTTCAGAATGAGTTAATTCTGAATTAATAAATATTGTCCATGTAGCCGCAGCCTATAGAAACAGTGACTTAATGGCTCTTGTGTCTTTTATCTTGTCTATTTGTTTGTTAGGTTCCTAAGTATATTTAACTGTAGACAAATCTACGGATGTCATTGTTATTTTGCACTTGTCTTCTTGCCAAGGGGACCAGCGTTGCTAGCAGTGACCACTGACATGGGTCTTTATTAAAGTGTCCGGTTTGTGCAGTGCCACTGCTGTGTTGACTGCAGGTCAGTGCAGAGGTCAACAGAACAGGGTCAGCATTGTTTCTCTGTTTCTCTAGGGATTAACAACTGTTTCTCTTGCTCCTGAAACTCAGCATTATCAGACAGTCTTTGCTTTTGCATTGATTTGCAGGTTGATTTGGTTAGGTTTGACTGTTGAAATGTCAAATAAGAATGACATTTGGGTCCAATGAGTAGTTGGCAGCTGATCGGTTTATAAGAAAATTGTACTTGTAATCCACAACATTCAACACATCGTTACATTTTAAATCTCATAAACATGATATTGGATTATGCAGACTGTTACTATTCGCACAATAACAACTGTCATTAAAGTTACTCTGAGCTAGCTACAATAAAGTTACTTAATAAAGTTCTCCTCTTCCATGGCCATCTTTGAAAAATAACAAGAGAGTAGTTGACTGACTGGCATGGTGAATGTATTTGTTTTGGTTAGGGCACCTGAGAGACCATGTATTCAGAAAGAACAGAGAGCAAAGAGAATGCCAGCACTGACAGCACTCCAAATTAAATAATAGTCTCAAGATGCACAGCTCAACAATATCACGAGAAGAAAAATACAGCCAGAACTCAATGCCCCTTCACATAGTTTCATTTGCCTCACAGCCTCACCCAGGCAGAGCAATGGACATGTTGCGTTGTAACTTACAGCGCAGAGGATGAGGTTGAAATACATCAGTTGCTCTGCCTGGGTGAGGTATAGATCAGTTGAATAGAGTCTATTGCAATGATTCCCAACCTATGGGCCCACTGGTAAGAAGAAGAATGGAATCCTCCATCTCACCAAGAAATAATTTTCCATTTCCAAGAAATCATAGCTTTTACACAGTTGTATAGTTTGGAGTGGAGTTTGTCCATCATATCAAATAAAAAAAATCGAAATCTACACATCGTTACATTTTAAATCTCATAAACATGATATTGGATTATGCAGACTGTTACTATTCGCACAATAACAACTGTCATTAAAGTTACTCTGAGCTAGCTACAATAAAGTTACTTAATAAAGTTCTCCTCTTCCATGGCCATCTTTGAAAAATAACAAGAGAGTAGTTGACTGACTGGCATGGTGAATGTATTTGTTTTGGTTAGGGCACCTGAGAGACCATGTATTCAGAAAGAACAGAGAGCAAAGAGAATGCCAGCACTGACAGCACTCCAAATTAAATAATAGTCTCAAGATGCACAGCTCAACAATATCACGAGAAGAAAAATACAGCCAGAACTCAATGCCCCTTCACATAGTTTCATTTGCCTCACAGCCTCACCCAGGCAGAGCAATGGACATGTTGCGTTGTAACTTACAGCGCAGAGGATGAGGTTGAAATACATCAGTTGCTCTGCCTGGGTGAGGTATAGATCAGTTGAATAGAGTCTATTGCAATGATTCCCAACCTATGGGCCCACTGGTAAGAAGAAGAATGGAATCCTCCATCTCACCAAGAAATAATTTTCCATTTCCAAGAAATCATAGCTTTTACACAGTTGTATAGTTTGGAGTGGAGTTTGTCCATCATATCAAATAAAAAAAATCGAAATCTACATCCACTTGTAGCTGTTACAATTATTTTTAATTCAATTCACTCAATAGCATCCTGGGCTGAATGATCTACTGTATAGTTCATGAAAGAACAATATATAAAACAAAACACTTATTTGACCAGTGTGTAAACCTTATTTTAATTGTATGCTTTGTTTTCGATTGGCAAATAATGTATCCTATTAAACATCAAAATCCCATAGCGGCCGGGCACTGAGTGTCACTCCCCATCTCTCTCTCCCCATTTCCTGTCAGTCTACTGTCCTATCATGAGGATATGATACATTACATGATATAACACTAGATAGGATGTCTAATGATCTGTCCTATTTTCATGTCAAGGACCCCAAAGTTGATCATGTATTTGGCACTTGGCAGGGGACACCATCAGAAAAAAACTCAAGGTTAAAACTTGTGAGATCTACAAGCTCACAAGGGGCGAGAGGTTGTGAGCTTGTAGATCGGCTATTTTCACTACTTCTTAAAAATTTGATTTGTTTCCAAATGTATAGAATTTATTCGATTTTTCTTTTATTTATTTATTAAATTACTTCCACAAATGGGGTCCCGACCCACTGTTTGACATGAAACCCATTTCAGAGCCACTGACTGAGGTTGAACAAATGTCGCCCTCTCGCGGCCACCGCCCCGCGGCGCAGGAAGGAAGGAGTGGCGGTTTGGCTGTGGTTGTTATGGTGAGGCTTTTCCCCTGAGGGCGGACAGTAGTACAGCCAGCAGCTGATTCAGTTTCACAGCAGACCTGCTGACACTCCGGGCCAACACACCGACTCAACAGGTAAGAGAAGCAACGGGGGGGGAAAGCCATGTTTGTTTCATTTTACGCTCGTCCCTGGACCTAATTGTGCGCGTTCTTGCTCTGTCTCTGTGTTAGATAGTTGAATGCGCACACATTTCAAGCGCATACATGATAACGCCAACAGAACTCTCCCTCTGTGTGGAGTAAAGCCGCGTACACCGTCAAACCAACGTCACAGAAAGCTAACTAGCTGGTAGCCTCGGGACGTTGTGGGTTACCTGGGCAGTCACTGCTGTTGATGAACGGTGTAATATTTTAATGTGTGTTCATGAATGAATGGAAGCGGGTAGTTAACGTGTTAAAACCATGGTTAAACCCCGTAAACCACCTGTTGAGTGCGGTTGGCACTTATATGGCAGACCGCTGGTTAATCTGGTGCGTTCAGCAGGCCAGAACAAAATATTGTTATAGGTATGGTACAAAAACTAGTTGCCACAATTTAAACATGCCCAAAAGCTTTCTTGGCGTCTTTACCCTTTTAGTTGACCTTGTATCAGTGAACTGTAGGCCTACTGTCCTGTACCTTTTCCAATGCAAACTTCTAATAAAGTATTCAATCAATCAATAATCCTAACCTCAAATTATACAGTGATAATGCAACTCACTATTGCTGATACAAACTTTTACCTGATTTTCGCTGAGAAACAGTGGTGGACATTTTTTCTTTTAGCCTACTTAAATAGCATTATCAATCAATACTGCAGTATTGATTGATAATGGGTTTCAATCCTCCAGTTCTAGGCAACACAGAAGAGGGGGAACTTTTTTTATATTTCCTCACAACTCCTCTATTGGGTATATTAATGACATAGTTCAATATTGAAAATGGGTGGTCTTCCCCTTTAAGTACAGTACTTTAGTAAATGTACTTAGTTACTTTACAGCTTTACACCAGTGGTTCTCAACCTTTTCAGGCTGCGACCCCCAAAATAATCATATTTGAACTGGGGACCCCCCCTTCTGAGGCGTCGTGAGCATGTAGACCGGCTATTTTCACAATTTCTGCCTCTAATATTTTACAATTTGGCCAATGTTTAATTTGTCATTTTAGAGGTATTAAAAAGTCCATAAATTGTCACCTTAGAAATGTTCAGATATCCTCTATAGAGTCTATACACTTAGACGCTATGTTGGTTTGTTTACTGTTGAGTGAGAAAACAATAGTGCACACATTAAGTTAATCATCTGGGGAAATAATAATAAATAATAATTTGGGGACCCTTCTGGGGGTCCCAACCCACAGGTTGAGAACCACTGAACTAGGGCAGTGCAATCTCAAACATTCATGTCAGGATCTACTAGAATGTATTTGTCTGCTTAGCCCGGCCCCCCCCCCCCCCCCCCCCATCCTGAATGGTTCGTCAGGTTGTTAAAAAGGTTAAAATGTATTCCAAAGTTTTCCATTTTTTTCAAGAGTTTTCAAAAATGGCAGATATCCAAACCCTAGATCTGCCATTTTCAAATAGCTGGAGGTATAGAAGATTGGGTCAACTTGGCTAAACTGATTTTGATGCTAAGTAATTCACATTTTGTTTGGGTCACCCCCTAATATAAAGGACCCCTGGTGATTCCTGGAGATCACTTTGAGAACCACTGGACATCAGAGCAGTAGAGATGATTAGCTCTACTGTCACATTATTGATTAGCACTCTGTCACATGCACAGTTTCAGCTGTATAGTGCATTTAAAGGTCCTTGAGATTATCATAAAAAGCTAGATTATACGTTGCAACATTGTACTGTGTGCACACTGTTCACTGTAACCTCGTGATCTTTACAGGAGGTGACTGACTGAATCCAAATCTGTGACATCATCCTTAACAATAGTGACCATGTTTTCTGAACCCTGTACATATATTTTTTATTTTCTAGGTAAAAGTGCAAAGACCATAAACTAACCCTAGGCTAATCAGTACAGAGAAGATGTCTTCAATATTTGAGATTTTTCAGCAACAAACACTGGGGGTAGCTGATCTACAAGCTCAACACGTTGGAAGCTTGTAGATAGGCTATTTTGGGGGAAGAGAGAGGGGAAAAAGGAAGTCCAAGTCCAGAGCCAACTCGGGTGAAATCCTTCCTTTGTGCATAAATAAACTGAGCTTGGACTGCTTTATTACTGTCAGTGTAGATTAAAATATATTGCTTAATTATATATTATAAAATATATCACTTCAGATTAGAATCATAATTATGTTTATTGGACCTGTCCAATAAACTGTCCAACAAAGGACTCACCCTAACCCAGTACTATGGGTTTGCCGCTCTGACATCACGCTCTGGCTTGACGTCCCTTTTATCCCCATATATGGAGATCGCTGATGTCATCACGAGTCACACTTGCAAATTAATTACGTCCTTGTCCATTTATGCCCATATATGGAGATCCCTGTCCCGATCTCATCAATATTAAGTGCATATCTGGGAATACCCATAAGACATCACATTGTTGACTATCATGAAGGGGTCTATTGCAACTGGTCCGATATACTCACTGTACATCACTGGCCAGATGGCCAAGAATTGGATCGACCTTGCCCTTTAGGGCGAGGTCGCATATCGCCCTGAGGCGTCTTACTAGTAATATTAACTACAAGTTGAAAGTTGCTACAGTATGTCATTGTCACATTTGTACTTGAGTTAAAGTACTGGAGTACTTGCTTTTAAAAATACTTATATTCAAAAGTATAAATGACAAAATACATTACATTTGTTATATTCATGCATTGCTGACGTATTGAAATATTTAAACAATAACAATAATAGTGAAAATAGCAGATCTACAAGTCTACGTGTGCAAAGGAAGCAGTGCCTTCGTGGAGTTCCCAGTTACCACTTGTCTTAAAGGACAACTTTGTTTTTTTTACAACAAGGGTCCATATTTTAGATTGTAATTAGAGAAAAGAAAAAGTGAGTGTTAAAATGTTTTCATTTGCTTCGTTCTATTGTTTTATCGCGTTTACCGTGCTAAAATGTGGGGCATGCGTACGCATGGGGGCATGCGTACAAGTGGCTAAATATGTATTTTTAGACACAATAAGTCAGCAGTTTCTTTATTGCTATTTACAGTAACACTTCTAGCCCCCATAAGTCACATCCAACCATGAAAGGTTGCGTTGTATCTTGGGAATGGGCTTATTCTGTGTAAAATGACATATTTAGCCACTGGTACGCATGCCCCCAACCACTGAAATAAGAATCTCTAAAACAATAGAAAGAAGTAAATGAAATAATTTTAACACTCATCTTTTATATTATTTAATTACAATCTAAAATATGAACCCTTGTTGTAAAAAACTAAAGTTGTCCTTTAAACCCTCTTAGTAGCTGATCTTCTATTTTTGACCAATGTTCCCCACAGAATAGGAGATGCTGGGGTTCAAGACAAGTGGTTAAAATGAACATGTAAACCATCTGGGAACTCTGCCAAGTTGTCCTTTCATAAAGACTTGTGTACATCCCATGCACCAACTTCACAAAAGCAGTCTATATTTGGTGGTGTTTGTTTCTGTATTTGGGAAGTGCTGAGTCATGAATGAGCTGTCAAATTCCCTAGTAGTCCACTAAAAACTAATTTTAACCATCTCGGCGCTACCCTGTACCATTGTACACAATACATGAGCATAGAGAGGTGTGTGTGCGTAAGAATGCGTTATCCTCCTGTTCCCAAATTACTTGCCAAATTAGTCGTATTAACTGTGGGGTTGTGTAAGTATTTAAGGTGTGTGTGTGTGTGTGTGTGTGTGTGTGTGTGTGTACATTGTTATGAATGAAAGGAGGATGTTAATATTCGCCACTCTACCCATATGAGCATTGTTTATATATATTTGCATTTCCTTGTATGTCTCTTCCTGCTTTGTGTTTCCTGAACGTGCCCCCCCCCCCCCCCCCCCCCCCCCCACACACACACACACACACACACACACACACACACACACACACACACACACTTCCCGGGCAGAGGCAGTGAGGAGAGTTCAAGCAGGCTACAGCCTCTCTGTCTCCTCCTCATCCTTCCTTCAGCTCCTCATTATTCCTCTCTCCTTTCCTCTCTTTCCCCCAGGCCTGTATCCTCTTGCTCTTCCTGTCCTCGGCAATGTTTTCTTCTTCTTTTAGTTAACGTCAAGGACCCCCCATAACTGAGCAAGCATGTACAAATGGAACCCATAAGGGTCCGTTTGTTACACTCTGAGTTACATAACTGTGAGGGTCCATTTGGAACTACTGAAGGTCCGCCGGCGTGGTGGTGGCGAAACCCTGGGCTGCAATGCCAGCCTGTCAGTGTCTGTCGTGGGTTCGAGTCCCGATCCCGGCAACTTTTGCTGCGTGTCACTCCCCATCTCTCTCCCCCCTTATCATCATACCTGGAAGTTATGCGGGAACGCCTTCTGAGTGGCAAAAACTACTTTCTGGCCTTGAAAGCCCATACATCCAAACAGAAAAGTCCTATCTGATTGCATTAAACAACGTTAAACTCACTTTGTTTGCCACTCACTTTGCCACTCGATTTGCCATTCACTTTATGCATGCTCGTACCCTCTATTCATACTTCGCTGATATTCAACTGAAAACAGCATCACATTTTTCTGTTAAAGATCGGTCCTGTTCTTCAAGCAACTTGACCGGTGACGAAGTATAGATCTGGCTTTACTCTCGCCTCATGTCAATTCTTTCCCACTCTGCCTGAAGTCTCTCTCAGGATTATAGGGCTGTCACGGTTATGACATTTTACATAACGATTAATTGTCACTCACATAATTGCGATTAACGATTTAATTGTGTTATGTCTTTGACAATTACATTCCTGTTTGGCTTGTAGGCTTTGAAGTTGCACATGGCAGATATGACACATAACCTAAATATACAAAGAAATGACTTACACATTTGACAACTTTATATAAAGAACATTGATACTAGTGGAAATAGCCGAACTACAAGCTCACAACTTTGGGAGCCTGTAGATCTGCTATTTCCACTATTTTTGAGAGTGTTTGAAAATATGACAAAATAATTGCGATTGTCAAATAATTGCGAATAGACGATTATGTAATACTTGTGACAGCCCTTCTCAGCATGCAAAATCACAAATAAAAATTAAGTCACAATTATTTTGACCCCCCCCCCCCTCCCTGTCTGTCCGCCCAGTCTCTCTCTCTCTCTCTCCTTTTGTGGTGTTATTACTGAGATTGTTGAGTGATTATATAGGGCAAGTGAAACCCTTTACACATGACAGGACTTAGTAAGTTCAACCCCTGCTCTTCTAAATCAACCCCCCCCCCCCCTCTCTCTTTCTCCCTCCCACATAATTTAGTACTTTCCAGTAAATTAGCCCAGTGGTTCTCAACCTTTTCAGGCCGCGACTCCCAAAATAATCATATTTGAACTGGGGGACCCCCCCCCCCCATCCTGACGAGCACTAAGAGTTGAGGCATTACATTTTGTATAACACGGTTCTATTGTGAAAATAGCAGATCTACATGCTCACAACGCCTCGCGTTGTGAGACGTTGTGAGCATGTAGATCTGCTATTTTCACAATTTCTGCCTCTAATATTTGACAATTTGGCCAATGTTTCATTTGTCATTTTAGAGGTATTAAAACGTTCTTAAATTGTCACTTTAGAAATGTGCAGATAGCCTCTATGCACTTAAACTTTATATTGGTCTGTTTACTGTTGAGTGAGAAAACAATGTTGCACATTAAGTTAATCATCTGGGGACCCCCCAAGATAATTTGGCGACCCCCCCCCCTGGGGGTCCCGTCCCACAGGTTGAGAACCACTGAATTAGCCTGCAGGGCCAATGGTTCAGATATAATATGGAGGATCATTCCAGAAAGCACCCAACTGGACTGTTGTTTGTTTCAGTGAATGCAGGGGCCACGTGTGTCAGACTGACTGAGGCCACAGGGGTCAAGGTCATGTCAAACTGCTTTGTTAGGCCGGTGATACTGAAACAGCTTTTATATCAAACGGTCTCATGCTGCCAAAAACAAGTTCCCGACTCAACAATTCTGAATGTTTTTTGCCAAGTATGAGGTTCATAGAAGGAAATAGTTTTGGCATTTGAGCCATTACATGCTTATAATAGCTCACCCTTTTTGGGATGGTGTTTTCCTCTGGTGTTTCAGTCCGAGTGTATCAAAGGGTGCGTTCGGAAATGCGCACCGGGTGGCGAGTATTCCTACCGTAGGAGACGGGGTTACATAAATTAGAAGGCGCGGCTTGTGTGATTGGCTGGAGCGGAGGTCTGGAGCGCTCGGCTGTGGTCACTTGGACTGCGCGGAGCGTTTATCATGGGCTTGCCCAGGCCGTAATATTGCATTCACCACGGCTTCGTGGGCTCTTCGCGGGCACTCGCGCCTGCGGCGCTCGGGCGCGAAGAGCAGGACCAAGGTCGAACGCACCCTTTGATACACTCTGACTGAATCACCAGCAGAAAACACTCTCTCCACCCTTTTTATTGTAGGGCTTTGGTTATCTACGGTAAATTAAAAAAAAATCTTGAAACATTTGGAAAAACAAACACAATCTTCTCCTATGGGGGTCCGGTCCCTGGCTCAAAATTGTTTCATAGGGGGGTTTTGGGCCAAATGTATATCAGTTTGGGGGTCATTGAAAAAAAAATTGTTTTGAGAGAACCGCTTGTGTATGAACTATGACGTTAAACTGAGTGCAGTTTTGTATGCTTGTAACTCACAAGTTGTAAGTTGTTCAGTTTTCCTTCTGGTACAGTAGGTAGGTACCACCCGTGTGTGTGTGTGTGTGTGTGCGTGTGCGTGTGCGCGCGTGCGTGCGTGTGTGCGCGTGCGTGCGCATAGTGGTCTTATTCATTCCAGTTGTTTGGGGAATGTTTATTTTCCACGGCAGCTAGGGAGCACTTCCTGTTATGTCATTAGGAAGGGTGCAGAGGGACAATAAATAAAGGCTCATTTATTTAGTGCCCAATAAAGATTGTGTTTTATATAAAGCGATGTTTGTCAAAAGAGTCATCCGGCAAAGTATAAATTAACCGCAACGACCACAGATAAATAATAAAACATAAGATGCTTAATTCTCCTGTAACAATTCCTTTCACGCATTTACTTAAACGCTAGAATTCAGTAAACTGTAGTTACAACTGTACGTCCACACCAAATCTATGCCAAAAATAGTCGGTAAAGGGTAAATGGTGCATATATATGGCGCCTTTATCCAAGGCGCTTTGCATACATTCATACCCATTCACACACACATTCATACACTGATGGCGGAGGAAACCATGCAAGGCACCAACCTGCTCATCTGGAGCAATTAGGTGTTCAGAGTCTTGCTCAAGGACTCTTCGACACTAAAGCCCTTTGCACACAGGCGCGTTTAACCGCACGGATAAAACGGACAATATAATTTTTTTAAAAGAAAACAATGATTTTCTACGATCTCATGCACACCGGCTCCGAATTAGCCGTGCGACGAGTGGCTGCCGCTGTGCGTTTTTTTCTCGATCGAACCCAGTTCGATTCGTGTGTCTTGTCGCATGCGGTAAAACACTCATCACTCCTTTTATGACTCCTTTTTGGATCCGCAGCGCCGATTCCGCACAGCCTTGCACACCAAATCCAATGCGTTTTATTCATGCCGCAAACGAAAAAAACGCAACTGTCCTGTGTGCAAAGGGCTTAACTCTGGGGGAGCCCAGGATCAAACTGGGAACCCCGTGTTCTGAGACAGCAACTCTACCCCTGAGCCGCTGCAAGCTCTGTAATGGAAGTTTTTGATGTTACTAAAAGTAAGTTAAACAGATCCGGAAAAATGCCAAAGAATGAAAAATGCCAAGATTCAAACTTCATACTTTATCTACAAGCTCACAACGCGTCGCATCGTGAGCATGTAGATCTGCTATTTCCACTATTTCGGACATTTTTCAACATTCACGATTATGACAAAATAATTGCGACAATGTCAAATAATCACGATTAGACGATTATGTAATAATTGTGACAGCCCTATCTATATTCTATAGTTACACACACACAGTCGGCATATTTGAAATAGGTTTGTGTGAGTAGGCTTTTTGTAAGGGGTTTGTCAGGGAGGAACAGGTGATGATATCAACCATGCAGAGGGTTTAAGTTGCATCTACTAATAGAGGGTATGCCCATGCATAAAGTGAATGGCAAAGTGAGTTTAACGTTGTTTAATGCAATCAGATAGGACTAGGCCCGAAAGTAGTTTTCTGCCACTCAGTAGGCGTTCCCGCATCATTTCCGGGTATGATGATGATGTCACGCGCATATATGCGCGTGACATCATCAGCATACCCGGAAATAATCCTCTATATTTAATTAACTACATTTAAATAAATCAATAAATACCACAATGATTGTTATATGAATCATCGTTCTTGATGATTGATTGGCAACATTTTATTTCACAAGATTTCTTGTTACTTAGGGGAGGCTTAAGTCCCCTCCCCCCCAGAATATGGATGCTGGGGTTCAGATGGTTAAAGCAAAAAAAGGTAGCTTTTATAGATTTCTAAATGTGGATGTCTGAGTTTGTATGATTTCACACGGTCGGTCACACTTCCTCTTTTCCCAGTCTGTCTGCATGGCTGGCCAGACTGGGCCTTTAGACAGTATATTTTGCCACCAACCAATTACACTGTGTGTGTGTGTGTGTGTGTGTGTGTGTGTGTGTGTGTGTGTGTGTGTGTGTGTGTGTGTGTGTGTGTGTGTGTGTGTGTGTGTGTGTGTGTGTGTGTGTGTGTGTGTGTGTGTGTGTGTGTGTGTGTGTGTGTGTGTGTGTGTGTGTGTGTGTGTGTGTAATTTATGAGAAAACACGCATTGTAGGAGGTTGTAACTCACTGGCACACGTCTCTGCTTCTGCTGCCCACCACTGTCACCAATAAGAAGGAGTAGGACAGAATGTCAGATCAGGAGTCATTGCCGTGCTGGCTTGTGGTGACATTTATGTCACGGACATACCAAATGAGTGGACCAGGCACGTGCACAGCACACATAGACATCAAAGGGGGCTTGAGCTCCTGCCCTTTTATCCGTCTGTAAAAACTCCAGACCATGAATGCAGTTTTTACTATGGTTAAAGAAATGCAAATGCCCTCTTTCCATGCCATACCTGAAGGCAGCATTCAAAAGAATTGCTTTGTCCAAACTCTCCTGAACTTGAATGCAGCATCTTATGTTGAAAGAATTGCCCTCTCTGTGTAGAAATCCATGCCGTATGCCACATCTCCAGTATTGACTTGATTTAGTTCAGTGTGGTATCAAGCACCGAAAATAGCCAACCTCCAAGCTCACAAGTTCACAACGCGTCGCAGCGTTGTGAGCTTGGAGGTCGGCTATTGCCCTTTTAGAGATTTCAGCCACTGCCTCTTTAACATTGTCTGCATGTCCCTGGAGTGGACAACAATATTACCAGAAACAGACAAAGAGATGGCCCTGAATGACCATAACAGGTCTGTAACTCTGAGGTATACTAGTTCCATTCATCTCAGAGTTAAATAAAATATGTGACTCCTAATTTGCCATAGTGTCATAGAGAGTACATACGCAGTGATGTCATTACGTGCGCATCCCGCATCAAAAACTCATTCAAGTCGCCCAGGGACTCATTCATGTCATGGTCCTGGGGTCCCGGGGATGCGCCTCCATTGGAGTCCATGTTAAAATAATTTACTTCTTCTACTTAAGTTGCTATATTAGTTTAGATAGTTTAATTCTTTTTTTAATGTATTGTGTAAGATAAACACTGTAAAGATTTATTAGCAGTTAAACCTGGAACAGCTAAAAACTATTTTCACTAGTGGTTCTCAAAGTGGGGTCCTGGGTCCTTGAGGGAGTTCCAGGGGGTCCCCAGATAAATGATAGTTAGGAACCAAATAGAACTTTATGGGTCTGTAACTCGGTGAACAAATGGAACCAAATGGACCTGTTCCATTTGTACTCTAGTATTTTAACATTTAATATAAATTGGGGTCCCAGTGATATAAATATAATTAAACGGGTGTCTCTAGCCTAGTGTATTTAGAAATCCTAGTTCTAAGTTCAAACATTAGCCAAATTGTAAAATAAATATAAGAAATAGGCAATAATTTTGAAAATAGCCGTTCTACAAGTTCACAGCACTCGAAAACATTGTATTGACTTTTCTGGGACCCATTTGAATGACCACCTGTGGGTCCCGGGACCCATTACATTGAAAACCTAGTAACATCACTGCATATGTGTCATACATATTCTGAAGAAAACCCTGAAACTTGACATTCAGTAATTGGTTCTCATGATAAAAATAAGAACATTATAATTGTGTGTAAAGAAAAAAGAAAAAAGAGAGAGAATCTAAATTTGCCACGGACAAGACCCAAGTCTTGCCACTGACACATTTGTCCACGTACAGACATGTTGATGACCCCTGTGTTAGATATTTCCAGCCAAGTATAAATGTTTTGACTAAATATGGTACCCCACAGGATCATACAGTAACAGTACAGTAGTAATTCACACACCCTGTTGAATTACAGTACCTTGCTGTTCAACAGGGGAAAAACCCATATTTTCGACTGAATGTTTTTTGTGTCTAGACCTTTTTTGGGGGGGTCAGACAACAAGGTATAAATTAACCATTACTCCAGGTTTCCTGTTAAGGAGTCAGGAAGGCTGTGTGGTGCCAGACAGCAGAATGACTCTGACACATAGACACTGGCAACACCTTGCCTGCCAGACTAATGGTGCCCTCACTCAGCTTCTCATCCTGCTCCAGACCAGTGTTGTTTTTGACAGGAAATTTTGATTTTGTTTTAGTCATAGTCTTTTGAATAAAATGTCATTTAGTTTTAGTCATAATTTAGTCACCTGAAAAGTTTTAGTTTTAGTCTAATTTTAGTCGACTAAATATCATGAGATTTTAGGCGACTAAATCTACAGTTGATTTAGTCAACTAAAATGTATTTTGGCAGGCCTTGATGGCATCGTAATTACACTTGGTTGCGTGCTGAAAATAGCCGATCTACAAGCTCACAACGTGTTGCAGCGCAACGCGTTGTGAGCTTGTAGATCGGCTGTTTTCAGCACGCAACACCTGAGAGCAACCAAACATAAAGTGACTCTCTTCAGCACTAGTCTCTCCCTAATGTTTTAGTCTAGTTTTTATTTTGTTGACGAAATTGTCAATATATTTAGTCTTAGTTTTAATCATCAGAGCTTAGTTTTTATTTCGTTTTTATTTAGTTTTCGTCAGTGAAAAAAACGCAGTTGACAAACATTTTTCGTCATAGTTTTAGTCGACAAAATCAACACTGCTCCAGACCAGTGATTATGTTTTATTCCAACCACCCCCCAGTTTGCTATGCATGAAGTCCAGTCATTTTTGGCCAAAATTAGGCTAAACCTCAAACAAATTGCAATAGTAGCAAACTCAACTGATTTTGTATCCTCAATATGTCCTTAGTGAGGGAAAAAAAGTCCCAAGGAATCCCACCAGGGCAAAGTTTTGAAAACGACCTACCTACCTTCACTTACTATACACTACAATATAAAGGAAAAAATGACTGAAAAAAATCTGCTTTAAGTGGGATGTGAGGGGTCAAACTAGGGGTTTTTAATTATTCTGAATCCATTGCAATCATTTTTTTTGCACGAAAAACATTCCTTGGGCAAGAAATGGCCACTCAAAACGATGGTTTAGTGATGAGTCCTCAATTTTCACAGTCTTTTGGGGTCCGTTTTTAGCCCAAGGAATGTTTTTCATGCAAAACAAATGCTTGCAATGGATTCAGAATAATTAAAAAACCCTAGTTTGACCCCTCACATCCCACTTAAAGCAGATTTTTTTTCAGTCATTTTTTCCTTTATATTGTAGTGTATAGTAATTGAAGGTAGGTAGGTCGTTTTCAAAACTTTGCCCCGATGGGATTCCTTGGGACTTTTTTTCCCTCACTAAGGACATAATGAGGATACAGAATCAGTTGAGTTTGCTACTATTGCAATTTGTTTGAGGTTTTTTCATATAATGACTGGACTCCCCCCCATTTGATATGATGTTGTTTAATCTATGATACCCCAATGCCCAATCTAATCCCCAGTGTTCATTTCGACTCGGAGAGCGTACAAATGGAACCAAATGGCATCCTCAGAGTTATAGACGGCGACGCATAAGGGTCCATTTGGTTCTTAACTAAATAATTTAAATGGTTACTCCCTGGAACACCCTCAATGGATCCTGCTACAGACTAAACAGTGTTGGCTTCATTACAAAGTCCTCTTAAATGGAGTAGGACCTTATGAGTTATGTTAATTGGCTCAGACTGCAAAAGTGGACCCAAGGTTCAAGGTTATACTTTGTTAAGTTATCTTTTCCAGTAGTTGCTACTGTACTGTACTTAACTTTTTTGTAAACATCTTCACAGTATGTGCAACAGGTTAGTATATTCAACTTCATAGTATACATTGTGTACACTATACACCCGAATAGACAGGTCCATTTTTACACTCAACAGCTCAAATTATACAGGATTGTACTGTTATGTATGACCAAAGAATGGTCCTGCCAAGACTCTGTGAGGAACTACTTTCAGAAGCTGAACTGTCATAACTTTGAGGTTGAACCACATAAACGCTCTCAGTGTCCCTATTCTGGCCATGCCCTTCAAAACGGACGAACATTTGGTGAAAATAGGCACCTCACAAACACATTAGCACACATTGTTGTGAGCTTGTGGATTATTTATTTTCAGCAAAGAGCTTTGGTATAGAGGGGGGAAAGGTTGGGGCCCAAGCATAGATCCCTGGGGGGTCAATAACGCATAATTACGTGGTTGTGGTTCAAAATGTAGGAAAACGCATCACTGCACTCAATTGTTTGTTTGAAATCACCTACAGGATGTCCCCCGTAATTCATGGGTTTCAAATGTAGTCCTACACCAGCCATGTTGAGGACCAACACAGGTGTTCTGATTGGCGTAGAACATTAGTTCTATGCCAATCAGACACATTGAAACACCTCTGTTGGTCCTCAACATGGCCGTGTAGGACTAAAAATGAAACCCATGAATTATGACCTAGCTATGTGTGTAACTGTGTATGTGTACATTTGGGTGTGTTCTTGGTGGCAACTTCACTGTGACATTACACCATTTAAACAAAGTTAAGGTTTAAGTGTCAGTGTATGGTCATATTAGGGTGACCAGACGTCCCAGTTTGGCTGGGATTGTCCCTTTTTTAAGCTGCGTGTCCCCGGTCCTGACAAATATAACACTCAAAAACACTAATATGTCCTGGTTTTCCACATTCACTTAAAAAATTATCCCGGTTTCTGCCAGAATTACAAGAATAGTTTGTTTTCAGTGGTTGCATGGACCATGTTCTGTTATCATGTTCTGTTCATGTAAACATGCTCACCTACCCAGTCAAAAAACATGAATGCATTGCGTATCTGAATTCAAGCTAAGGCTGATGTATGATGTTTGTCAATCAGTCGTTCGTCGCCTGTAATGCAACACCTACTTTTGCGTGTGCATGGTTGTGCATGAATGGCCGCGCGTGTGCACGGAAAATTGATTCAAGGGTCCCGTTTTGAGGGGCTGAATATATGGTCACCTTAGGTCATATATAAGTAACCAGACTAAACTTCAAAGCCTACACGCTCCATTCCCTGTTGGTGAATGGCTTTTGCTGGGAGTGGTGTAGTGTGGTGATCAGAAAACATGCTATTATCAGAATGACCCTGGAGGTCGTAGACTCGTAGGTGGTACATCATATATCAGGTCTGACATGGTGTACATTAGGGCATATGACATTTTACATGACGATTATTGTCACTCAAATAATTGGCGGTTAACGATTTAATTGTGTTTTTGTTGTTGATAATTACATTTCTGTTTGGCTTTTAGGCTTTGAAGTTGCATATGGTAGATATGACTAGGCCTGGGGCGGTATCAACATTTTGTTACCGCGATTACCGTCTTCCCATTTACCGCCGGTACTGCGGTAATTACCGCACCCCCGTATCTATTAATTTAGGTTCGGCGATAAGCCAAAATATTGCAATCATCTTCCCTAAAGTCGCCTCACAGCCGGACTGCCCGAGTTATACTTCTCCGTACAGCACAGCGGGTATGGCTTTGAAAGGAGCAGATCTACAAGCTCACAACACATCGCATCCGGGACGCATTCTGAGCTTTTAGATCTGCACTGTCGGGTTACCATAGTAACGTAGGCTAGCTACTTAGCTTTTCAGACACAAACAGCTGTGTGAACAAACCAGAAGAGGACGGGTAGTCAGATCGTGTACAGTGATTCTGTAAACTCACGTCACGTCTCAACTCTCAAATCGCAGTGATTGAGTGCTGCTATATACAGGTTTTAGTTACAAGAAAAGGTTATAAAATCGCCGACGCGCCGCCGGACGGGGCAAAACGTGCGACGCGGTGGAAAAAGTAAAATAGTTTCATTTTCGGTTTTAGTCCACGCGTCCCGCGCTCCGCCAGTAATCCGTATGAATAAAAAAAGATATGCCACAACACAAGGTATGTACATTTAACATCCTTGTGTCGTGTGGATTACAGAGAAAGTTTAAGCTGCTCTGTACTCCTCTCGCGGCTGCTGTGGTGCCCTGGCCTGACTCTGTGTCTCTGAGAGTGAGTATGTGGCTTCCAACATGTGGTACACGGCCCAGAGCAGAGCGGCATGGAGCGCATGCGGTCCTCGCTTCTCCCCTGTTTTAAAACTCGCTTGTTTTCCAATAAAAAATAGACTTTTTTTTGTCTTTTTTTACCGCGGTAAGCACACTGACACCGCGGTAGACCTCGGTTTACCGCGGTACGGCGGTTACCGTGTCCAACCCTAGATATGACACATAACTTAAATATACAAAGAAATTACTGACATATTTGACAACTTAGTACTTAAAAAATAACTTTGAGAGTGGAAATAGCCGATCTACAAGTTCACAACGCGTCGCATTCCACTATATCGGACATTTTTCAACATTCACGATTATGACGATTATGACAAAATAATTGCGATAATGTCAAATAATCACGATTAGACGATTATGTAATAATTGTGACAGCCCTAGTGTACATGGAACACAGCCAAGGTCAGGTTGCTTTGCTCTGCTCTGCTTTGCTCTGAGGCGTGTTGGCAAACAGAGGAAACCGGTTTTAAATGAAAAGGGTCGCCACTGATGTGATTCAGACCACAAACAAAAGAATCAGGCTCAGATCCAGGATGTCAGCAGATCTCTCCTTTGTCGTAACTCTTTTCTTTTTTTTAATCTCTTTTATTATCTATTTTTTTTTTGCTCATTCATTTGTAAAGAGAGATTGCTGATATTGCAAAATAAGATGGCGTCAAACTATAACTAGTAAGAAAATAGTTTTAAAAGTTGACAGGGATCTCCATATATGGGAATAAAAGTCCTTATATGGGCATTCCCAGATATGGGCTTAATATTGATGGCATAAAAGGGATTCTATTGTATGGGCATTCCCAGATATGGGCATAAAAGGGATTCTATTAGTGTGGTTGCCCTAATTTGCAAGTGTGACTCGTGTCGCGGCAATCACACTGGTTAAACTGACACAATATTCCATATATGGGCATTCCCATATATGGGCTTAATATTGGTGGCATAACAGGGATTCTATTGTATGGGCATTCCCATATACGGGCTTAACTCATACCTCGCGATCCCCGTAGAAACCGTATATTTCCCGCTGTACCGCGCTGCCATGCCCGTAGAGCCCGTAAAGTTTAATTAGCTTTAATCATTATGAAAGGATTAAAAGTATTAGCGCAGATTTTCGCTGATTCTGGCTCTTTAGGCCCGCCCCCCTAACTGTATCCGGTCATTTCCGGTCTGGACCGGATCCAGCTTTCCGTATCCAGTCTGAGCCTGGGCCATAGTCCCGCCTCCATTGGTTTACTGTGTAACAGAAGTGGAAGCTACTCGGCGATGGAACGCTCGTTTTTCAATCGGATTTTTGCATTTGGAAACTTTGATCCAGTCTCTACACGCCTGGATTATGATCCCCGCACATATCGTGCGTTTTGTGCGCGAACGTGTCCACGTGTTACCACCTGGCTTTTTTTCAATGTTTTTTCATGTAAACACTGGCGGATAAGCAGGAATAAGGCGTGGCAACGGATATGTCTTTTTCAATGGGGTTTTTTGTATTCGAAAGCTTGTCACCGAGTCTACACGTCTACTAGATGAGTCGCGCACAGATTGTGCACGATGCGTGCGCGTGCCCACGCTAAAAGGTAAGGACAATTTGGCAGCTGCTTACTACAGCTATGTTTAAAATGGCAGAGAAATTGTTAATATGGATTATATTAGTGTGGTTGCCCTAACTGCTTCACAAGCTGGTAAGGCCAAAGCAATGGTCTAGCTTTAAATACAGTATTGATAACATCAATGTTACAAGGTGCTGTAACAAGGGAACAAGGCAGACCACTATAACAAAGGGAACTCTTGCAATGCCAGCTGCAGTAAATGCTCATTCAGCACAGACATTGCATAAAAGACCATGTTAAAAAAAATAAAAAAATGACGTGGACCAAACATTTTTGAAGCGGTGAAAACCGCTTCCAATGAGTGGCTTTGTGTGTCCCACGCCCATATATGGTCATTTCAGTCCAGAATGAACAGGTATTTTCAAAAACAAAATGTGTGTTTCATGTCCATATATGGTCATCTCAGTCCAGAATGAACAGGCTTTTTCAAAAACAAAATGTATGTCACCTCATGTCCATATATGGTCACTCCAGTCCAGAATTAACAGGTTTTTTCTGTCCCGTACGTCCAGAATATCAGTCCAGAATGAATAGGCTTTTTCAAAAAGCAAAATGTGTGTCCCATGTCCATATATGGCCTTTACAGTTCAGAATGAACAGGTTTTATCTGTCCCGCCCGCCCGTCCGTCCGTCCGTCCGTCCGTCCGTCCGTACGTATGTGTGTAGTGTCCGTCCCGGTCTGATGATTGGATACTTTGAGGATTGGTCAAGCTTCACATGACAATTCGGCCCTCCAGATAAAATCATTAATTCATTCAGAATATAAAGAATGTATAGATCACAGAGTTCATAACTCTAGAACACATAGAATAAAAGTTCACCGCTTAACTTCGAACCAAGGTTTGATTTTTTTTAAAGTGAATAAGAAAGAAAACTAGAACAGTTCAGTGATGTTCCACTTGCCCATTAAACCAAGGGTCTTCAACAGGGGGTCCAGGGCCCCTAGGGGGTCCTCAGAGTTACTACAGGGGGTCCTCAAAATCTTTGTGTGGTCAAAACCACTTTGTTTTATTTAACCACTTGAATCCTTTAGCCAAAAATAGCAGATCTACAAGCTCACAACGCCTCACGCTGCGAGGCGTTGTGAGCTTGTAGATCGGCTATTTTCGGCAAAGAGGTTTGGTGTAGAGGGGAAAAAAGAATGTCAAGTTTATCAAGTATTGACGGTTAAAGTGGTTAAATACGTATCTGAAAAGTGAAAACACAAATTGACATGAATCCAAAATACACTGATGATTGTGCTGTCAAACAATGAAACGATATGGAATCTACAGTATGAAAAGGTTGTAGGGGTCCCTGCTTCATCTCTCTCTCAACTAAGGGGTCCTTGGCCTGAAAACGTTGAAGACCCCTGCATTAAACTGAAGCCAAAAGGCCTGCTCAGCAGAATTTTAAAACCATCCTGGAAACATACCATACTAACACTGTTAACAATACACTACTCATATAGCATACTATCACCCATAGCAGCTTATCAGTTAATAAATAAAGAGTTTGTCTGAGTTTTGAGCTTCACTACTCAAACATTAACATTCCAGCGTTTCTTCCAGCAGTCTTTTCTGATGCTGTGTAAAGACATTATCCCTCTAATACAACAGCTAAAGTTCCTAAGGGATTGCTGCAAGCCTCATTCCCTTTCACCCTTCAAAGCCCCATAAAACGCCCAAATCATGTTTCCCTTTTCATTTGTTCACTGTTGTTGAAAAGTCTCTACAGAGCCGAGATTAGCCTAGCGACACTGTGACTTAACCCCACCTGTTCTTCCCATAAGTGCTTTGTTGATTGCAGGAGTCAAAGTCTAAATGTTTCAAACCTTTCCTTTTGCCCTTTAAGAAAAGATGTAGATTAGAACTAGCTGGTCTTATATGAGGAAGATAAGGGCACATAAAATATCAGCACATAAAATTAATATGCTCATACATACTGTATATCTGATTGGTGTAAACTCTTGTTTATCTGGGTAAATGTATGTGAGTGATCTTTGTTGCTGGCCACCAATTCACGGATCTATGGGGAAATGATAACCTATTGCCTGAATCTAAGGAAATCCTTACATTGTTGGCTCTGACAAAAGAGAGGCTAGTAGGCACATAAAAATAGTAAAATGACACAAAGGCTGTCCCCGGAGCAGGTCTGTTAAATAATAATGATATTTTGTAATAGCTAGTTATTTTAAAATAACTTAATGATTTTGAGTTTTTGACCTGTCAAGAGGCAAAGTTGAACCTACAACTTCTTCAGACTTGTCATCAATGTCAGTGTGACCGTACAGTACATGCCGGTTTGTCTTTGCCTTTAATTAGTGACCTCAGCAAAAAGAATGCCACTTGACCTCAAGACATTGTACAGTATGTCATGCTTGTTTTATGCTCCACTAGTCATATTGTCAGTCCATCAGTCGACCAGGGTTCCTTCAGTTTCAAGGTGTTCCTGCAGAATACATTGAAATGTCTATAGAGAGGCCTGTCAGACAACTATTCAACAATCTCCGAATGCTATATAGAGTCTGGAACTACAGCTCCTGAACGGCGAGTAATGGAAGCTGGCATTTCCGTTCAAGAAAATATATTTTAAAATGTCATTTCTGCTAAGCAGCAAGCTAAATATGCTTAGATGATTTTTATTTATATAATTATGATAAATGTGCGCGATGTGAGACGGAAACGGAAGTGACAAGGAGGCTTCACTTCCGCTTTAACCGGTTACTCATCGTCGTTCTTACGTTATTCCAGACTGTGATGGGAGCGTTTGCAAATCGCGGAGTCAATAGTCTGGCCACGCGAGACTAGTAACAGATCAAAGCATTTCCTGTACGTGCACAAGTGAAGATTTAGCAAGTCCGACAAGATTTCTGATCGTTTCTGATTAGAGTTTTATTTTCAAGAAACCTGGGAAACCTGTGTCCCAGACATGCCATGAAATCTCACCCATTCTGTAGCACCAATCTGCATCCATCCACACCAAGCGCTATAAATTGTTCACTACTGTAGTCATTATAGTTGTGATAAATTTATAGTTACAGTTATAGTGCTTAAAGCCTGATTTATACTTAGTTGAGCGAAAGTCAAATACAATAAATATCAGTTCAGCAAGATCATAACGTGACATGTTGTGAGCTTGTTGATCTGATATTTTTCGTGTGTGATACAATGTGCAACCAAGTATAAATCATGCATACTTTTTTATGAGGAATCCTTGTAACCTAACCTAGCTATTACAAGTTCCCCATTGGTCTGTTTGCCTCCGTGTCAGGTGATTTACGGCGAGCTGTGGTCCAGTCTCGATACCAGACTCCCCTTTTTGCATAAGGAGTTAGGTTATGGGTGTTAATCCAGCCTACCTCTGCCACTGCCTTGTGAATTCACTCTCCCTATCTCTCGGAGTGTGTCTAGTTGACCTTCCTCTCAGCGCTTACAGGCCCAGGACCTAAATAATGGATGGGGTACCTGGAAAGAGCGGAGCATGCACGCCCCGTTGCAAACCTGCCTGCCAGCAAGAGGGAGTGAGAGAGAGGGAGCGAGAGGGGGCCTCCGGTTTGCGGTTAGAGAACTTTGCACCGAACTGCGGGCGCATGCTAACCGTTAAACCCACTTCCTTTATAACGTGCCGGTCTCTCTCAAGTCCTGCCCAGCCAGCCAGTGCGCATGCCGCCGGCAACGCTGCACCACCTCTTACTGCAGGGCATGTCAATCATTAATGAAAGGCCTCCCACCGTCTCCGGTTTCCTCCCGGAGAGGAGTGGGAGAGGAGGGAGTTAGGAGGAGGGGGGTGTAGGGGTTAAAGATAACAGGATTAGTAACACGGTGTGTATACATTATACTGTAACTGTAACACAGCACTCTCGTTCTCTCTCTTTATCTTTTCTCTCTCTCCTTCCCAGGTGTGAAATTAAAACAAAAGGATAACATAAACTGAGGAATGAATCCTTGAGAACCCAAGTTGTTTTTGCACCAAGCCCTCTACTTCTCCCAGAGACGCGTCAAAGGAGTTGAGAGAAACTACAACAACAAGCTGCCTCATGGAATAACCCTGTAACCCCTGTGTCACTGAATCGAGCCTTGTGCGGCCGTTGAATGTTCCCTTTTTGTAGCCCCATTCCTGGTGGAGTTGCATCTCTGCACTGCAGTCTTCTTAAGAATGTGGGAGCTGGATCTTCCTGGTAGCAGTTAGGATGTATACACTGCACACGCAGACATTCAACTGTATTATGTCCGAGGATGTGTTCTCCTAGGTTCAGTGCCCTTTCGGATCTAAGCCGTGGAGATGTTTAAGCACCACTATGGATTGGACGGTGGTTCAGTCTTGGACTGAGGGGCAGTAGTGCCTCTCCGTGTCTCACTCCAGTCCAGTGGATTATAGGCCCAGATACCTACAGATGACATGGATGGGAGGAATGAGAGACGGCTTGACTCCACACCTTGGATGGCTTTGGCTAAGACTTGTACCTGTCTTCTTATCTCGAGGTAGAGATAAGGGGACGTTGTCGGTACCTTTTTATTCTTGTTTTACAGGAAGAGGAATGAGTTTGTGGAACATGGAGACGAGACGAGAAGCTGACACTATTCTTCTTATCGCGTATCTCTGGAGCCATGTAGATGTTTGTGCCGTGAACGTGTAACATTCATGTTATGCTTTGGATTGGATTTATCTTGCTTTGAAAATTTGCTCAGTTCTTTAATTTAGACCACAGCTTTGAGTTGAGACATAATTGGTACCCGATTGGTACCTACTCTCACAATAACCCCTGGTGTTTTTGGCCTAACACAAGGACCGGGGTGAACCGGGGTGTACGTGTTTGATTGCACCGGACAAGAGGGGAGGTGGAGGAGTTTGGTTAGGAGAGCACTGAACGGCAGGCAGCGAGCTGTGGTTGACTCGTGCGGGCCATCATGGCGGCAGAGCACGGCGAGCTGCTGGCCGAGATGGCCACGGTGGGCCGTCTCAGCGCCACCGACCGGCTGAAGCACGCGCAGAAGCGGCGCACTCAGCAGCTGAAGTTCTGGGCCCAGATGGAGAAGGACTCGGCCCGGGGCTCCAGAGCCAAGGCGGACAGAAAGAAGCCTCGCACCTCCAAAGTGAAGTTCCCCAACGCCATCACCCTGCTGGAGGCTGCCTCACGCAACGACCTGGAGGAGGGTGAGAGAGACACGCACACACACACACACACACACACACACACACACACACACACACACACACACACACACAATTTGGGGTTTGCTGGCTGCTAAACTCTTTACTGGGCCACCACGTGAAACCCAACCTAACACTGGCACTTTAACCAAGCTAAAGCCTCGGAGAACCCTGTGAACTGTTCAGCTCAGGCATTAGGCCTATACATTTAGTGAGACATGCATTAAAACTCTGAGGTTGACCCACTAAAGGTTCTAATGGGGAATGGCTTTAACCAGTTTCAATCCGTCGTTCCTAGTTTGGACATGGCATAGGCTTAGAAGAAAAGGTGCTTTTGCAGGATTTGCACGCCTACTGAGTGGGCAGGTTCGTAGGTTAACGAACTTGATGAGGGAAAAAAAGGGAGAGTATTAGTATAAATCAAGGGTGTGAGCATGACTCCAACTCGTTTCAACAATACTAAACTTTCTTACCGGATGCACGGTCTGGAAAGGTATTTTTGCTATACATTTCTCAAAGAACTGTCCTTTAAGGCACTTTTATTTTTATATATGAAGTCAGCATGGTATTTGGGTATAATGGATTTTGCTGTATATGAATTGTATTTTGTTTGCACTTTATTGGACAAGTTGGATGGAAGTTGTCATTCACATGTCATGTCCTATGGACACTATAAATGAGACACTTCCGTTGCACGCATACGTTGCTGGCTGCTCTGCAACATACCATGCCTTACTTAATATATAAAACTAAAAGTGCCTTAAAGGACAGTTCCGTGAGTGCTGGTGTTCTCTTTGAAAAAAGGGAGAGTCCCACTCACTGTCTTTACTTTACAAAAATGTTTTAATAGAGATACACCCTTGTACGACAAGTATAAAATAAGGCCACTCAGATTCCAAAGGAAGTGATGCATCATACAGATACATCATAGTTTTCAAACTTATCAGGCCCGGCGTTTGCTTTATTGTCTGCTGTGGGATGAAGGCTTTCACATTCATGCACGTGTCGTGTACACATACAGATGCATAGTTACACACAGCCAAAACCACATGATGAACTTAACTAGTATCTTGTATTGACCGTTGAATGTGTGCCAAGTATAATTTAAGAGTCTCTGCTCAGTGAGTCAAAGGAGTGTCTTTTGTTTTACTACCTTTGTCGGGACTCTGGACCAAAGATTTCCATGTAATTGATTTTCTGACCCTCATCAGAAAAGGGTCATTTTTATGGCTAAACTGCTAGCAGAAATTGTCCCCGGTTTGATTCCCGGCCAGCCGCCACATAGGCTCTAATGTCTGACAGCGAGTCCCTGGTTCGATTCCCGGCCAGCCGGACCATTCGCCGCATGTCACTACTCTGCCGTGTTTGCTGTCCCTGCACCAGGGGTGAGCAACCTTTTTGACATGAAGTGCTTTTATTTTCTTTATTTTATTTTATATGAACATTAGCTATTATTATGGCACCACATCAACATAAATGCTGTAACATCAATTTGAAGAAACATTTTCTTTCACATGATCAGGACATGTAATCAGGGGCGTCACAAGGGGAGGAAAAGTGGGACTGAGTTACTAGAGCCCAAGGTGGAGGGGCCTTAATTATTTTATACTTTAGCTATTGGATCCGCTAAAAATAGCAGATATACAAGCTCACAGCGCGGCACCTAGTGCCGAGCTTGTAGATCTTCTATTTTTGAAAAGTTGTGAAAATGTGTGCAAATCTTTGAATATATGTATTTTTTAAAGGTGATACACCATGCATTTAAAAAGTATTTATGTCATATTGTTTATGTCCCAAAAACGTTTTTCAAAAGGTTTGAGGCTAAATTACCACTCCTGAATAGAGAGCCTCTCTCATTTTTGAATGGCTCTGAGCATTTTCAGCTGCAGTACCACCTTTGGCCTGAACTGCGCCACCCCCCCCCCCCCCAAAAAAAAATCTTTTTGAAATGTTTTTTTTGAAAAGAATTTCTTTTTTCAAAACCAGAGAAAGACACAACGGTCAGAAATGGGACTTTGTGAGGATAGAAGGTGCTAGTGGGACCCCAAAAAAAGGTTTTAAAATAGGAAAAGTGAAATTTCATGGTGTATCACCTTTAAGTGAACATTTGTAACTCAAATTCTGCTTCTGGGGGGTCCCTGGAAATAAATATTTTGAGATGAGGGTCCGTGGCCAAATACATATAATTTTTGGGGTCCTTCACATGAAAAGGTTTGAGCACCACTGACATAGAAACATAGGTTTTTCAAAAAACTAACCCTATATTATATTATTATTAAATATTCAAAGACTTATTCAAATTTTGCTATTTCCCAGTCTTATTCATTCGCACAGCAGCACAATTAATTAATGCTGCCTCGTCTGCATGATCTTTGAAAGACCCCCTCATGTTTACTCCCAAATGGCTTCAACAACACTGGAAGTTCAAACAACATTTTCAAGACATAAACATATAACAAAATCATATGTGTCTGTCCATGTGGGATGGAATGCTAAACATCTATTTTAACTCATCCACTGCTTATGACTAGTTTGACGAGTTATATTTATGTGTCCACTCTGCTTATGACGAGTATGACGAGTTTGGAAAAAAAGAATTTTTTTTTTGATTTTTTTTTTTTTTTTTTTTTTTTGAAAAATTAATTTTGGACCCCATTAAATCTAGTAAACATGATTTCAATCGCGATTTTGCATGTTCCATCCCCATACAACCCCATCTTTCATACAGGGCAGCCATCTTAATGGCTATTATCTCAAGAATGCCTGAACGGATTTCCAATCATTTTTTTTTGTTTGAAAGCTGTGAACAGCCTGCACAAACATGGTGCATCATATGTGCATGGGCGTGCATGATCTGTGCACTATAAATTACATGGAAGTCTATGGAGACTTCTGGCGGGGAGATCCCAAAGAAGGCCTATTCAAAATGGCAGTAGATGAGTTAACTTGCCATTGTTTAGTCCCCCCAGGAATCCGCGATTCCGCGATCGCAGAATTTTTCGCGGAATTCGCGACCACCCGCGGATTTCTCGGCCGTTCGCGGACTTTTCTGACGTCCGCGGAATAGCGGTCGCGAGTGGCAGCAGAGCGGCGGGAGTAGTCATTACTACTATTATAAAACAATGTGTACATGGTCTGGCAAGTGGCCACTTCATACAGAGCCTGGGGAATAGCTTAGCTTCCTCCTGCTAGTTGCACTGACGCTGTATTGGTCCGGTCCCACATTCGTTCCTGACAGAAACTGTGTCCTGATCTATAGTTCCTCTCTGCCTCTATAATGGTCCTGGCAATAACAATGCTAATACAGAAGAGAATAAATAAATATTACACCCATACTAGGTAGTAGGTAGGCTATCCTCTAAAATGTGGTTACTATGGGCATTGGTTAATTTGCATGACAATATAGTCTTTGCAACAGAAAGTAATTATTAAAAACAATAACAATTAAAAAAATAATAGATTTAATATTAGATTTTTATTCTCAAAAATGATTATTTGATTATTCTAACCACTAATTACAATTAATTGTAGCTATTTCATGAAGGGTTTTACTTGATTATTAGAACTATATCATTTTTAGCTTGATAACTGGTCATTTTAGGTTGTTTATTAATGTCCGCGGAATCAAGAATTGTTCACCACAGAATTCCGCAGAATCAGGATTGTTCTCCGCGGAATAAAGCCTTTTTCTCCGCGGATTCCTGGGGGGACTAATTGTTCTCCGAGACAGAACTGAGGCAGTGTGATCAATGCGGCATGTGACGTACTGTAAGCCAGTGGTTCTCAATCTGTGGGTCTGGACCCCCAGGGGGGGTCCAAATTATTTTGGGGGGCCCCCAGATGATTAACTCAATGTGCAACATTGTTTTCTCACTCAACAGTAAACAAACCAACAAAAAGTTTAAGTGTATAGAGGGTATCGGCACTTTTTTTTTTCTATAATTTTTATCCCACAATTTTGTAACCCATTTTCACCCAGTGCCATTTGCCTATGTAATCCTGGGCTCTGCTCTCCCTCTGCCGCCCCTGGGGAGACAACGGACTGACCTCATGCTTCCTTCTATGCATGAGGAGTCCAAGTTGCTTCTTTTCACCTGACAGTGGGGATTTCCCCAGTTTGGACATAGCGCGTGGAAGGAACACGTTATTCCAACCAGTTCCTTTCCTCAAATTCCCCTCCATCAGGTGCCCCGGCTGGCCAGGGAGAGGCATTATACTTATAGAGACCAGGATTACTGCATGTTTTTGTGAGGTTATCTACCTTAGGAGACACGGGGAGAACATTTAAGGACTTTTTAATACCATGGCTCTAAAATTCCTCCAGTGCCGGATCCCAACCCTAGACCTAAATGAATTGAATACATTAAATGAATTTAATTAATTCATTAAAAAATCACACCCTGTGCTTTTTTCCCCCGCGAAGCTTGGCCAACGAGCCA